>NW_006763141.1:390307-391191 GCF_000264905.1 Stereum hirsutum FP-91666 SS1 | reverse complement strand
TTAAGTTCGGCACTACTTATTTCACTTATTCCCGCCAAACGAACGAGCTCTGCAACTTATTCCTTAAATTTCGGCATGGCGTCAGTGCGTTCAAGCCCGTCTCTTTTGCGCATCGCGCTCTATATTTAGCGGCTGACCAGCTTTCGTCCATCGTGAGGTCTTGGCGTCATCGCACGCTCTTCGGCTGACCTTGGCCATCACTCAAACTTTTCTGGGCCACACGGTGCCATCTGGTAGCCTCTGCCTCAAGAATTGAGAAGAAAATAAACAAAAACTCGTATACAAAGACACTTGCAGGTACTGGAGGTCACTCAAAGTAATCACAATAGAGAGAAACATATGATACAAGCATATATACAGTGAAACTATCGAGACGAGATGGAGAGCTCCGAGAGAGATGAAGTGTTCGAACACTGGAAGCAAAGTGGCGGCGCGCGAAGCGCGACGCCCAACGGAGGCAGGTGGACGCACGTGGCGTGGCTGTGCCGTGCCGCGGCCGGCCGATCTATAAGTGATCGACGGCTGCGGAAGCACCCGAAAAGGCGAATTTCCCGTAAATTTCTCGACATAAGTCAGTTTTCCACATGCATATCAGCGGGGAAATCACTCACTTTCAAACTTCGCGTCGCGTTCCTTTTTCACGAACGCTCTGACTTCCTCGGGACTCAGCACCTGGCCCCCACAGCCATCACACCTATCTGCCTTGAATATCCTGATTTTCTCCGGACTTGGCATATCGGACTCGCAATCGGAGTCGTAGTCGAGCTCTCCATCGCCAACGCACAAGGTACAGCTATCGATCTTGCCACAAATTCTGCATTGGTGGCGGACGTGACCTAGTCCCGCACATACCTCTTCCCCATGTGTCGGGCATACTGGATTGG
>NW_006763141.1:315964-390287 GCF_000264905.1 Stereum hirsutum FP-91666 SS1 | reverse complement strand
ACTGCCCGCGTTCTATGCTCTGTCGCCTGTCCTCGCACTCTGCTTTTGTCTTCATCTGTACCTAGTCATAGAATGATGAATGACACATCATTTTTCAATAATGAAAACATCCCTCAGTCCTCGAATACTCTGGCTTCTGACAGTGTGGCACCCTCAGTTCCTGTCATACCGGGTCAGTTACAGCCCTTTTTCCCAACACACGAGGATGAGGAAGTCATGTATGCCTAATGTACAGTACAGTACACATTCATACATGGACATGTTCGCATTCTCACTTAATATAAGAGCGTCGATGGAGTGCCACTTCCGTTAGCCCACGCGTGGGCTACGGGCCACAGTGGCACTCAAGCCGTGTCGGATGACCTTGGAATGGCTTGCACTGTTTGGGTGAGGTCAAGACGACATTGTAACGGCATTTCTCAATATCCTGTCATATATCCACGTCGATTAGCTTGGTTGCCTTAATTAAACTTCATTGGAACACATATAGTAACGATCACATACGTCCAAGTATCGGAATCATGATGCATCTCACTGTTCACAGCAATCGCACGCAAACCTCGGAACCGTTCTATTTCCTTCGTCTAGATGTATGTGAGTAATTTAGACAATTCTCATATGGTTTCGTGGCGCTCACCATCGTCTCCTGCAAGCGCAACAGCGGTAACATGACCAAGATGATGGCGTCAGGGTCGAGGAGAGCAGAGATATGATCTGCATGGTTTTTCCAGAACCAGTACCAGATATATACAGAACGTCGCAGCCTTCCTGATAATTGACAGATGGAAGCACCTGAGATTCGCGAAGATGAATACGCTGGTTCTCAGGAGATGCTGCTAGTGCTGTAGAGTAAGCCTCGAGAGCAGTCTTGTACGCAGTGTGAGACAGCCCAGCTAGAGAATCCCAGAAAGCTTGTGTAAAAGGGACACAGGGCCCGTGAATCTGATCCGGGCTGTCGATGTCCATGGCGGGCATGCAGAGAGCGAGGTAGGAGCCGTAGAGCAGAGAGCCACACTGGAACGGCGGCGACTTCACCGCGCTCCTGCTTACGACCGGGCACACTCGTGGGAATATCACTAAGTCTCGTGACATTTTCATTGCCTTTCTGAGCCTCGACGCACACCTCCGCCACGCCACTCCGAGAACCTCCAGTCTGATTCGGGCGGGCGCGTGTCGTCCAACGAATGACAGGAGGATTCGCCATCTACCCCCGGTTGGCTGCACTCTACACCTGGGTCAGTCGACTGGGGAGCACAACAGACATTGCATTTGATCTTTTCGTGGCCAGGTGGACGTGAGATAGCCTCAAAAACCACATAATGCAGGAACATACCCCATCAGGATAATAATCACTTCTGTCACTAGACATAGAGAAAGTCCTCGGGCTTTGAGAGGTTCCTCTGACTCTCTCAGTTTCACTGCAAAGCAGCCACGTACTTCCGTTAGAACATTTTGTGTTTTATCTTGATCTGAGTTCGATGGTAAGGAGCGGGGTCGGGGCCTTACATTATACAGAGCGTATAGCGTTTGGAGACGAAGATTTACAGGAGTCTACAGCAGTGGCGTAAAGAGAGGTAGCAGGTTGAACCCTGCGTTGAACCATTTCTGCTGACGACGATTGCACGAAGATAAGATAAGATCATTGTGCCATTTCCCACGCTGTGTGGGGCCACTGTTGCGAGCTCACTCTTTCCCATCGCAGTTGGAAGTCGTTTTTGAGCAGACAGCAGTCAGGATTAGTGTATTCGCTAAATTGCGACTTTGACTCCCTTTTTAATGAGGCAGATGCATCGAAATTTGGATATTGTGTTCAGAGACAAAGCGGACGACGAACATAGATCCGTTCTGCTCAAATTTAGTCACCCAAGACCCCACGCCAAGAGAGTTCGTTCCAGCTCGTGGATCATGCAGAAAAATAATGATAGTTTAATAATGATACTCCGAAGCCACGAAGGGATCGTCGAACACAACTGTCACGATCACCTTGATTTCTTCAGATGCTCATCCACGGCCGCCAGAATCTCGTTCACTTCTTCAGCATGCTCCGGTCGATTGCTGTTATGGTTTAGCGTCAGCGATTTCTGGCCGTTTAGGGGGAAGGAAAACACTCACAACTTCTCTGCGAGCTTGTTTGCACCGTCCATGTCTTGAACGTACCCGAGTTCGATCAAGGCCAGATGACGCTTCTCCCTCCTGTAGAAACCGTAAGCCAGAGCAAGCAAGTACGTGAGCGGTAAAATAGACGAACAGTTCTGCAGGTGTTGGCGGTGCCGGCTCCCGCTTATGATGGCGTCTGACCGGTGGCCATACAGGCTTGGGAGGCTCGTCTGGAGTAGTGGCATCGTTGCTCTTTTTCTTCGATTGTTTTGCCCTCTTCGTGCGCTCTTTTTTCTCCTGTAGTACCGGGAGAAGTCAGACACCAGACATTCGAAAAGAGAGATAAAATTGCCAAGGTCGCACCTTGATGGCAGTCTCGATCTGCGCCTCTTCGATATGACTGGGAGCGAGAATATCGTCGTTGTGGTGCGTGTACTTGATGCCATGGTTGTTCAGTATCTTGGTAATCTCATCCTCTTGGACTTCCGGTGCTAAGTCTGATGATTCGGCCACATCAGAACGATTAAAAGAATTAATAATAGGCGAAGGAGCGTACCGTCATCTAACATGAACGCCCCCAGTCCTTTCAAGTCCTAGCGAAGTAATTATGTATTAGCCCCCTGCCCGAGTTTGGACGACGACGATTGGGGCTTACGTCTTCCTTAGGCTGGCTCATCTCCACCTCGTACACCCCGTCAATCTCTCCTTGGCTCCCACTCTTCCTTCGTTTCGACGTCTTCGACTTTGCCACCTCCATGTGTGCAAGAGCCCAGTCGAAATTGTTCAGGAGAGCTTGGTCAATCTAGAGCGCCAATTCAGATAACAGCGACCGGACAGTGGAATCCATCTTACGGCGATCTTTGTTTTCATCTCCTTATCTTCGAGCTTGAATATATTCTTGAGGCCAAACAACTCACCCTGTCTCTGTTTGTCACCGCTCACCCCAGAGAAATACCTTCCAGCGCCAGAAATTCAGGTCATGGGCCTACCAGTTGAATACCGGGAATTGAACGTAGCACCACATACCGATTCTGATGACTCGCAGTATAACCAATAGCCATCTGCTGCTGCTTATATATTTGCCGATCATAGATCAATTCTTCGAGCGATCCACACCCCAGCAGACGATAGACGTGCACGTCGCGGGTTTGGCCAAAGCGGTAGGCGCGATCCATTGCCTGAAGGTCGTGTGCGGGATCTACAAAAATCATGGCATAATGGTCAGCTCTCTAGAGAAACAGCAGATGAAGTCTAAGACAAACTCCAGTTAGGATCTACATCAGCCGCAGACAATAAGTGCAGGTGAGTAACATATTCTTGCTCATGAAGGTCGAGACACAGAACACACCGAAGATGACAACTTTGTCTGCACCCGTGAGGTTAAGCCCTGTCCCACCCGCCAGTGTCGAGATCAAGAAGACGAAGACGTTCTTGTCCTCGTGGAATTTATCGATCATTGGCATTCCTGTCCAAGTAAGAGATCAATGGTTGTTTCAAACGTACATGGTAATAAGCACCTACTGTCAGCTTGTTTGACCGACCCATCCAGTGTCAGGAAGCCCCATCCTAGATGATGAGAATTGAGCTCTATCGTACTCTCATGGTGATGCAAAGGTTAGCGCTACCTTCGCTGTTCAAATGGAACTCCAGCATGTTCAACAGCTTAACCGATTTGGTGAATATGAGAACCTTATGCCAGTCTTTCGGATTTTTCATCGCCGCATTCTCCCTTTTCCACTGTACGAGTAGGCTATGGAGGACCTGAAGAGTGAGGGCTCATTATAACGTGTTTTCTATGCATCACGACCTCCAGGATAGCACAACTGACCTTCCACTTTCCGCACAGGCCTGCTTCAAGCATCGCAGTACCGTACTTTGGCGGCTCCGTCTGGCGAAAGACGAGACTTGTAAGCTCTTTGTTGCGAACGACCTATTCATGCGGATCAACGGTATGTCAACAGCAAGCCGAGGCAAATAAGGTTACCTGATCTGCTGTATCTCCCGGAGCTGGATCGTACATGAAGTCAGGTGTGCACGATTGGTCTAAGGAAATGTCAAGCTCACCGGGAAGGATGAGCGCCACATGGTTGGAGATCTTGATCAATGTAGACATGTAAGTAAACAAATCCTTCTTATCCCAGGGATAACAGCACTTCTTGCGACTATAATCAGCAACCCACCAAAAGACATCAGTCAAAGTACAAAAGAACCTCATATATGTATTGGTGAGAGAAGAGAGCGTACGGCAGCCGAGAGCCACAATCACAAGGTTCGTCCTTCTTGATCATGTTTTGAACCGCAGGCAGCGCCAGAATCCGCTTGTAGACCTCGGTTTGCATCTTGGTGAGCGGACAGAAAACTACCTGATCAATTTTCTTCGGGAGTTGATCGCTGATGATGTCTTTCGTTCTGTATACCATATGACCAAGGGTCAACTAGAGTATCGTTGTTTAAGTTGACTCCCACGTACCGTCGAATGAAGAACCGCGGCAATAGTCCGTCTCTTAGACGTATGGCCACGCTCTGTATAAACGCGTTCACATGACTTTCAAGTCCACTCGAGATACAGAGGGCTCGACTGACCTGTCCCTTCACTCTCTCTTCCGGTGTACTTCCCTTCGCCTGTCCTCTCGTCAGCGGCTCCACGATAGCCATCTTCCACTGGGCTTTCGATCCCACCATTCCAGGGTTACACCAATCCAACAGCGTCCAAAGCTCCACGTAATCATTCTGGATTGCCGTGCCGGTCAATGCAATATTGATGGGTCCAGTCCTCGGTCGGATTGGTGCTAGAGTTCCTGTTCCGCTCTTGATCTTACCGCCCAAGTCTACCTTACCTTTGGAGTTGTCCTGACTGGTCGTTGGAGTTGAGCTTAGGGCGGCAATGGGAGCAGCGGTGAAGGCGGAGGACTTGGAGACTTCGGAGGCGCGAGCCGCATTGATAGCATCGGTGAGTCGAGTGATATATGGAGGTATAGGGTGGTCGTCGCGCCATTTCCAGGCGTAGAGAGCCTGGGTGAGCTTGGCTTGCTGGTTCTTGATCTTGTGGGCTTCATCAACAATGACAACAGTCCAGGGTAATGAGTCGAGTAAATCCCCGTCTTTGCGAGCAGTTTCGAAAGATGTCACAACTAGTTAACGCAAACGATTGATTCTTAGTGACATTGCCGCATGTACGATGAGGATCATACAGTTAATGGGACGGACGACGACATCTGGTATTTTATGAAAATCGAGACGGGTTTGTAAGCACGTACCGACGTCTAGACGACCAAGAGTAAAGTCACGAAGAACTTGTTCACGCTCTTTACCGTGGTATTTTGCAACTTCAAAGTGGCCCCACTGGATAAAAACGAAGAGAAGCTCAGATATCAGTACATACAGCTCATCGCTACCTCGTTCTTTGAGAAATATCAACGTGCCTTGTCGAACTCCCTCGTCCATACATCCATCACACTGCTCGGCGCAACGATCAATGCAGTAGCCCACTTAGCATCCGCGGGCGGTAACTTCCGCTCTCTCTTCCACTGGACCCCGTCTTGCAACCTACTCACGTACTTCTTCCTCCTACCTTTATCCAAGGCTCCGGAACCGGTCTTTTGCATGATAGCGCTGAGAAAGGCGATGACTTGCAACGTCTTACCGAGACCCATGTCGTCGCCGATCAAAACCCCTCGATTCTCAGAGTAATTCTTGAATAGGAACTGTACGCCTTCTATTTGGTAGGCTCGAAGTTTAGTGGACAATTGAGAGGGGACATAAATCGGGGGGTTCAGGGCGGGTGGAGAGAGAATGAGAGCATCTTTGAGATCTGGCAGTCTGGTTCGAAGAGTGTTGTCGATCTATTGAAGGCGATATGTCAATATTGATAAGGAAAGATGGAAGATAGACGGGTCAATACCTCATCGTCGTCTGTGTCGGATTCTGGCTCTGTCACAGAGTCTTCATCACTGTCGTCTACATCCAATGAGGCAAAGCGTGAAATATGAGGGAATGAGCTAGTTTATTAGCGAAATGTGATATTCACCTCGACCTGCCTTCGTGCGACTGGGGTTTGTTGCGCTGGCCAACAGAGCAGTATGGAGCTCATCGAGTTCGCTCTCGGACTCCGTCACCGAGTCTTCGTCCTCTGCAGTTTCAAACCTTGCACGTTTGATAGGTACGGAAGATATCTCAGGGCTACTGTAAATAGACTTTCGTTTGAGATTAGGGGGCGATGAATGTTGCGTTTGGGTTGGTGGAGGTAACTCGACGTCGCTTTCGGGCTCTATGAAGGGAATACAAGTCAGGGGTCACCACAGCGAAGCAGAGGGAGGAAAATGGACGGACCAGTGACACTGTCTTCTTCTTGGGTATTAGGTGGTCGTACAGTTTCGATATTCCTATTTGGTACAAGTGTCGAAGGTCCAGCAACAGCAGCACTTGGTGTTGTGGAGCCTCGTGGTTTAGGCCGGTGTGGGCTTGGTGGACGACTGCTTGAGTCATCGTTGTCTTCCTCCTCCTCCTCCTCCTCCTCCTCTTCCTCCTCCTCCTCATCTTCTCTTTCGTTGTCAGCATCCGGAGTCAATTCATCGTCCGACGAGTCAGAGGACTCGACAGCAAGAAGTGGGTCGATATCTGCACAATAGGTAAGATTAGCCTAGCTATTTTTGAAGTCGAGGAAAAAGCGAACTGACCGAAGAATTCTAGCAGAGGATTCTCAGCTGCTAAAACGACATGCTTCCTCTTTACATATTTCGAGCCTACAAATTTCCATTGGTGAAAGTTGGCTTGAAGATTCAATAGCCGAGTGTACCTATTCTCTTTGCACCAGGTTTATAATCGTCATAGACGGCTTCCTTCTCCTTGCCGGATCGTCTACGACCTCGGGTCTTGGTTGCGTCCGAGCGTCGTCCAACCTGTCCCTTACCTCTAGGTTTCTTAGGGGCCTGTTCGACGAACTCGCCAGGCGCGAAGTCAGAGTCATCGGACCAGTCTACGGAGATAAGCATTGTTTAGAGCGCTGTGCCGTAAGGGTACCAAGTGATCTAGCTGACCTGGAGGAGCAGCCACACCACTCTTGTTTCCTGTGGGGGTTCAGACTCGGTAATGAGCACGTAAACAGAGAGGCGCCAGCGATGATGAAGACATACGTTGGTCATACGCATGTCCTTTCAAGTTCAACTTTGCCTCTGGTTTCTTCATCGCGTTGACGGTCATCGAGAAGTGCGTGTATCAAGAAGACGAACGAGAACAATATACAAGAGAAAGTAAAGCGAAGCCAGAGCCACAAGCAAGACTGACACAGGAGCGAAGCTGGGCCCGATTAGGTCGAACCTCCGAAACAATCTCGACGCGACACACGCGTCAACAATGTCACACAGTCACGTGCGGGTGTCTCCCATGTTCGTGATCTGTGTCACGGGTGTGACAAGCGCGCGCCACGCTTGCCATCTCTTTCTGCCGTTCGTTTCGTTCGCGTTGTAGTGCTCTTGAGGTGAGTGGCCCAAATATTGTTCTTCTGAACGGCGGGTAAGCTGAAGAATGTTTTTCTATGGATAGCTATATTTTTGCTGGAATCAGTCGTAATATACGCGTATATCGTTCTACGGACTCGTATCTTTGAAGTCTACCACAATGAATCCCGTCGACGGTCAAAAGCTTCCCAAGTGCGTCTCCAGTCGCCTTCTCTCCAAGCTCCATAACTAATACAACATTTATCTCGCCATCACGACACTCCAACATTCGACCTCTTCTCTCTTCCTCGCACCCAACAGGAAGCGCAAGCTTGTAGACCGTAACCTTCCTCCATCCATCCTCGCAGACCCCACATTCGCACTCGACTCCAAAATGTACCAAGACCTCGTAGAGATGGAGAAGAAGCTTGACTGGACTATGATGCGAAAGCGGACGGAGGTACAGGACGCCTTGGGCAGGACTGCCAGTGTACGTCCTTACTCCACCTCGGTTCCCTTACCACATTCGTGTCTGCTCGTGCGATGCTCACGCTTATTTTACCATTGGTTCATTCTTTGCCCTGTGGCATATTGATGTGCTTCTATATGACAGTCAACAAGAACGCTCCGACTATTTATCTCTCACACTGTCTCCGGTCAGGCATGGCAGACCGCAGAAGCAGGCGGCGAACCCAGTTTCGAGACAGGACAGGGCATTCCGGCGTGGCAATTCAAGATTGAAGGCAGACTACTAGAGGTGTGTTCCATCATTTTTCACAATACTACTTACCACTGCTTTGTGGAGGATGATAATATACTGACGGGGTGATAGCTGCCGAATCAACGATCAAGAGACAAGGCTCCGCATCGAGCTTTCTCTACGTTCATCAAGCACATGCGCGTTGAGTTCGACAGAGACGTCACATTGTACCCCGATGGAAATATCGTTGAAGTGCGCCCTGCCATCTGTAATCCTACGTGTCGAGTTTTCTAACAAAGCTGCATTGGCGGCTTTCTACAGTGGCACCGCGGCGCAACACATGCACCGCTTGACGGATTCACAATCCGACGCATGGGCGACCAACCCACCAAAGTTCGTATCCTCCTGCACGTAGAACATTACCCAGAGCAATTCAAGGTCCATCCGGACCTTGGAAGCGTGCTCGGTATCAAGGAGGACAGCCGTGCTGGTGTCATTCAGACGCTGTGGAACTACATCAAAATCAATGGGCTGCAGGATAAAGCGGATAGGAAACGAATACATATCGATGCTGCACTGCGACCTGTACGTCTTCTCCCTTATTTCCCTTGCCCACCCGCACCTACCTTTTGATCTTCCTTTTCACTGGCTGGTGGAACTGACTGTTTGACTTGTATTCCCATCACAAACAGATCTTCCAAGTCGACGCCATTCCATTCCATATTCTTCCCGACGTCGTCAACCGCTTCCTAGGCCCCCCCGAAGCCATTACCATACACTACACGATCAACCCTCAGCAACCGCCACCAGAACGACCGCAGGCGTTGGATATAGAGGTGAAGATGGAGGATTTGGCGTTGAAGGCGAAGATGACGAATGTGACGGTGGGCGTGCAGAAGGAGGGAGTGAGAGAGATTATGCAGATAGATGAGAAGGCGAGTTTTCGACCCTTCAACTTGATCCTTAAGCCTCTGCGTGGCACGATATGCTTCGCATTTTACTCATACTGATATGTGTTGTGTTTGATGCTGTGGGTGTTCTAGATCGCCCTGCTCGCCCAATCGCTACACTCATCGATCCTCAAGAAACAGTTCATGCAAGCCTTCGCAGACGACCCGGCCAAATTCATCCAGACTTTCCTCGAGTCACAATCGAGAGACCTGGAAAGTATCCTGGCCAGTGGACCGAGCGAGGGTGCGTCGGTGCGGACTGAGGATCTGCACAGAAGCGATTTTTGGAAGATGGGCTGGGTGGAGGAGGCGGTTGCTGTCTGTAAGTATCGTTTTCATACTCTTCGAACTTCCCCTTTCTTGGCAAGATACTGTCTTTCGAAGACGTCACTTATCTGTTCGTTGTGTAGGGGACGGAATTCGGCTTGCTGCGAAACCACTGGGCCAGTCTTAGGTTGTCACTCAGAGCGAACTGTGATTCTGAGATTGTGTCGTTTTGATGTTGAAGTTGGACCGAGCGGACGGCACGGACCAGCGAGTAATTATTCTTTGTTTTTCTGTACTTGTGCATCCTGAAGTTCTCCGCGGCGAGCTGCTCGTGACTTGACGTCGACGTGGTGTCTGTGTGTGATATGCAACAGGCGTGTGCTCTGAGACCCCTGTGCATAAGGAAGGTCTTCAAACCCCTGGGCCTGGGTCATCCGTTCGAAGTCGATACGCCACACAGGGCATCATTTCCCCTGATCATGATAGGTCAGATATCGCTGACTTTCGGCTGATGGCCTGATACTCGTAAAACTGATAGCTACATGGACCGGAGGAGACTTCCGTGAACGTTGACCACGTCCGTTAAATGCCCGTTTATTTTCGTAAGTATATGTTTTGGATGACAAGTAAAGGATGTGGCCCAACGGTACCCGACGTTTCCGATCTTGCACACCGCTGTTTTATGACGCTTTCGTGAACAACGGATGTGTAGTCACTACAACCCTTTCCTTGGCGACCCCACAGATGAGTCTAGACCCATGGCTATCACCTCCATTCTCCAGCTCCGTGGACCTCCGCACAATAACAGCCAAAAAAACTGCTGTAAAAAATCGACGGAGACAAACAAAAACTCCTAACAGGACCCAGACAACCTCCCAAAAGCAGTAATCCTCGGAAACAAAAGACAAGAGATCGTCTGCACGGTCAGGAACACAGCAAGGGGCAGCACAGCACTCACTGTTCCAACCAATTGGAGGCCCCCAGCAGCGGTCATTTGCAATCCGTCATTGTTTCCCGGACGGAGCCGTGCCCGGATTTGATGTAAGCTATTTCCGGATGCGGGCTCAATGGATGGCGTTGTCGGGCTGCTAAAGAGTAATTCGAAAGTGGTCAGATAGTACCTTGGCTTGCTATCCTCTCTTGTTCTGTAACCACTACCATCTCGTCTTGCTAAACCCTTTACTTTTATTTCTTGAGTCCTCTTTCTACTACTTGGGTTGCTGAGATGGCTAGTAAGCGGGTGAGCATGTTACTTAGAGGTAATAAAGTGGCTCGGCTTAAAGCTGACTGGTTATGGTTCGTCGGCCACGTAGCTTGGAAGATTCCGACAGGTATGTTTTGCGCTATATGAAGGCATGTGCCGTGATGGATATCTGACGCGGTCTTTGTTTTGTTTAGTGGGCTGGCGAAGTTATCTCGTCGAAGGATAAGAGTAACATCACAGACGAAGCTCGCGAACTCGAACAGGATGTCGAGTTGCGAAAGGAAGGGCTGCAAAGGTCAGCCTCTCGCTTTCTGTCCTTCACATCTTCCATACTCATGATCAAAACGTCTTCTTTCGTTTTGAAACAATCTATCTCTGCCGATCCTTCACTGTTCATCCCTTGCGATGCATGTTCCGTGATGTGCGGCGCTGCTGGCATTTCAGACTCCAAATCGCCTCTCTCGAATATCACCACCAGCTGTCCAAGAAGAAAGTGTCAGAAGCACTCGACGAACCTGAGAAGCTCTCTGTGCGAGACGCGCTGGGTATCGTGATGATAACGCATGGAGAGGAAATCGGAGAAGAGTCCGCATTCGGTACGTTCGCATTTCTCTTGGCCGAGAGTGGGCTATTGTTGGAACACGAACTCCACACTCATGCATGGCTTGTTCTCTGGTGTGGGTGTGGTGATAACCGTCATTGTGACTTGACATACGTGGTCTGGCGACGTGTGTGCAGGTTCGGCTCTAGTCAAGCTCGGACGCGCACATTGTAAGGTTGCGACACTGCAAGAAGCCTATGCGTTGACTTTCCAAGACACATTCCTCCGATCAATGGAGAAGTTTGTTGACGAGGTGAAAGATTACGAAAACGAGAGGAAGAAGCTCGAGTCACGGAGGTATGTTCTTTCTCTACTGCGCCACAATCCAGCGCCACATTACACGCCACTTCGCTTCCCAGTCGGCTGTGTTCCGACTGTACCCGGTATTGACGTTGATTTTGTGTGGACATGGTTGGATAGATTGAACTACGATGCCGCACTTACGAGAATGGAGAAGTCGAAGCATAACAAGAAGGAGAAGGAGAAAGACCGGCGAGAGGCGGAGGAGGAGCTCGAGAAGGCACAGACTCGATAGTACGTCTACTCGCACATTGCTCTTTCCTACTCCACCCATCCCATATTATGCCTCGTGGTTCGTAATGTGTTACTGACATGCCACTCTCTTTGCATGTGGTGATCGCTGTTGTAGCGAGGAAAGTGCTGAAGACATAAAAGCTCGCATCGTCGCAATTCAGGAGAACGAGATCGATGAACTCCGAGAAGTGAAGCGGTTCCTGGAGCTAGAGCTCAATTTCGCGGAGCAGTACGCTGAGGTGCTGAAGGACGTGAAGGAGAACTGGGTCGACGAGTGCGTCTCTTCCATTCTGTCATTAATCTCTTTCTTTTTCTTATTCCCTCGCGCCTTGACTAATATATGTCTGCCTGGCATGGCTTTCCGTTCTTCAGCCACATGCTCGATAAAGTCAACTTCCGCCGCCCTACAGGCCCGATGCACAACTTCTCCCACTCCTCTGTCGATGACGACCAGGACGACGGCTCTGCAGAACACACTCATTCCCGCACAAAATCTAAAGACCGAGTTACTGCACCTCATAAACACGATAGCAAGGAACACGACAAGGACAAGGACAAAGACAAAGACAAGGAAGCCTCCGCTCCTGCGTCGTCCAGCCGTTTCGGGTCCATCCGCTCCATGATCTCCAGAGCACCTCCGACCAAAACGAAACCTTCGAATCATCGCCACGATTCGGACTCGGATAGGACCGCTTCAGACGAAGAGACCGACTCGGACGAGGATGAAGAGATCAGCGATGACGACGGTCCACGGCCCTCTCATTCGAGACGCTCCTCAATACGTTCTACAAAGACGGATACAACCACTAAACGACGGAGTAGTCATGGTGCGGCTAGTGCGAAGGCACCGTCTAGACCTGCCTCGAGGACGAGCAACCGGAGTGGAAAAAGCGGGAAAAGTACGAAGAGTATGAAGAGCACGAAAACGGAAGGCGGTGGTGGTAATAGGAAGAGGTCTGATAGCACGGGGAGTGCAGTAGAGAGGGAGCGGGAGAAGGAGAGGAAAAAGAAGAGCGTTTCGGGGTGGACGAGTAGTTTGAGGGGGAAGAAGGATACGTTCAATAACCTCAAAGATTCGGATGGCGACGACGAAGACGAAGACGAGCATCCTGAACGATCGACCTCATCGCTTTCGACTGGTTTCGGACTTGGAAGCGTGCTCGGCGGCAAGTCGAATAAATCGAAATCGAACAACTCGTCGCCCATTGTACCCGGGAGGATGCTCAAGCTCCCCGGCCCGGGATCGGAGAAGGATAGGCGGAAGGTCGTGAGGGCACTTCAAGATTTCACGGGATCTGTGGACGAGTTGTCGTTCAAGGCGGGAGATGAAATCTTCGTAGTCAATGAGGTGTTGGAAGGGTGGTGGATGGGAGAGCTAGGGGGCGTGAAAGGGTTGTTCCCGACGGGTCATGTCGAAGTTGTCGAGTCGGGTTCGCCCACTTCAAGGTCGAAGGCTTCGGCATCGAATAGCAGGAGGAGCAGTCTGTTTGGAGGGAATGGTGCTGCTGGGGGATCTCATGCCGGCTCGTTGGCGAGTAGTGTGAAGGGTCCATCATCGGATAGCTCCAACTCCAAACCCTCCCTTCTGGATGCCTCGTTATCTCGTAATGATACCAGCCATCATCGAGACTCGACGCAATCCGACGCCGAAGACCACCCTTTCGGCGACCACAACAACGTCGTCTCACCCACGCATACTGGTGGCTTTTACGATACGGAGTCTATCCTCTCCTCCGCCGCAGAAGACTCGGAGCACGAACGCGCGAGACTCGTACCTGCCGTCGCCGTCGACGAGTTCGACAATGACGATCTGCTACTCAAAGCTGCCGCCATGGCGAGGCAGAGTTCAGCGCCACCTACGCCCACACCAGCCCCAACCTCGCTCTCCGGACTCATACCGCCCCTCTTGCCCAGGAGACCGAGTGATACCGGAAGGAAGATGCCTCCGCCACCTCCACCCCCACGCCGTGCGACTACAAGTACGATGATGAACAATGGTATGACCAACGCTTCCGTTCACACGTCAGAACAGAATGGCAACGGGTACGGGGGAATTGGACAGAAACCGACGCCCTTCCACAGTGCGGTGACATTACCGGATGGGGAGACGGGTGATTGTAGGGACTTTGTGCAGAATCAGTTCAAGGCGACGGGGATGTGTGTGAACTGCTTTAGGATGCACAATCTGAAGGCATAGATTCCTGGTGCGGTAGGAAGGTTGACATGGGTTGGCGCCGCTGTCTGTATCATCGGCGGACATTCCTTCCTCCTTCCTTTGTTTATACGTATATTATCTAGCTTGCGAACACATTCGTTTTTGATGGTTGGGGATCGTGTATATCTTTGATTCTGGTTCTTGGTTTCTCTTGGTTAGACCATATGCATTTAATAGCACGATATACGCGTCAACCTACATACTTTACAACTACATTACTTTCTCGCTGGACGATGGAGGTTCTGGGGATGAAGTTCTACTTAACTAGCGTTCGTTTTTGATGAACTCTTACGATGGACTTTTTGGCCAAGCATGGAAGGAGCACATCACTCATTCTTCGCAGTTGTCTTGTCGAATGTGGCGCGCCACAGCTGCGCCGGTTCCTCGGGAGGCAAGAACGAGTTCAGATTTGCTTCCGCTGACCTCAGGCTTCCGACCAAGCTAAGCAACCATAATCTCATGAATGGGCAAGCAATCCTAGCAACACACGTCCGCGTACACAAGTAGATCAAACCACCAAAGGGGACAATATCAATAAGTAACGTCCCGAATTAGCATCGTTATGAGACACCAAGAAATATAGCTTGCCCCTTTCATCTCTAGAATCGCCCATAATTGAAGCCAGCAAAACCCGTGTAGGGGCCGCCTGCGTAGGGTCCACCTGCGAAGGGGCCTCCGGTAGGTCTCGTACTCGCGAAATCCCCCATGTTTGTCTCGCCTGCCGTGCTAAAGTCGGCATCCGTGCAAGAAGACTGGTTGGTGAGATCGTACTTCTGTCGTTCAACAGGGTCCGAAAGAACCCCATACGCTGTGGCGACGAGTTTGAATTTCTCTGCGTTGCCGCCCTGATGGACGTAGACAGACCATGGGCATCCAGTTCAGCGATGACCACTTCATGACTTCAGAATCTGGGCAGAGACGTACCTTATCTGGATGATGTATAAGACTTTCTCGCCTGTAGGCCTTCCTGATGTCAACTTGCAGAGAAAACCTTGAGACGCCTATTTATTACCGGAGATCAGAATGAGATATACCACTGCCGAGTACGAGAAGGGCGCACCAAGCACTTCATAATGGTTTTTTTTCCGACTTCTGGCCTTCTCTAGTGAGACTTCGGCGTCTCGAAGCTCTGCCTGTAACTCATCCTTGGCCTTCTGCTCTGACGCATGCGAGATAGCCTCCTCGAGGTCCCTGATGCCCGACTCCAGATCTCCATCCCGTAGATGGAGCCGAGCTCGAGTGCGAAGTGCCTTGAAATAATTTGGCTTGAGTATGAGAGAAGCTTGAACATCAGACATGGCTTCTTTGTCTTGATTCAACTATCGAGAGGATATCTCTGTTTCAGTTAGTCTCACCGGCATCGTTTACGCACTCGCACCTTCATGTACGCGGTTGCTCTATTGGCTAGCAGTACACCCCTCAAGGGACCGCCATTGCCCTCTTCAGGTTCCTCTCCGACGACCTAGGTAGAGGCACGATTAACGCTTATACAGCACAGTGATGCGGGGAAGCCATGCGTACATCTAATGCACTTGTCCAGTCGCTGATTGCACATTGCCATGCACGTTGCAGAAACGACATAGTCCCCTCCATCTTCTCGCTCTCAACACCAAGGATGCGAGTTCGAAGATCCTTTGCCTTTTCATTGTTGGGATCAAGAGCTAATGCTAGTTCAGCGTGCGTAATCGCCGCGGACAGTTCTCCCGTGAGTAAAGACACGAGAGCTCGTAACATGGACAGATCGACACAGGAAGGAAACTCTTCTGTAAAACGCCTACATGGGTAGAACAACACGGTTAACATTATACCGTTAAGGAAGGACAGATTGATGGGCGTACTCTGCGAGATCTATAGCTGAGTCCCATCGTCCTCTCGCAATCTCCACTTCGATGCCCCAGCACCTCCACTCCGCGGATATTTCACCCATTTCTTTCTCGACTGACGCCACACAACTCTCGTACGCAGACTGTGCCATTCGCCAGTGGTTTCGAGCTCTTGCAGAAGCGAACTCCTGAATGTTGGTCTGTTGCTGTAACGCTTTTGTCCTGAAGGCTTTGGCCATCTCGTTATCAGGTTCTATATGGAGTGCCCGGCGTAGTGCGTCAAGTGCATTAGTCGGATCACCCAGCGCAAAGTGGCAACGACCCAGCCGAGTTAGCAGCTTAGAGGTTGGACCAGTATTATCCAGGGACAGAGCCTGCTGACAATCGGCAAGGGCGAGACGATGGCGTTTCAGAGCGATGTACGCCGCTGCTCGGTTTGCGTAGTACGTCGGCTCCTGACCGTAGAATTCTGCTCATAAAACGGTGTCGGCAATGATCGTGTATGAGTAGGGGATCACCGACTGACCAATGGCTCTCGAGTAAAAGTTTGCGGCGGTGGTGAAGTCTTCGGATTTGAACGCAATATTGCCCTTCTCTTTCAGCTGAAAAGATAGCCGTTGCTTGTTCTGCTCAGGCGTGGCTCTCGATCTATGTTACCACCAAGACATGAAAACCTGCATAAAATGAATTCGATGTATTACAGTGCGTCACGTACGTCTCAACTGGAGCCGGCGTAGGAGATTTTTGCCTATGGGATGACAGTCCAGTCAGTTCAGTGGTATTATACGATGCCTAACGAGCTCACTGTTTAGGCTCAACACGTTCGTTGGAAGGTTGAGGCAGAGGTTCTGGAGAGATTGCAGCCAATTTCGTAGGAGGGGTTTGCTTGGTTTTGGCCGTGCTTGACACTCATGATTATCATAGCCATGAACATTACGGAAACGAACGAGCTCACCTCGGCGGCTCCTTAGAGTGAGAGGCTGCGGGCGTTAAGCGGGCTTTAGTGGGAGACTCTATTTTCTGGCCGGCTCCTCTCTTTCTGCAATTTCTGATCGGACGCTCGTGTTGGTTTTGAATGTTGAATTTAGTTTCGTAGTGGACTCACTTTGTTTTATGTCCCTTGCCGCAATTGGCACATTTTGTATTCTGTGATAAAGGTTGGGCACTCCTGCCAGTGGCATTGATACTCACGTCACGCTCCGAAGATGTTTTCGACAGTATCGAAGGTCCCGCTGTCAATCCGGCAAAAGGGCAATCCCTGTCGCCGTGTCAGTGGCAAGACTGAAAACATAAAAATATTGAGTGCAGAACATACCGTGTAAGATGCGCAGCCCAGCAATTGTCACATTTGACGCGTGCTGACCCCAGCATCAACATCTTAGTAGTCTCATGACTAGAAAAAAAAAGAGGACGTACATTTCGCCCGAGGGATAGAACACTCCAGGATTGAATGTCCAAATTCATTGCAATTCTGAAAAATATCATACGAAACGCTATAGGAAAATGAAACTGCGCAACTGACCTTACATGCCCACGACTTGAACGGGCACCGAGAACGAATATGGCCAGTCTGCCCACACATATCGCACAATCGACCACTCCCTCGAGGATGATAACATTCAGAAGATCTATGCCCCCACTCCTTACAGTTGAAGCATACAGGATGCTCGAAGCGACACTCGTTCGCGGTATGGTTTCCTTTCGTCAGTCTCGTGTGAGTTCTGTTATAAATTTGCGGTAGAGTAGAGATGACATACTTTCGCCACATCGCAAGCACATCGGGCGTTGGTCGCGTTGACTTGAGTTCGTCGAGGACATTGAGAGTATATAGTGTGAAGAACCGGTGAGAGACAGCGTAGCGTGCGAGCAGGAACAGAACGACGAGCGCTGACAACGAAGGCAATGCCGCCACAAGAATCGAGAGCCGTGTAAGCAATCTAATTTTGGGTAACCCTTTGTGGTAGACGCCCATAGTTGCTGAGATATGGTAAAATGATAAATCAACAAAATCTGTAAGCCGAATAGAGCAGCGGTCAGACATATCGATCCGTCGACGCCACATGGAATGCCAGGGAAGCTCAAGAATTGGCACTTCGTTGTGGGTTCGACCTGCTCTCTCGTTGAAGAATAGCATCATAGCCAGAATGTGTCTCGCAACTCGCGCTTCACAAAGAACTGCCACAAACCAAGAATGTGAAGCGAGTCTAGATCCATATAGCGTTCAGACCCAGGTCCCGGTAAGGTTTGAGGCAGGCCGTCACTCAAGATACGACCCTTAGTACTTAATACCCTAGTCGTAGTTCTGATACCTCTCAAACCCATTCGATGCATGATCGTAATAATCGTGTCCGTCCAAGTCCTCTTCCACGCCGTCTTCGTACAGGCAGGACCGGTCATATATCTGACGTTCCGTTAGGTCGGAGAGAATCTCGTAGGCGGCTGCGATGAGTTTGAATTTCTCGGTATTCCCGCCCTTTTGGATTCGCAGCGGTTCGGTCAGTCAAAGTGTCATACACCTACACCTTGGATCCGTTTGAGGAAAACAAACTTTATCTGGGTGATGTCTGAGACACAGAAGCCGGTAGGCTTTCTTGATATCCGCCTGCAGACAAGAACGTGGCACATCTACCCAGTGTCGTTAGTTGGAACACGGAGACTGGTATTCAGGGTTTGGGGAAATACTTGCCTAAGACTTCATAATGAGTCTGTTTCTTATTTCTGAGGCTCTGGAGGGCTCGCTCTGCCTCGTTAAGCTCCAGCTGAAGAGCATCCCTGGAGTTTTGCTCCGTTGAGCATAACAGAGCCTCTTTCAAGTCGTCGACAGCAGATACAAAATCTTCGGCTCGCATGTGAAGGCGTGCTCGAGTACGAAGAGCTTTGAAAGAAGTCGAATTGAGAGCTAATGAAGCTTGAACGTCGTCCATCGCCTCTTTATCGCGGTACAACTGATTGTGATGTATGAGTCAACATGCGAGGTCTTAATCGGCTGGGATCTCTGCTCACCTTGGCATAAGCGGCTGCTCTGTTGGACAGTAGAGTAGCTCTGATGATGCCTCCACTACCTTCTTCTAGTCTTTTTTGGACAACCTAATGATCAATAAACGAAAAGAGTCAGGACATAGCAGGATCCTGAGATGTAGAACCATCTCGTCTACCTCCAATGCGTCGCTGTAGCTAGTGATGGAATCGGACCACTGATTGACTTTGAACGAAGTATTCCCTTCATTTTTTAGACATTGGACCGCCTTCACGCGCATACGAAGCTCCTTTGCCTTTGTGTTGTCCGGGTCTAGACGCAGCGTTATTAGGACTTGGGCGCTCGCCGCCTCAATGTCACCCGTTAGGAACGAGGTTTGAGCTTGGAGGAATGTCAGATCAATACAAGACGGGTATTGCAGGCTATAATTTCTGCGAGGCAAGCAACCAGTTCCGGTCACCATATAATATGAGGCATAATGTGATAATAACGCACTTCACAAGGGCCACTGCACTGTGCAATCTCCCTCTTGCAATCTCGACTTCGATGCCCCAGCACCTCCACTCCACCGGGACTTCGCCTTTTTCGTCGTCGATGGCAGATATGCAGCACGCATGAGCACCTTCCGCCAGACGCCATTGATTGCGAGAACGAGCGGCCGTGAATTGGTCGATGGATTTTTGTAGCTTGGATGCTTTAGTCTGGAATGCCATGGCCAACTCGTTGTTACTATCCATGGAAAGTGCTCGGTTGAGTGCGCCATGAGCATCAAGCGGATTCCCAAGGGCGTAATAGCAGCGGCCAAGGCGAACAAATAATTTTGACGGAGGAATAGTACTGTTGAGCATGATGGAGCATTGACAATCAGCGAGAGCTAGACGGTGTTGTTTGAGGACGAGATATGCTGCCGCCCTGTTGGCATAGTAGGTACTCTCTTGTTTATCCAAGTCTATCACGGTCGCAACACATATGAGAGGTCGAGTGGACCATCGTCAAGGAGGAGGGACTGCTTACCGATCGCTCGAGAGTAGAGGTTGATCGCGGTAGAGAATTCCTCAGATTTGAAGGCGACATTACCGTTTTCCTTCAACTGCAAGGCGAGACGTCGGCCAGCTGAAGGTTCGGGAGCCGGTCGTGGGCTGCATACCGAAATGGCATCACAAAGGTGAGTCATTCGTCAACATTACGCACAGATCAGTAGGTCCCGGCAGAAGGTTCACTACACTTTCCTTTCGGTACAGCGGCACTACATCAAACAAGGAGGCTTACGTTTTGGGCGCCGTGTTTTCATGAGTATCTTGTGACCGAGCTGTTTGCGTGGGAGGTGTCGCAGGACGAGGGTCGACCTCTCCGCTATTGGTGTGTTGTATGTTGTATTCATCTGATTGAGAAGGATGGCGGAAGACGGGGTAGAAGCTAGCTAAGAGAAGCACTTACAAATGCATCTTTGGTTCATATCCGGTCTTCATCGCAGGTTCAGGTGGTGGGGCTTTCCGGCGACCCCGTTTTCTGCAGTTTCTGTGGTGAAGGGCGTCATCCTGTAAGATTGATAGCAGCAAAACAACCACAGGTACTAACTTCGTTTTATGACCTTTCCCGCACTTTTCGCATGCCACTTGTACCGACGGCTCTGGTTCGAAAATGTTGGATGCAGCTGGTTCCGTTCTAGTCAAGCATGTGCTGATCGAAATGGGACAGTGAACCTATACCCAGAAGTAACAAGAGGTCGACGTGCAACGTACTGTGTAGGGTGCATCGTGGCGCCACAATTACTACAGAGGACGGGATTAAAGTGTTCTAAGGAATGATTAAAGTCCCTCTATGTTTCTGGGTGTCAAAACCACGCGAAAGAACTTACTACCCCGTTGCACGAACGTCCACTCTTCGAGTGAACAGTGATGCATAGCATGGTTCCCTGTATGATATACAAAAGGTTATAAATAAATAAAAAAGAAAGTGGGTAGCGCAGAGACGCGGTCACGTACGTTCACCGCATGAAGTGCAAAAAGACATTTGGCTGGGCAGCGAGTGGTTGGTAAGGATACTAAAGAAGAGTCGCAACAGGAAGCACACACGATGGTCAGGATGAATCTTGAACTGGGAGAGGAGCATTCCAAGGGGACTGGCAACGACGACAGCGCCACAAGAATTACAAGCCTCGTGGTGTTCTAAACATAGTCTAAAATCACGAAGTCTACGCCGTAGACGCTGGTTGAGCATCGCGATCATCCAATACGACAAGTGTTGGCAAATCTCTAGATCACAGGAAACGAGACAGTATGCGAAAACACAGAGATGCCTTAGACAAGAACAACATACTCGGAATGAAATATGAGGATTTGTCGAGAGTCTAGTATGAACCTCAACTTCAAAGAGCACGAGTTGCCCATCAGTGTGGCACGTCTATGAGATCGTACGGGGATTTATTGAGCAGGTTACCTGCGAGTTTCCCTAGGAACGAACCACAACCTCAACCAGGAAAGAATGAAGCTTCGTGGATGGCATACATATATAGGCTACATGCATTGTCCGTAGCTGATAAACAGATGGTGCGAGGTAGTCCGTCCAATGCCTGTTGCAACACTGAGTAAAAATGCACAGCAGAAGTCTCCTGGACTGACCTTCGAGATTATGTCAAAGCGACAAGTCCAGCATATTACTGGTACCCGCCGTAGGTCCCCCCGTTCCATTGTCTCTGTTGTCCATTCCCCATCTGTCCCATCCCCATACCTTGCATCCCCATCCCGCCCATCCCGCCACCCATCCTCATCCCGGACATATCACCCATTCCCTGCATCCCCATGTTCGCCATTCCTTGCATACTGCTCATATTAGCCATCCCGGCCATTCCTTGAGGCATTCCTCCGCCATTAGCACCTCTCACACCCGTGCCGCCAGCACCACCAACGCCGCCACCCGAGCCAACCCCATTACTATCATCCCACATCCCACCTTGATTGCTCTCGTCCCATTGTTGTTCGAACCCTCCATAACCACTTCCGCCACCCATCATACCACCCATACCGCCCATCCCCATGTTGCCCATCCCTTGCATGTTGCCCATACCCTGCATTCCGCTCATCCCCATATTTCCCATGTTCGGCATGCTGCCCATCGAGTTCATCCCCCCGTTTAGCATCGAGCTGCCGCCGCCACTCATGCCATCACCACCCCACATTCCATCTCCACCCAGACCCATCCCTACACCCATTCCCATACCACTCATATTGTTCATACCCCCCATGCCGCCCATTCCCGTTGCCATCATGTTCATTTGATTCTGGCCACCCATGCGCATGTTGTTCGGGTTCTTGAATCCTCCGTTTCCGCTCCCACCAACAGACCCTCCGCGTCCTCCGCCGCCACCCATCCCCATCCCCATACCAGCCATCTTCTGCATGGCGCCCATGCTTGGACTTCCAGCGAGAGGCATGTTGTTTCCGAGGGCTGGTGAAGAAGTTGATGTATTGAACGGGCCATTCGTGGAGCCTGAGTTATTGTGGGGCCCTCCGCCTCCGCCTCCACCGCGGACGGGAGATTTCGGGCGCAGAGCGTCAATCTCTGCATAGGATCAAGACAAAAGCCCCGGAACAACAAATCAGCGATATTGACAAACATCCTAGGTAGAGCGCGAAAGAGCATGGAGGGCCGGAGAAAGCGGAGGTACACTTACCAGGAGTCATAGGTACGACGGCCTTCCCTGCCGCCTGTCCACCCGCATTGACAGCCCCAGCCTTTGTGGCGATCTCTTTTACCTTAGCCTCCCAGCTGTCCCTCTCCCACTCCTCTAGCTTTCCCTCTCTATCATCGTCGCCATCCTGCCGCCGTCTCTCCTTGACGGCATCGATCCGTTGTTCTTCGCCGTCGCCTAGAACTGTCACCCAACCTCGGCGAACGCTGCGGGCTCGCCCAAAAATCTCGAGGCGGCGGACGCCGAGACAGAAGTTTTCGATTAAGGTGTACATCTCAGGAGGCTTTAGGGTCGGATCTGTTGTGTCGCCTTCCCAGATGATTACATCGGTGTCTATAAAGCCAATAAGAATGATGATTACTCGTAGAGGGACATTTCACAATGTGGACTTACCGACGTTACAATGAACAAACCAACTGTCAGAAGACCGTCGGACCGTTCCACGTATGCCTATGAGACAATGTTGCTTCGTTCTTGTCAATAAAGACGTTGTCGGTGGGTCAGTCTGTCATGAAATACTCGTAATGTCAACATTACTGTGCACAACAAACAAGTCTGGAAATGCACTTACGCCCGGCCCATGATTCGAATCTTTATTCGTCTTGATCCAACAAACATCCTCACACCTCCTGTAGCCCCATTTCCCGAGTACCTCCCTACCCCTCTCCAGCCCCTCGCCTGCACCGGAACCAACCCACAGGAACACAAAGCTTGGATCAGCAGCTAGCGAAGGTACAGGCAGTTCCTGTAGATTCTGCCACGAGAAGGAAGATGAGAATGGTGGGTCGATGAGGATGACGTCGAATTTAGAGCAGGTGGCCGTGTTGAGAATGCCGCCTGTGCCCGGGATCGTGCTCGCTGGGAGAGCAAGGGTTTTCATGGAGGGTGATTGAGAATGACCTGTCGTCAAAGAAGCAGCGAGGGTAGAAGCAACCGTAGATGGAGAAGAATGTGAGTGGAGATTTGTAGTCGCAGTGGATGGAGAGCGGGAGTGAGATATGCGGCGGGGTTGGAGAAGGGCTGCAAGGGAAGTGAGGGGTAGGTAGGATGGCGGAGTGGCGTAGTTGTTGACAGAGGCCTTCTTAAGGGCTAGAAGGCGTTGTTGCTTGGGATACCTGGGTAAATAGCGCGATATTAGTACAAGTATGGGATGATAAACAAGTCGAGACACGTTTATGAGTTATAGTAGCTAAGAGTATGAGCTATAGAGTAGAAATATGGTGTGTCTGGCATCTAAAACGGTTCAGAGGCTTAGAAATATCCAGGTATAGCGCTCGATGAAGGAATGGTTGTCTTGCTGGCATTCGTGACGAGCGAGTCCCGTGGTTCAGTAATTGAACATCGAGCGGTCATAAACGGGAGACATGCAAATCCTTGAATGGGTAGAAATAAATAGTCCAAAAACAGACACGGGGACTGAAAGAACGAAAGTAATGCAAGACATGATGAACATACGAACTCTTCGAAACGTCGCTCTGGCTCCGCACCAAGCACCCAGTCCTGGGGCCACTCTCCGCCATCCACATATCGCTGTGAATAGTCGTTTCGAATGGTCTCCTCCTCCGGTACATAGTTGGAATACCGAGAAACTCTTGCACGCTTCGCAGGGGGAAGATCTCGTCGTGGCTTATTATCAGGGACATAGGATTGGTTGAAAGTCTCCTTGGCTATGGGAGATGTTGGCGATGGAGTAGGAGACGGTTGCGGAGAAGGGATGACGGGGAGTTTCAGCAAAGGCTCATATGATCCAGTCGGTGGATTTGATAATGCTCGGAGGTTGCGTTTGTGGGT
Organism: Stereum hirsutum FP-91666 SS1; assembly: GCF_000264905.1. Classification (NCBI taxonomy): domain Eukaryota; kingdom Fungi; phylum Basidiomycota; class Agaricomycetes; order Russulales; family Stereaceae; genus Stereum; species Stereum hirsutum. Next base: position 366,002 of record NW_006763141.1, on the reverse strand, counting down.
CCGTTGGGAGGTGCGGACCTGGTGAAGAAGAGCGTTATGCTGTGCTAGCAGATCGTTGGCTGAACTGAGGGACTCAGCGACCGTGGTCATGATTGTAAGCTAGTAAGTTCTGCCAACGAATCCAGGAAGTATTTGTCGTTCGTAAGGATTTGAGAAGTGAACAGCCAGTGAATGCGTCAGAGGCGACTGCCGTCAGTGTTCGTTCTGTTAGTCCAGCACGAACTTGAAATCTAATTGGATAAAAGTGACACAACATATTAACAAAACTCAGACAGCGAGTAATTCATCAAACGCAGCGTTAGTTTCTTACCCTTATAACAAGAGTTGTAGGTGTCCAGAGGGTGTGGGCCACAAAAGCCAAGAGTGTGGAGAGCCTCGAGGCGTTCGAGTCCAAGTGCTGTACGCGTCTCGGTCCTCTACGGCCCGCTCGATCGCGCGCGTCCAAATTTGTAGTTGCCGTTTTCGGGCGGCTTTTTCTCTGCACCAGCTTGTGGCACATCTTCTTCTTTGGAACCTACCACTTCCATATCCTCATAACTATGGCCAAGAAAGGCGCAAAGGCTACGCGCAAGTTTGCTGCCAGCGGTCAACTGAAAAAGCAAATCCAGGCCAGACACAAGCACCAACAGCTCAAGAAGAATATCGAGAGGAGGAAGGGCGGAAAGGCTGGTCGTGGCGCTTCAGGTTACGGGAAGGGAAGGGGAGAAGATGGTGAGGAAGATGATGGTGATGAAGACAGGGACGCCAAAGGAAAGAGTAAAAAGTGCGCACAATTTGCCTCTCCGCCGTCTAACTACTTCATGAAGTTCTGTGGCCCAGGGCGAAAATGTCTGTGGACGACATTCTTGGAGGTAGTTTTATGGCCGAAGATGATGACGAGGTACGTCTATTACGTTGAGAGATACATAATCAGTGATGAGAACCCAGACATAACTTTTAGGAAGGAGGCATTGACTCCGACTCCGAGATGGACGAGGCCGAAGATGAGGAAGGTGAAGAGGATGACGATGACGACCAGTCGTTCGCCTCGGTCGATGCACTTGACGGTAACATGCTCTTCTCCTGCTCTGCACTCATTGCGCTAAAAGAACTTGTACAGAGGATGGCGCCACACATTTGGACGAACTGTCAAAACTGGCCGAGAAGGACCCAGAGTTTTACAAGTATCTTCAGGAAAATGACCGCGAACTTCTAGACTTTGATCCAAATGCAGTTGATCAAGACTCCGACGAGGAAGCTGAGGGAGAAGATGCTGATATGGACGTAGAGGAGGATAAGGCACCAGTGTTGACGAGCCAAATCCTGAAAAAGTGGCAAAAGGCGTTGCTTGAGGTCAGTCTATACAAACTTGCGGATATATAACTTTCTTCTGACATGGGACCTTACTTGTCTTAATAGCAACGGTCATTGCGTGCCCTGCGAAAACTCCTCATCGCATTCCGAGCTGCTGCTCACATGAATGAAGAGGATCAAGTTCTCGCATGGACGATTGACTCCGCGTCAGGTGTGTTTAGTCCTGATGGTCATCTACATACCCGCTGACGGTCCCGTAGTTTATAGCAAGCTCATCACTACTGCTCTACGTTATACACCTATAATCTTGTCCCACCACGTTCCCTACAAAACATTACCAAATGGCAAGATGTAAGCACATCGACTACTGGATTTCGTTCTGATGCTCATACGGCCATTTTCTACAGGAAAGCGCCAGCCCAAAGCCACAAACTCAAAACCCTCCAAAAGCTCATTCTCTCCTACTTTCACAATGTCATGCACGTTATCTCCCAGCTTTCAGAGCCTGAAATGGTCAAGCTAGCGGTCACGGAATCCTCCAAACTCTTGCCGTATGTCGTCAGTAGTCGGAAGACGGTCAAGCTGTACTTGAGGGTACGTGTCTATGGCGGACATCCATACCGTACTTCGGTGTTGACTTTTATCGCGGTTGTGTTTTAGTCATGCTTGGAGCTTTGGTCGACAGCGGAAGATACTGTGAGGATCGCTGCTTTCCTCGCTATCCGAAAACTTGCGTCTGCTACGGACGAGTCCATCCTCGATATGGTCCTCAAGGTACGCTCTCCGATTCTCCGGTTTACAACTTCTTGACCGCAGTGATTTCCTAACTATCCCGAATTTGCAGAGTACATACTTGACCCTCATCCGCTCATCAAAGTCGACTGGTCCTCACACACTACCGAGCATCAACCTCATGAAAAATTCCGCGTCTGAGATATTCTGCATGGACCATGGCGCAGCATATCAACACGCATTTGGGTACATCAGGCAGTTGGCCATTCATCTAAGAAATAGCATGAAGATCAAGTCGAAGGTATGTCCCTCTTCATCTTCTCTGAAGAGTTTGCCTCGACTGACTGTGCTGCTATAGGAATCTTTCAAGCAAGTGTACAACTGGCAATTCGTCCACAGTATCGACTTCTGGGCGCATGTCCTTGCACGGGCTTGTGATGTGCAGTCACTTACGGAGAGCCCTCTCAAGCCCCTGATCTATCCTTTGGTTCAGGTGGCCACCGGTGCCATCAGGTTCGATGCCTTCGCGTCTCTATGTTTCCATTTGAAACAATGTGCTTACTTCTTCACATGATCTTAACAGGCTCATGTCGAATTCCCGCTGCTATCCCTTCCACTTCCACCTCCTCCGTTCCCTGATACACCTCTCTTCGCACACAAACACCTATATTCCGCTTGCTCCGCACCTCCTCCCCATATTGACTTCGCTCCTCGCGCCTTCCTCCACAAAACTCAAGTCATCGACCCTCCGTCCATTACCTTTTGAAACCACCATCCGAGCGCCTCAACAATACATCCACACAAAAGTGTATCATGAAGGATTGGCAGACGAAGCAACTTTCCTCTTAGCCGAATGGCTCTGTTGTCCAGCCGTAGGCGGAAGTGTCGCCTTCCCGGAGGTCGTGGTACCGCTCACGGTCGTCTTGCGTAAAGCATTGAAGGTATCTCGGAATATGTCGTCTGCCGGAGGTCCAGGCGGTAAGGGCAAGAAGGGGGGGAACGCGAAGGAGGCGGGTATCGTGAAGGGGTTGGTGGAAAGGATAGAAGAGAACGCGAAGTGGGTGGAGAAGAAGAGGGAGGGAGTATCTTTTGCGCCGAATCAGACAGGTGAGGTGGAGGGGTGGGAAAGGGATTTGAGGGAGAAGATCGGCGAGGGGCCATTAGGGAAGTATTTGAAGGTGTTGACCAAGGCGAGAGAGAAGAGGGCGAAGTTGATTGAGAAGGTGCGTTGTCTTCTAGGAAGTCAAGCGGGTCTCCGTACTGATTCGCTGTTTCTCCGTCTAGGCGAGAGAGGGAGAGGACGAGATACTCAACGAGTCGAACGACGACGAAGACGAGGAGGAGTAATCGCTATCAGCCACTGCACTGGCTCGGCGTAGATCGCACGTTTGCTCGTTTTAGATCAGGGGTTAGAACGTCTCAACGGTCCGAGTCAGTACTTCCGTTCCGGTCTTCATTGTATGAAATGCTCCGTTATCCGAGGCTATCACCTTCTGTCCTTCCCTCGTTTTCAATGCTGCATCCTTTGCCACGCCACGATGTTCAATGATCTTCCATGAACGAGCTAATCTCCGTGGTTGACCTCGGAAAGTCTGATAGGCAGTCGTTGTCCCATACAGCTGTTGTGCATACTCGGTCCCTGCTGTTTTGTCCTCCGTTGGTGATATCACTCCTCATCCTCGGTCTACGAGCCAAAACTTGGTCCGAGACCTCACTCGCATCGAAGCGACATTCCCATATTCTTGGGAGACGCTGGTGCATTCCGTCCATGATTGTGTGAAACACGGTCTGTAGGCGCGGGTACGCTTTGCTTGGAAAGAAGTTCTTCTTTCTTAACGCCCGCGGACGGACATAAACACCTCACGAGCGCATCGACGGTTGACGGGTACCTTTTCCAAGATACTCATGGAGGTCGCAGATGGCCTCACGTGTGGTACTGGTATCACGGTTTCTTGTTGTGGAAGCGACGTTTCGCACATGCCGTACCTAGAGCGCAACACTGAGCAAAGTGCAGTGAAGTGGTCCAGACTATTCGCTTCCGAGATTAATCGGTGTGGGTTCACGGTATAGTGAGACCGTTCTAACATCGCTGTCAGAGTACTGGGACGGTATCTGTTTCATGGCCTTCTCATGATCGCGGGAGGGTTGTAATGCTATTCTGACAAACAACAGTCGGGATGAGCCATACCGCATTCATCTCCGTCGTCATTCCTGACACTGATACTCCCTAACGCGGAACAAAGGATGACGTTCGCATTTAGGCTGATTATAGCGTGATATGGTTTCGTGTCCTGTCCACGCCGGTCAACAAAGAAGGCGAGGCGCCAGAGGACGAGGCCCCAGTCGCCTTTTCCTACTTTCCGGGCGATCTGCGTTCAGACTCTGTACCGCCGGCAACCCACAGTCAGTATTGACCATGCATGGACGTCGGCGCCGAACCGTGGCCCCGAGGATGAGAATTCCTGTAGACGATTGGATTCGAGGAATACAAATGGGAAAGAGGTAAGTTCAGGAAGAAGTAGGAGAAGATCATGATGATCATGAGAGCGAATACACATATGTAAGGGTGTCACTTCCGCAATCGCGCCATAGTCGGGCCATAGCGGATCGTCGTAAGGGTCCGACCAGTTAAAATAGGATGGTGAGGTTTGCTGAGAGCCGTGCAATCCGATGACGAGGACCTGACTATGTGCCGCTATCCCGTCTGGTATACTATGGCGGCCATGTTGTTAACGTGAGAGCGGCACACTTAGCCTCCTGGGACTAGGATCACGCCCTATACAAGCAAGTGGCCCAATCTTACGGTTTCCAGGGATCTTTGCCACGCCGAAGCACTCATTTCTCCGCCACCCGTGACATAGGGTTCTTGTGTTGCATACATATCAATCAGTTTGTTCGGGAACGCCCTGCGCTACCATATTTCTAGTCATCTCATCGCGCTGAAACAACCCTTGACAAGATGTAGAAGGGAGGCTCGGGGCGCTCTCGATGTTTGATGCTGCGGGTGGCACTAGAAAGATGTGTCGGAGTTCGAAACCTTGCTCACTCATCCGGCGTCGGCTATTGAGTCCGTCGCAAGTCGCTCCACCCATCCACCCATCGCGCTCTCCTGTATACACCACTGCCTCCGTGGGATACGGTGATGATCCCCTCTTTCTGCCGTCATGTCACTCCCGAAAAGCGCTGAAATACTCAGGAAGACATAGGAGCTTTCTTCTGTCCGTCAGGCACTGGCACGGCTGCAGTTCGAGGGCCTCCTGCTGTCGAACTCTGAGTTGCTGGTGCATGCTATCTGTCTCAAATTTCTACATCTCTCTGGACGTTTCATCATGGATGTCAAGTTATGCTCATTTGCAGATCCAGCAAGCATCCATGTCCCCTTTCGTGACGACCAATATTCATACACTCTGAAGAATCGGGATATTTCTTCTCGTCTATTATAGGTTGAGACCTAGGCTGCCACATTTTCAACAGGAACATGGCAAAGATCATCGACCATTTTATATCACTTGCTAAATATTGTGCTTGTGTGACCTATGTGTCTTACCAGGCGTCTCCTGTCTCCTGATGCTATATATGTATCATGGACCTTCATGATCATCATCACAGCGCATCGCATCGATGGACGTGATGAGATTACTCACTTCATCGGACTCTTTCGCGCAACGCCTTCGGACCAGGCACTCTGCGACAGTTGCCTGATACATCCCCAAAAAGAATGAACTTCGACAACATCTGGAGCTATGGGCTAGCACCAAGTCTTCCGAGTCGGCAACGTGGAAGCTCTGCACCATGTGAACCTTCGCAATGTCTGGTCATCTCTATGTCGCATTTCGGAAGAGCTCGATGGTCCCACTCACGTACGGCATCATTTCCTGTTCGACCCGCGTCGAAGTAGGTAGCACATGCACGCAGGTGCTCTCTACTCGAGATCCTCGGCTACCTGTTGGCGCACCTGGTCGATATATACAACCGTGTCCAATCGATTGTGAAACATGACGTCCCGTTCTGAGATACCACGAGGGATGTTGGTCTCTGTCATACCATCTATGAGGCATCCTGCATTAACTCACATGAAGTACACGGTCTACCATGACACCTGTATGCATGCGAGTCGGTCGTGTGCACCCTTCTGGTCTATCGTCTAGAACTGGCGCACTCTGCCTGACAACGTGCCTACATATTTCTAGCCTGACGCCACTCAGAAGGCCTTCTTGATACTTTACGCTCAATCACCCGTAGGCTCAACATACGATCACTCAGACTACTTAGTCACTCGAAGAGCATCCGACTCTCATGCATTTGATCTGGAGCGCTACGGAACCTGCTCTTGCGTGAGTATCTGTTACTAACCGTGTGCTGTTAAACGACCAGGTGCCCAGACCCCATCGCCGTCTCCGTCTACTCCTTCAGCTGCCGTTGGATCTCCACGATCCTCAAGAACCTCCACGACAAGCTTCATACGGCCGTCACGGCCTTCAAGCGATTTCATGTGTCTTCGAGTTGTTCTCTCACGGCTTGGCTGACTGCTGGGTTTTACTTGTACTGGTTTCGAGAGGCCTTAATATAATATAGCTCGAGACCATGATGGAAGATGCTCATTTTCTGTGATGTCGTGATGACCCTCGCGATATCATGTCACATACCAGCCTGGCCACTATTGTTGTCTGTATAAGCATTGTCATTAGTGGAAAGAAGTCCTACAAACACTCGTCGCGGTTGACCTTTTCATGATTATCTTTTGGAGTTTGTATACGATGGTGGAGGTCAGTTAGTAAATTTACGGCTCTCTGAATTTGCCTGAGAGTGGTGAAATTACTCATTGAAGTATTTGTTGCGTGTTTACATCTGGGCTGCTTGTACTTGTCGGGTTGCAAAAATCGGCCCAAAATAACAATTTTCTGGTTTAGATGTCGACAGCATTGATTTGAGGTCGAGACTCAATTTATTGAGTGTCCACCAAGTCGTCCCTCTGAATTATCTCGAAGTCGCCGTGAATCCTGACTTGGCAATGCGTGCCACGTGTTGTGGTAATGAGCGCTAGCGCTACGCGCTAATTGACAGGCGATGAAATCAACAGTCACGATGCTGTGCGCGTTTTGGGCGGCCTTTGCCCCTTCACACCTCTTTCCCCAACAATATCTGCTCTGTTTCCCTCGATTCCTGGCTAGCTGACGAAGACGAAATGGCTTCTTGTTGTGGGACTTCGAAGACCCAGGTTCAGGATCGTAATCGCGCGGAGGTGAACTTGAGCCCGAGCACACCCACATCCCAACAACCTACTCCCCATCCTGGCGCATACATTCCAGAATCGAAACATTCGTACCAGACTTCTTCAATAACGTACCCGCCTAATGTATACCCACATAATTCTCTCAATGGACACCAGTCGCCCCCGCCTTCGTCATTCAAGTCGACCTCACCTCCCCCGATGCTTCCGCAATTCAATTCATTTGGTGGAGACGCCCAGCCTCAGCCTTTGTTAGATACCTCTGCAATGTCGCCACCTTTCCAGGACAATCTTCTCCGACCAAGTGCGACCTATCCTGGAAGTACAGGTTCTAGATCCACCATGTATAACCCACAAGCCATCTCGGTCATGCCGTCTTCGAATGTAGGGTTTAACCCACCATTATCCGACGAGGGGAAGATGTCTATTTCCATCGATTTCGGTACATGAGTTTCTCTCTCACACTTAACCCCCATCGGCTCATTATCGTTGCAGGCACAACCTTTTCCGGTGTGGTGAGGACTTGGGAGCAGTGCAGATCCGCATATTGAAGTCGAGAAGCTAATGATGTGGTCTGATCCAGGCCTATGGCTCATCCCGGATAGCGGGTGGTCAAGTGCAACAGATCCTACACTGGGTAAGTTGATAATCACTCTTTCCTGTATAGAAATGATGTGTTCTCATGATATGTTTCAGCCGGGCTCTCTTGAGACTTTCCGAAAGGTTCCGACGACCCTGCTGTACGATGATAAGGGCCAAGTGCTTGCCTGGGGATTGGAGGCAAAGAATGCGAGTCCTTTCCCAGGGGCGGTGAAGTGTGAATGGTTCGTTTCAATTCATATAGTGAAACTTGCGTCAGAAGAGTGAGTGAGCATCTTCAGGTTCAAGCTCTTTCTCGAGCCACACGCTTTGCGGGATGAGTCTACCATCGACCCACGTTTGCCTCAATTACCGGTGAGTTGGTTCTCCATGCGGAACAAGAAAAATATTCAGTTTGACGCGTGCGTGTAGGTCGGCAAACGGCCGGTGGACCTCATTATCGACTTCTTGTACTGCATGTGGGAAGTAGGTCGCGATACGATGTTCAATTAAGATTTCCATTCTAATCTTTCGAGCAGTACGCGAAAGAACAGATCCATCGAGAGATTGGTGCCGTCGCTGACCTCGGCGAGTAACATTTACACTTCTCATCCTTCTTCCACAATTAACATCGCCGTGTCCTGAATCGTATCTGTAGACTCCGCGGACGTGTGGCTGACTGTCCCTGCGGCATGGGATGCTAAAGGGTGTGAGCTCATGAGAGAAGCTGCGATCACTGCCGGTCTCGTCCACTCTAGTCGTGCAGGGGATAGGGATTGGCGCGATCGATTGCGGATTATCACGTACGTCTCCCCCGCATCTCCATCGATTCCGCTCTCTAAAGTGTAGGATAGAGAGCCCGAGGCAGCCGCGGTATGTTTGCATGATGCATCATCCACTAGCTTGACCAAAAATCCTGACAAGGGACATTTTCCGTTCCAGGTACACTGTGCACACCTTACAAATCTGCACAAATTGAAACCGTCACAAACGTTCATGATCTGCGTATGGGCACTTTCTGTGCTTCTCTATGAGCGTTTGAACCTTTGATAACCATCTGTTCGTTTTCCAGGATGCCGGAGGTGGTACAGTCGTACGGCTCCATTCCATATTGCCTCATGGACCGCCACAGGGATCTAACTATCTGTTCTCTAGGATCTTGCCATTTATAAAATTCTTGGGCAAATGACCAATCTTGAGATTGCCGAAATGTGCGCTCGTAGTGGCTCCAACTGTGGATCACTATTCCTGGACGTACGTAGTGGTTTCTTCGCAAAGGCTAAAGTATGCGTTACTTATTGTGTTATAGTTAAGATTTCGGGAGCTGGTAAAAACCCTTCTGGCTGACCACCCAGCACATTTGGATGCTGCGAGTCTGGCGTTTTTCATGCATAATTTTAGCGAGACGGACAAGCTCGCGTACAAAGGCGAACGTGATGATAGTACGCCACATTTGATATCGTAGTGTTCGGATGAAGTTTGAACTTACACTCGACCTTTCAGAAACATTCTTCTCGTTCACATGCTTTAACACCGAGGACCCAGACGATCCGAGTGTTGGTTTGATCAATGGTGAACTCTCCATTCCGGGCAACCTCTTACGCCGTGAGGTTTTCGACCCGGTCGTCAACCAGGTGAGTTCTAGTGACTTACCATCTGTCTATCATTCCGTCATTTTCTCAATACAGCTGTGATCATGTTAGGTTCTCGAGCTGATCGAGGAGCAGACGAAGAGAGTCGAGCGGATCGATGCGCTGCTCTTGGTGGGAGGCTTCTCTGGTAGCGAGTATCTATTCCGCCGGGTGGAGGTAACACACGCCCTGTCACCTCTCACGGAGACTCGCCTGTTGACGTCGATCTGCACGGAAATAGGAACATTTTGGACCGAGGATAAAGGTCATCGCTCGCCCGTCCGATGCCGATACAGCCACACTCCGAGGGGCTGCACAATACGGACTTGCGAAGAGGCCTCTTGTTTCCAGTGTTGTGGCTCCACGGTCTTATATCATGAAAGTGAGAGTTTTCTTCCCCGTGAGCTTCTATTGGCCGTGTCAGCACTGATACGCCACAGGTCAAGCTGCCAGCTGAACAAGAGGACCTCATGAAGCGACCTGCCTATATCACACAGAACAACGCTGGGATCCCCATATGCGAGAATCGGTGGGTTGGTCCGAACGAGTTTTCTCATCCCACGTCATTCATGTCCAAAAACAGGTTGCAGTACCTCGTAGCGAAAGGAGCGATCTTGAGGAAGGGGTAAGTGCTGTGCCTTGCACCGCCAGTGGCGCCCATTCATTGATCTGCTTCTCTTCGGCCTCAGACAAAAAGTCAGGACCAAATTCTGGTTCGTTCTTTTCTTAGTTCGTGTGTGAGCCTGTCTCTGAAACGGATCTTTACAGCAAGTATTCTCAGAGCCCTCAAGGTATCCGCATTCTATCGGCTAAGTAGAGAGCTCGTCCTAATTTAGTTTACTGCAGATCGCATCTTCGTGGCCACGCTGTATACGTCAGAGAGTGACAAACTCTTCAGATACACTGACGAGGGTGAAACAGTCGAACTGTGCAAGTGGACGGTCGATATCTCGTCCTTGCCCTCTTTCCAGGAGAACGCCGGTATAAGGCCCAACGGCTTTTATACAGGTATGTCCGAATCATTCCCTCGAGATGCTCCGATAGTGTGTGGCGCTAAGACCGAGTCAGACTTCGAACTTGGGTTGGAACTTGATTCCGCGGAAGTGAGAGGTATCTTGTTGTATGAAGGGACCGAGTGGGGTCGAGTAGTGTTCGACTTCCTTACCTGACGGGTCTTTCCGCCTCTCTTTTCTTCTTCTTGGCTTTTTGCATGGGCAGATGCTTTTGTCCTCTTGGATATGTGATCCACTCGAGATGGTACGGTGATATCACCCATTTCAGAGCCTTCATTTCAGGATAATCTCGGACAGTTGCGAACGATGCAGCAATCGTGCAGCCGAATCGGAACTGTATATAGACGTAGTTGGACATGTCGGTGCGGGTAAGGCTAGGACCGCTGAGGACGGAACGCAATCGTGGCGTGCAATTGCGGTGGGTGTGCGGTGCAATATGGGTGGGAAGTGCCGGGTCGGGAATACGCATGGCTGTTCCGCGTTCCGTCATGCCTGCCTCCGTGTTTGTCTTGCGAGCGGAGTTGTGACGGGACAGCTCTACGGTTCTCGAGAATTTGTCGTGGACGAGGCAAATTCCAATGCGTTGCTGCTCCTCCGGCCATTGCCGTGCTCACTGACGCCATTTCCGTTCTTGGCCCTCCGACGCTGCGAGTCAGGACCCGAATCGTCCGGCTTCGCAGCCTTCGCCAGGGCAGATCGGAAGACAGGGTATAGCCTGTGCGAGACCTCGCGAGTCTCACATCAGGGGTGACGCTCTCTTGGGCGTCTGGTTTTCGCAGTGTTTTACCAGGCCGAGGATTATGACGGACTTCCGATTTTTGGACGAATCGCCGGTAGGATCATTATAGGTGAGGCTTGTAATGATAAAATAGGCCTAACCTCTTGTGTTGTCTGATACCGGGATGGGACGTGGGCCGATGTCAGGGACACTTGTCGTCCTGACGAAGAGCATCGGGTAGCCGGTTCAGTCCATGCGTTCGGAGACTGCCGTCTGCAGAGAGACGACGTGGGTTCGATGGCAAACAGACAGCGTTAGTTTTCATCCCCATGCGCTCTCAAACTGTCTGACAATCGATCGGGTTCAAACTTCACTAAAGTCTAACGCCTTCCGCTCCTCGTTCTCATATAAAATGCCATGATTTCCAAGACACTCTTCCTCCCTCCACCCCCGCCCGCTCCCCATGGCTCACGTTCTCTCCCTCGATGAGCTCTATGCCCTCCTACAACCCATAACCGTCTCACCATCATCCCCCTCAGCTATCTTTCGCAATTGGGGACATACATTCCGCTGCGCACCGCTGTCGGTCTTTGAGCCCCAGACTGAGCACCAGTGTGAGCTTATTCTGGAGCTTGCCCGACGCTCCAAACGCTCTGTGCGTGCCGTCGGTGTAGGCCATTCACCCAGTGATCTCGCATGTACGAGCGAATTTATGGTCCGGATGGGTTCGCTTAATAAAGTCATCGAGGTGTGTGTCGAGTTCTTGCTGTTTATCTTTTCGCACACTCTTTGGAACTCCGACCGATCCGCACTCGGCCAGTAACATCCGATTTCGGTGCTGCTCACGAACCCCCGAGGTCCTTTACTCATCCCCATCTGTCCCCAAAGATCGATGTTGAGAAGCAACTTGTTGTCGCCCAAGGCGGTATCACACTCCAGCGCCTCCATGCCACCCTTGACGCCCACGGCCTCGCTATGATCAACGTAGGGTCAATCTCGGACCAAACCCTCGCAGGAATGGTCACCACCGCTACCCACGGCACCGGCCTGACCCACAAAGTCCTCTCCACCCACGTCCAGGCCCTGCATCTCCTGCTCGCCGATGGCTCACACGTTCGCTGTTCACGCTCGGAGAACACAGATCTATTCATTGCGACAATATGTGGCCTCGGGAGTACTGGTCTTATTCTCGACATTCAGCTCAAGGTTGCACCCGCTTTCCGACTGCACGAGGTGCAGGAGACTTTCAAGTTCGATCCGGTGGTGGATAGGTTGGACGAGGTGGCGAATTCGGCAGAATATGTCCGTCTCTGGTGGTGGCCACAAGCGGGAGATATTCGTGTCAGTTCGATGAGCAAAACCAATGAGGTGCGTCCTTTCGCTGTATATCTGTCGCGGCGTATACTGACCTACTCAAATAGCCACAACGCCCTGTGGCCACTTGGCTGTGGCATTCTTTCGTCGGATACCACGTCATCCAATTTCTGCTTTTCCTTGGATGTTTCATACCACCCGTAAACATATGGACTGCTCGATTCACTTCTTGGCTCGTGCACGACAAGACCGTTTCAGTAGACGACAGTCTAAATATCTTTAATATAGACTGCAAGGTACGTTTCTTCTCAGTCCGCGGTACCTTTGCTCCTCTATATCGGCTCATCTGGCTACGTTTCTTCACGTGTAGTACCGCCAACATACTACGGAGTGGGCTCTCCCCTATTCGCACGCACAGGCAGCCATGCGAGACCTTCGGGATTGGTTCGACAGAGAGTTTGCCGACCCGAATGGCCTGCGACCTCACTGTTCTCTCGAGATTCGTTTCTCGGAGGCGGATGACGTCTGGTTGAGCCCAAGCTATGGTCAGCGTATGTGTTGGATTGGAGTGGTACAATACAAGTGCGCTCCGTTTTACTGTGGCTTCCTCACGCTCATCATCCTAACTTGGTCTTCTTTCCCGAAAGGCCTTACGGGTTTAATGTGCCGTACAGAGTACTCTTCAGGCGCTTCGAGTCGATTATGATGAAGTACGGAGGACGCCCACATTGGGCGAAAGCTCATAGCCTTCGCCCTGACACACTCCGCACGCTCTATCCTCGCTTTGACGATTTCTGTCGGCTTCTTGGAGACGTAGATCCATCAGGCACTTTCCGAAACGAATACATCTCGCGCCACATCTTCGGTCTCGCTGGGACACAGTACGACGAAAGGGTGTTCAAGGACCGACCGTAAGCGCTCTCCAAGCTAGGGAATCGCGCTGTATGCTTAGGGATGTCGTGGCATTGATGGTACCGGTCGGATCTGTGGAGTGTAAGGCATGCAGAGTCGTTTCTTGGTGTGTTGTGCTAGGATAGGTGTACGATGGATGGCTGGAACTCGTAGTAACATATCTTAACTTGCAACGTTTCCCTGTGCTATAGTCCATATCTTCGTTCTTCTAATGTTTGCCCATACGGCCTTCAGTTACTTAATCATCTTCACCCACTCTACGTTTAGAATATCACTTGAATAATTGGGTACCCGATTCCTCTCTGTCGCCTTCTAGCATGTGCATGATGTACTGGACCATATCATATCCAGGTATGTGTATTATCGCAACCGAGACGCCCATCATGGCGGAGATGATGCAACCTGCGCGCCGAGATCAGCTGCGGTGTGATATTTCGAGTTTACAAGCCAAGTTGCTCCTTAATGGACTCCCGGACAATCCTCTCGTACTCCTGTAAGATAAGCACACGTTGGGTATTAGTCTACGATCGGAAGGGGCTGCGAGGGCCACAACGCCCGCATCAAGGTACATATGGGCATACACGCACCGCTTTATTGTCCCGATAAAGCTTGCAGCAGTCGATATTGGCGCCACTCTCGAGATTCGGCTCTGTAAAAGGAAACATTCAACAAGGAACGTCGATGTTAGCGGGCACGATCATGATAGCGACAATAACGCTAGCTTGTAGAACCGGGACGAGTCGATCGCAGCGGTGAGATTGGACTTGATATCGTCGGTAGGAGGGTGGTCAAGAAAGGGTCAAAGAATATGATACAGACCAGCGAGCATGGAGATAACGCTCAAGATCACCTTCTCGACACTTTGTACGGGGCTCCAGCGTTCAGAGGCCTGTTCATACATTGTCGGATCATCACCTGGAGTGTGCAGGATCGAGATGCAGACGTTTCCGTCAGGATATACTAGAGCATAGATAGTAAGTGGTTCAGTAAGACTTCCGGATCCCTTTGCAGCGAAGATGCGGGAACGGTATGTCGGAGCCCCGTGACTCGGCGAGCAGATATGGTGCAGATGGTATGTGCGACGAAACAGGGGTCATCTTCAGCTTACTGTTCGGGTGGAACAAGGGCGGTTCAAACTTCATCTTGAACGGGGACAGTGGGTAATCCGTTGGCTATTTGATAGAGTCGGGGAGAGCCAAGTTATGAGTCACGTTCAACTGCGAAACACCGGAGGAACTTACGAACGTCAATTTAGCCGCGAATACTCCACCTTCCTAGATATCAAGAGACGATCTAGGGTCAGTCAAGATCCTTCGAAGGAGGGCTTGAGCACACACGAAAGGCGTGTCCTTGGGCCCAACGATCAAAGCCTCCCAGGTAAAGAAGTCGGACTCTGATATCGGGCCTGCGATCATGACGCAGACCAAAATCGTAGATAGCTTCGTTAGCCAAAGCCCTTCTCGATAATCAAGTAAATTTACCGGCGGTAAACATTCCATCAGGAGAACCTATCGATTAAATCTACCATGAGGTCCTCTCATCGTCTGAGGAAAGCCAAACGCCGCCTACCTCCAGCTGTGAGCTGCTTGTATTCTGTCATCAATCTGCGAAGTGCAGTTGCACTACCACCACGAGAACTCATATCGACTGAGGCGAATAGAGAAACAGATTGAAAGCGAGGTGAATGATGCCTGAGCAAGCTAGTCGCGAACCTGAAGGAAGTGGCGGGAGGATGGGCTGAACGCGTGGCACATCACCGGATTTCCGCTTTGCGGAGTGCGGACCGAGCAAACTCCGCGAGCCACAGCCACTAGGATCATTTAACTAGGCAATATTCGGTGATTATGTCCCGTCGCACCTTCTCCGAGGATGTATCATGCTGAACCCATGGACTTATCGGTAGGTAGAAAAGGCGCTTTATTCAACAGCGTCCCATCAGTCTAGTAAGTACTCCATCGATATGATGTCCGATATACTGGTGGAGATATTTAAGATTCGACCACGGTGCCCTTCATACACCGCTAAGCCCGAAATTGGAGCCAACGATATTTTCTGCGAGGTCCAATTGCCTCGACTATGGGTCCAGGCGTATTATGGTCGTTGCAGTAAATCATGTTCGGTGTTTCACGCTCGTCCCACCGATATTCAAGTTAAGACCGAAGCTTCGCGACGAGAAGTCGGCGTAGTACCGGTCATCTTCATGGGGGTAAGGCCACGTTACAATTCCACACCGCGTGGCTTTGACTCTTTTACAGGAAGGCACCGCGTGCGGTGAGCAGGCAATATTAAAGTCCCTTCTACAAGGCACTACACTTTGTCCCCATACACAGCTTATAATAGATGGCAAAGGTAAGAGAATAGTCCCCGTTTAGTTCTTACGACTCTCAAGGTAAAAACGCCACACTCCCATCCGGAACCGCTGGGCTCGGTTGCGCGATCGTTGATGCCGATGGACGTAAAAGTATCGCAGGTTTCCCAAACGAGTGATAGAGAACACACTAGACGATACCAGTGCTGGCATGCCGAAGTTTTTAACGCTCAATAACGACGCCAGGCTGTACTTGTCTTGATTAATTTCACAAATGAGTATCGGATACAGAACCAATGACATTGGGGCGCACGGTTTGGCCACAAGGAGGAAGAGGGGGTACATCCATCCTGACTGAATATCACTGGTGCCCGCGTCCAACAAGAGTTCGGGTGCGAGTTTATCACGGTGGCGGTTGCACTAAGGGTGCGATCAAGTCGTAATTTCCCCAGCTCCGTCGCTTCTAGACAGTCCCGTTTGTGAATACCGCGGGTAGCCTGGAGAATGTCCTATAATGACGTTTGAGACAGGGAATGGAAAGGCTAAAGAAAGATGTGAACCGTTTCGGTAGCGGAGCCGCCTCAAACTCACCAGGTCAAAGGTGCGTGGACGGCGCAGTACCTTCGGGGTCATATTTTCATTCACACACGGAGCGAGCTTGATGGAGTGTGATTGGGTGTGTTTCGACGACGGTCGGAATGGCATTTGCGGTGCGATAAGAGCAAAGTTGCTGGAAACTTGGAACAGAATACAAATTGCGTGGAAGTACAGTGTCGCAGGAGCCAAAACTTTAAGCAGAACAATGAAAACTGATAAATAGCGCAGGTGCAGCATCATGAGCCACCACGGGTTCTCTCACGCGTCATCTAGAACCAGCCGTGGTACAACGTTCATGGCCATGAGCTAGAAGAGAGCGAGAAGTCGGTCGTATCAGCGCCCCATGCGGAAATTCCTGCGGATGAAGTGAGACAAAATTAGCGACGCACCTCCTGAAAGAGGAGCTTGGCGGCATAAGGGATCGTGAGCTGGGCCATTTTCTTAGAGCTCTTGCAGTACGTGCACCAGCCATTGTAGCCGAGCAAACCACACTCTTGGCACGCATTGACCTCGAACTTGTCGGAAGAGATCATGAGTCGTTCAAGGAGCAGTTGCGTCGCGCCATAACCTATCAAGCAATCTCGCTCCATCTCGCCTAGTCGTAAGCCACCTTCGCGAGATCGACCTTCGGTGGGCTGGCGTGTTAATGTGGCGCGCGGACCTCTGTGACGGAGATTTGAACGATGATCTAGCCCTACTGTGACCGTTCGAGCTTACCTGGCTCGAGCATGCATCTTGTCCATGACCATATGCTCTACAATACGATGAGTTGAGGTTGAATGACGAGCAAACAGCAGCTGTCTCCAATGACTTACTAAGTTTCTGTAGGTTCGGTCAGTATACGGTCTGTCAATGTCAAACACATCAAAACTTACCTGGTAATATATTGGTCCGAAATAGACGTAAGCCTCCATGGGTTCGCCAGTGATGCCACTAGTAAGCATGTCCTTCCCAGCATAACTGAAGCCGTTCTCAATCAGAATACGCGACATGTCTTCCACCTGTCGGAAAATTGAAGTCGAACTCAAACTCAAAACACTACTAGACCGAACAAGGACGAACCTTCGAGCCGCCAAAGGCTGTACCATACTGAAGCTTGCCTGCAAGAACGCCGGCCTGAAAATTGTCCGCGTCAGATGCGAGTGGACAGAGTTCACACAAAAACATCCACACCTTCCCTGCAAGGAGCTCAATCATTTTTCCTACCGTCATGCGTGAAGGGAAACCATGAGGGTTCATGATGGTATCTGCGTAGAGTTAGGGCAGTTAGGAAGTCTGAACGACGTTCGCGGACCGGTACGGGTTGAAGATGACGCCCACCAGGAACGATGCCTTGATCATTGAATGGCATGTCTTCTTGGTTCACTATGAGCCCACAAACGCCCTTTTGACCATGCCTAGATGAAAACTTGTCTCCGAGTTCGGGCCTTCTCGTCTGCCGTATCAGAACTTTGATGAGCGTCTGGTCATTCTCCGTATCAGAGATCATGATCTTGTCAACATGGCCTGCGACAGGTGACTTGTAGGTCATGGGCGCATTCTTGTACGGTACTGAGGCCGCCTGCCCTGTGAACGTGTTGTCGTTTGCGTTCGTAGGTGTCTGCTTGTTGACATAGACATCTCCGGGGTCGACACGTTCGCCGACGCCAGCGAGACCGTCCAGTTGGACGATATCGTATTTCTTCTGTACATTGCCTTCTTCGTCCGTGGGCGCATCTGCCAACCGGTCAAATCTGGGAAGATAGGAAGCTGAGCTATATGAAAGGCACATAGTTCGAAGATCAAGCTTACGTTCCGTTGGGATATTTTCGGATGAGAGTTGCGTTCTTGCGAAGCACTTGACACCGGCCATAACCTCTGTCCACGCTGGCCTAGAATGGAAGCAGGCTTCAGGGCGCAGCACATTAACGCACTAACTGCGGGTAAAAGCACCGACCTTGTTCAAAATCAACGCATCTTCGATATCGTATCCAGAGTAACTCATCACGGCGACGGTGGCATTCTGTCCCGCAGGAAGCTTGTCGTATCCAACAAGCTCGATCGTCTTCGTCTTCACCATGGGCTGCTGCGGGTAGACCGATAGATAGAGTAACGTGTCGATTCGGTTCAGCTGATTGTAGCCGATTGCCCCGATGGCTTGTTTACCCATAGCACATTGGTAGGTATTCCTAGGCGATTGATTGTGATGTGGGTAAGGGATGAGACCAGCGACGGCACCGAGAAGAGTGAAGGGTTCGATCTCGAGATGTGTGGTCGTCGGGACGATATCCGGTTCGTAGAGAGCGATGTACGAGTCGTTCTCCTCGTTCACATCCAGATATTCAACGAGACCTTGCCGCAAGAAGTCATCAAACTCAAGTTTTGCCTTCTTCAAGAGCTGCAGAGGGAAGCATAAAGATAAGAGCTGGGACGGACAAATCATAAATAAAACGCACCGAGACATGTTCCGAAGTGACCATGGGACGTCCGTTATCGACGATGATCATGGGTCTACAAATTCGACCGCCATCGCTGGCGATATTCACTGTGTGGTGGTGGTGATTGATATAAACGCTCACAAACTCACTGACCCGCCCAGCGCGCCTAAGACGACGGAAGTTGTGGACAAATCGAGTCGGAAAGCGGGTAAGACCTATGATTGTCCCGTTTACGTTGACTACAAAGGTGTTCGGACCATAGATCTCCGTCCCGGTGGACTGGCCGATGTCTGAAAATGGAGCGGACGATCAGTCACACAGTCTAACATCCCCGGAAGGACTTAAGAACTCGACATGAAACACATACTCTCGACCCCGAGCATGTACGCAACCTTGATAATGGGCTCTTCGTCGACGTCGGTCGTGATATGGGTCATGAGCGCCAAGTTCTTGACCAGACCGCAAGCCTCTCCTTCCGGGGTATCACTCGGGCAAAGCATACCCCATTGACTCGGCTGCAGAGCACGGGGTCCACTGACTTTCCGTGTCTTCTCGAATTGAGATGATATACGAGTCATCATGCCTAGGGCGGAAATAAAGCTGAGACGCGAGAGGACATGCGTGACCCCAGCACGGTCCATGCGGAAACGCTTCAAAGACCAGTTGCCCGTCGAGATGGCGCGAACGAAACCGGAAGTGATGTGATCGCCCTGGAACTGCATGGTGTTGAAGGCGTCGAACTCCGTCGTCCGCGACGGTTTCTTGAGCACCTTGTCGATTGAGGATTTGAGGTTCGTGTTGAATGTCTTGAAGAGGTCTTCAAATAACAACGCCAATAACTGTCCTGCCCTGGCCAAAAGTAATTGAGCGCCACATTGCAGAGATTGTGGCGCAGGACCTACAATTCCAATCGTTTGTTTCCAACATAGTCCCTATCGTCCACCATCTTCTCGTCTTTCACGGCCATCAGGACTCGTCGAGTCATAGTCGCCACAAAGATGGCCTTCGAACGGAAGTCCATCCCAACGACGGGCACATGAGCCAAGACGATGGTAGCCAGTGCCTCAAGAGCCTCCTCCCACGCTGGCCTTCGCACACCAACGATCCGTCGATTGATCTTGACTCGACTTCCTATCCATTCCAAGGCCTGGTGTCTTGTGAAGATCCCCAATCTGGCGGCGTCCTCGAGGTTTGGGGCGAACGAATCCTTGTACGCTTCCGAGTTACCGGCGGTGAGAAGGAGGATTTCCTTGTCAGATTGAATGCCGAGGGCTTTGAGGGCAATGACGATGGGAACGTCTTCGTGAATTGAGTTGTGCCGGAGATAGATCTTTCCCTTCTTAGTTGCGACGTAGGTTTTTGACTTGAGACCTCCATGTGTGGACCTAAGAGTCAATCTCAGTGATCTCGCCACGGTGCGAAGAAGACGAGAGTATACACACGAAGTACAAGAAGCCTGGACGACACCTTTCACAGGGTCCGTCTCGACGATGATACGATTCTTGCTCAACTGCTCCTGGACCAAAATGACCTTTTCCGTCCCCTTGACCACGAAGTATCCTCCAGGGTCCAGTGGGCACTCAATCATACGAGCAAGCTGCGCTTCCGAGCGGCCGGTGAGAACGCACTTGTTGCTTCGCAACATGATGGGTAGTCTGCCGATGTTGACATTGGGCCTGCGAACGACGTTTTTTCCGCGAGTGTATTGGATTGTGACGACGATGGGTGCGCTATATGTAGTGTCGCGGAGACGGCATTCGTTCGGGGTAACACTCTTGTCTATCGCGTCCGCGTCCGTACGGTCGGGAAACCCAACGCGAATATCCGTGTATTTTAGCCAAAAGCGAGGGTCGACATCAGAGGTGACCTTGTTGTTTGCCTTTAGAATGTTCTTGATGTCGACGTCGACGAAATAGTTGAACGAGTCAATATGCTGCTTGACCAAGCCTTTCACCTTGAGAAAAGCAGGCAAGAGTAGCCATTTGTCCTGTATTTTCGCGCAAGGTTAACCATGAACAGATTGGCATGGCTGACGGACGCACCTCGATGCTCTTTATTGGATCGGTAAGTCCCAATCCTCGCCACTCTGTGCGATTGAGCTGGTCCCACTGGGACTCTTCCGCATCCTCCTCCATTATCCTGGTATAGATATTTTAGGTGAATACTAGGAGATACCCAAGAAACATACCCGCGCGATGGATGTTAAAGAGCAGAAAACGTACTTGTAAATTCCAAGCAAAGCGCGGATCTAGGATGACTAACCACAATCTAATCTTATCAAAGTTACCCCTTTGTCGATCCTCGACGTTCCGCTCCGCATTGTTCCCACGTCCCGGTTTGTGGAGGTCATCGTACAAAGCCTCTCTTGTTTGAGCCTTTGTTACTTCTCACGAGTCGTTGATCATATTTTCTACCATCAACATGTCTTATTTCCAAAATTTTACCGCAGGCGTACGGTCGTACCCCCTGACTCCATCACCAGACCAAACTCAAAGAGAATATGGTCAGGGTGCTACGTTCCTCAATGCTAGCAGCAGTTCCTACTTCTGCCTGTATAGGGAGACCGACCAAGACGCCTTCGGCAGAACCAAAACCAATTCCCTTTCCCTCACCCCACGAGAATTCTTTCCAATCATTCCAGTCACGTCAATGAACAATCGATCATTCGCAATAAAAAAAGTCCACTTCTCGTAAAGTACGTATTGCATCGTTCGGATTGGATTGGGTTGGGTTGTATGTAGGATGGATAAGATCGAAAACGTACGGGTTCGGGTTTGGGTTCGTACATGGATCGAAAATAAAGTGTGGACGGGAATCGGGAATCAACGGAAGTTGGTAGAAACAAAGAAGAGAAACAGATGTGATTATGGAGAGACAGACAGACAGTCACAGAAAAAAGCTAACGGAAGTCCTCCTTCCTTCCACACACGCTGGTAGCTTGGGCACAGGCAAGCTGGGCTATCCTCAGGCGGAAGAAGCAGAAGGACCGAACGTGGGCGCGTTGTTCTGGAAGACGTACATGTCCTCGGTAGGCGGGGATGCTTTGAACGCCTTGCCCAGGCGTTCGTCTATCGCATGGTCATCAGTATTAATCAAATCAGATGGAGAATAGAGTACAAGAGAAAGAGACTCACAAAGCGGATCCTCATCCACATGCACGAAATGTTTCAACTCCCACTTCGTCCCCGCCGCCACCTCGTCCTTCCTCCTCTGCCTCTGCTCATTCTGCAGCACCCAACCAAGTCCAGACGCAATCCAGCACAAAAAGGGAAATGTTCGAGTAAATCAGCCTCGTGATCTCAACCGGGTAAAGGAAAAGGAACGGGAGACGAAAACGCACCTCAATCTTGCTCTTCTCCCTGCTCGCCGTCTCGAAATCGCCACCCCTGATCCCCGCCGCGACTTTCCCCCAAAGCTTCCTGCTCTCCCACTCGTCCTGCGCATCTATTGGCTGGACCTATAACGCAAATCGTAAACCAACCATCAGCACCACGTATGGGTTGGATGCGAAAGGGCCGGTGCGTCGCAATTACGCCCCAGGAGGTCAAACACAAAAAAAGGCCAGTGTAAAACCCACTGAAAAAGAGGAAAGAAAGGTAAACTGACCGTAACCTCCTCCTTCGGCCCCGTCACATCCGTAAAATTAGCGCTCGACTTCGTCGACTTGCTCGTCGTGTGCCACTGCCCCTCGATCACATGCACCTGCGCCCCGTTCTGCGCCGTCACCGTCGCCTTGAACGAGTGCGTCTTGCCGGAGAAGTAGCCCTTGCCTTTGTACTCGATCTATCCCGGCGCGCGAACAAAAAAGTCAGCATGCAACTCATCTCGTCTCAAGGGTGCAACGAGGAGAGGTTGGGGCAGAGAACCAGGGCAGGGGGGATGAAAGACGCACAGTGCTCAACCACCCACTCGAACTCGAGATCCAGCTCGTCTCCGCAAGCTCGATATACGGACTCCCATACCAAAGCCCGTCGATCCTGAGCCTGGGCAGCGTAATGATATACTCTTCCTTGTTCCCGTCCGGGAGGTCGACCGTGAGCGAGGCGTGCCCGATTTGTTTCACGATGATGGATCCGCCTGAGATCATTTTTACCGTTAGTATTGTGACTTCAGTCCTCTCGTCTCACTCCTTGCTCCTCACACCTCGCTCCTCGCAACTCACGCCTCGCTCCTCGCTCCTCGCTCCTCACTTTGGCGAGTGCATGGGGTGGCAAGACAGTGGAATTGGACAAGGACGAAAACGCACCCGAGAAACTCGTCTTCTGCGCATTATGTCCCTGCAACGCCAACCCCTTACTCGGGTTCGAAATATAATACGCCGTGATGGGCGGGTGATGGGACACCTGCTCGACGACGAGGTTCGTCTGTCCTCGGCCGTTCGTGTCTGGCCAGTAGCCGTAGAAGAGCCTGTGTATGATGATGATGGGGAAGAAGGGAAGAGTGGAGGGACGGGTCAGCTCGTGATGGAATATTAGAGGGTGGGGGTGATAGGAAGTTATATTCGAGGGCAATGGTGCGCGGGAGAAAGAAATATACGTACTCGCCAAGGACGGGGTTCAATGGCCTAACAAAAAACACAAAAAGAGCAAAGTCGATCAGCTGCTACGAACGCGTCCGGATCCGCAAGAGTAACAACTCATACTCACTTCTTCTCAGACCCCATGGACTCATTCCGGGACGTATACTGTCCCTTCAGCGTGCTCTATATCGGTAAGAGCACAAAAGAGTCAGCCGCCTCCGTCTACTCAGACCACATAAAAAGAGGAACAGGTACAAGGGAGGGTAGGGAAAAGAAAACGCACGATGAACCACTTGAGAACAGCGAGATGTCTCTCCTCCGGCGTCTTGCCGTCCGCGATCGCTGCGAACAACTCTGGACGCTCGCACCAGTACGCTGTACGTCGCAACAATACCGTAAATCATATCACATCAGTAGTACCAGCGCGCCAAACATAGGAAGCAGCGTAGAGAGCGACGCGACCACGGCAATATTCGAGTTAGAGCGACGCGACGACGGCGATATTCGAGTTTGAACGACGAGCGAATCAGACGAATGAGTTCGCATTATATCCGCATCATTCAAAATTCGAATTCGGAGTTCATCCATAGGGTCGGGGGTCGCCATAAGGGGTTCGTTGTTCGTGGATGCGTAGGTGGCGTCGACGTGTCGGTGGCGTGTTGGTAATGGCGATGGAGTTGCAGTTGCAGTAGGAGTAGGAGTAGGAGTTGGAGTTGATGTTGGAGTTGGAGATGGGAAATGACGGTAGAGCGGCCGAGTATGGACGGCGAGCGAGGCGGTGCAATAGCATAACATAGCAGAGAATGAAGAAAAATCAAACAGAGTAGAGGATGAGTAAGTGCACGATCAATCGAATGTATGAGGTGTACGTGAACAGGGAGTAGAGCACAAGGAGTACGTACCAGGAAACTCGGTGAGCGATACCGGGGAGAGGATGAACGGCGGTGCGGTCATCGACGAAAGATCGCCAGAGAACGAGGCGATTCTGCATCCACATCCACAACCACACATCCACACACACGTTCGTCCGACACACCATATCGAGCAGCGTACAACCCAACACAGAGAAAAAGAAAACACGGCGGCGGTCAGCACGATGCTATGGTGTGATTGGGATGGAGGAGGGAGAAGGGAGGGGGACGTACGACTTGAGGAACGACGTCCAGCTGCTACGTTGTGCGGAGGGCACGGCCTACACGTCCCGACAATAACACCAACGACGACACCAACACCAACCAACCATCCAACGACCCGACCGACGCAACGAACATCCAGGACCAATGATGCCCATATCGCCGCATCGCCGCACCCACACATCCAGGACACATCCAATCAACCGAAACCGAAAACCGAAACGAACACAAGATCAGCGTTCTCTCCAATGCATCACACAAGAGGCAGATAGGAGAAGAACGATAACTTGCCTCGCCAACCTGCTCGTTACTCGGCGTGTCCGTCATCTTGTTCTTGTTCTGCTTGGGGTGAAAGAGGCGCGTATTGGAAGGTTGGTTGGTCCTTGAGAAAGGCGGGAAGGTGTGTGCTGTGTGGTGGTTTGTGTTGTGTTGTGGTGTGCTGTGGTGCGTGTGTGTTGTGGTGTAGGTTATGAGATGCCTATGAGGTATGAGGCGGAGGCGGAGGGAGGAAGCGTCGGAGGGAGGGAGGGTGCGAGGACGCGAATAAGGCAACAAAATCAGTAAACTGCGCAACACCTCTCGATTCAACGATTCACGAACGCCGGGAACAGGAGAAGAAACGCACTCAATACGACTCTAATCCCGTCCAAATCAAGCTCTATCTCACAAAGTGGTGCAACTGAAAGTGGCGCGTCGCGGGTGTGCTGAGTGCTCGACAGACAAATGACTGTGTTGGACAGCGCAAAGAACGTTGAACGATGCAAGAAAAGCCGGCGATCGTTTGCGTTTCGGGGCGACCGTGCCAGCGACAGAGGTGACCGGTGTCGGATTCAATTATAATTGAGGGGACGGAGACGGAGGCGACGGGGTGGTGGTGCCACGGAAATTGGAATGCAATGCAATAAAACGTAGTCAGGTCAGCGACTCTCAACTCTCAACAGCCCATTCTAGAATCAGACCGACCTCTTGTGATACGTTCTAATGCGTTCTTTCTCTACTCAAGGTGTTGTGCAGGATCGATAAGTAGAAAGAGGAGCAGGCGCCGATGGAGAGGTCGACAAGCGAAGCGATGTCAAGAGACAGAGGCGATGCCGTAACCCCACGATGATCTCATCGTCCTGTGGCGGTGGCCCTCCTATACAGTCTGTAGATTGCAGTGTACTCGCGCAGCTGTCAGACTATTTTGTAGGTCCACCTGCGATGGTTTACAACAAACTAGGGCACCTCCCTACATGACGAGATCCACACCCAACTAACACTCACATCCATTCTCGGGCACATACAACTCGCCACGACAGGTCGCCGTCTCCAGTCTTATTGTCGTTCCACACACGCACACGACCGTCCAAGACAGCAATCCCAAACACAGAACAGAGATAGACATAAAACACAACCGAACACCGAACACCGAACACCGAACACTAACACAGGGCTGGGGGTAGGTACGTGCAAGTTCGCAACGACATAAGTTACACAAACCGAACACTCAAAGACACAAACGATCACGATCACAATCACGAAAAAGAGGAGTTATAACAGAGAGGCCTCACAGACACATCAAACGAAACGCGCAATGGGAAACGGATCGGAATAAGGGGGGTGGAGGGGTCGTCGTTATGTTATATGTACGGAAGGAAGGGTGGGTAGAGGTGCAAAATGAGAATATAAACACAGTGTGAAGGTGAAGTGAGAGTAGTGAGACGCGAGGCGAGAGACGAGACGAGAGAGATGAAACCACAGATGAAGGCGAGTGACGGTCAAATGGGGATGATGGGATGAATACGCTGCGAGTGCGAAGGAGATCTACTCCTCGTCGTCCTCGTCGGGACTCGCCTTCTTGCCCTGTATCATGCCACGACTGTCAGAAAACCAAAATGCTCATGACGAGGACGGACGTGAGAGACAAGAGACATACATCGTATTCTGCCTTCTCCTGCTCTGCGCGCAGTTTATCTTGCGCGGCCTGCTCGACATAAGGCTTCTTCTCAGACTCATCGAGTTCCTTCCACTTTGCGCCCAAAAGCTTGCCGACCTCACCTGCGACACACACACACACACACACACAAACACAAAAGCGAGAAAGAGTCAGCATCCAGGACGCGTACAGTGACGAATGTGAAGGTGAGGGAGACGACTAACCGAACGAAGCGTCCGGGTTCTCAGCCTTGATCCTCTCTCTCCAGTCCTGGCTGAAGAACATGTACGCGGACAACGCCCTCTTTGGTGCGTTCTTGTCCTTCTTTGCCTTTGTTGCGCGGGGCTTCGAGCTAGCCTTAGTGGCCGTCTTGCGTTCCTGTGACAGAAAGAACAATGCGTGATGAGCGACGGGAACGACGAGAGTGAGGGTGGACAATGACGACGAGGGTGTGTGGAGGAATAGGGATTGGAGGAAGGGTGACGGAGAGACAAAGAGACGGAGGAAAAGGTGGATATATGCACGACGAAGACATACCTTGGATTTGGTAGCGTCTTTAGGCATCTAAAGACACGAACGAACACAAACAAAAATGCATTAGTACATCTATTCACCACAAAAGCACGATATATGCGCCCATCGCGTGCTCATCGTCATCAACAGCGATGACGACAGCGACAACGACACAGACGAGCGGAGACGACGTCCCCAACATGGTCGACGACGACAGTAGCAAAGAAAACCGAGCAAACACAATCCAACCCGCATGTATGCGCATACATCGCACCCCCACCCCCTCAACAAAAAAAAACAAAGTTCAAAACTCGAACAAAGAACCCCCTCGACGCCCCATCGATCAGCAACACATCCCCAACGCATCCCAAGGCCATTCAACACATTCCCCAACAACGCACAACCCAGTGCGGATATATGCGTCCACAAGAGCGGGCGCAAGCAAGTGACAGGTTCGACATCGCCCGTAGGACGCGACGAACGACGGCCGACGACCGTCTCTTATCGATAACGAACCCCAACGACACGTCGAACACGTATCTTCACAACGAGCAACGCCCCGCCGAGATCGCAGACACGACCTGAAGCCGCTGCACATACCGGCGCGCGCCAGCCACAGCAGCCCACGCCTGGAGAGCCCAACTCGCTCGCCATCGAGCCGCACGACGACCACGACGCGCACGACGACAACAGAGAGCGTACTGACCTTGTGGGTGTCGTATATAAAGCTTTGTTATGGGGGACGACGAGGGAGCAGACGAAAAAGCAAAGTGCAGTAGTAGAGGGCCTGGCAGGGAAAAGGCTCACACTGCTAGGGGAGGTGGCAGGCGTTGGCTGGCTGGCGGTAAGGCTTGCTGGGGTGGCTGAGCTGGGCTGGGAGCGCCCCCCGCCAGTTTTGGCTGGGCGTCGGACCGTGCGAAATCAACCGGCGCACGCCGCGCACGGGCCACCGCTCAACACGCGTCATCCAACGCCGAACGCCGATGACGTGAGCCTGTGCGGCCGGCTCTCCTTCCGTGCCCTCCCCTTGCACGGTCCGTCCCACGCCGGCTGGGCCGGGGGCGCCACAACTCGCAACTCTGCTCGGGTCGTCGCTGTAAGTACTCGCACTCGCTCTTGCACGTCCTCTTGTATTGTTTGTAAGCTGGAAAATAATGTCCCTTCGCATTCGAGCCCCGGGTACAAATGGGAGATAGGACGCGCGCCAAGTTTCGCATTTGGGGCCCCCGCTTATCGTATTCTATCGCGCGACCTGCCGCGCAGAATCACCAGCAGTCACTTGCCAGAGCTGCAGGGCCAGCAGCACGGCCGTTGTAAGCAGCTCTATGAAATCTTCCGCCCGTATGATCTCGGTTCTTTCGCGTCCAACAGCCTATCAGACCACCGCCCTCTGAGCTGTGAGAGTTTCTTAGCCTGCCTCGTGCGTGATGATTTGAGGGATAGAGCAGATGGCGACACGATATACAGCTGCGATTGCAGGCGGTGGGATGGGTACTATAAAGCCGAGGGCACCGGTATGAGGGACGGTGTGGCGAGCGTCGCGTTTTATAACCTGCCATGCTCCAAGCTGTGAAATACAGGGACGGTCAGAGAGGCGTCGATGAAGGATGGCAAGAGCTCAAACCTATCATCATAATTCTCGCGATGGAAGCCCATCTTTCGAAGGCCGATCCTCCATGACAGTTTACCCCTATTCCTCGCCACCCTCATCCTCCGCCACACCAGCCCTCCTCCTCTCCATCCTCCTCATCCCCTTCCCGACCCTCCACCTCTCATTCGCAACCTCCACACTATCCAACCTATTCCTCTCCAACACCGGCACGTACTTCCCCACCCTCTTATACGTCCCTCCACCCAACGGAATATTCATCATCACACCCTCCTCTCCCATCCTCTTCACCCTCTCTTTCACTTCCTCGCCATGCAAGTCGAGAGGGAACGGACTCGCCCCAGGCCGATTAAACGGAAATCGCATCGCAGCAAGCAAAAAATGCGCCTCCAACGTCGTATTGACGACCGACCTCTCGAGTACCGCCGCCATCTGCCCATGCAGCCCATGCGCGTCCTCCTCTTCCTTCTCTTTCTTTCCTCCTCCTCCCTTCTCTTTCTTTCCTCCATTCTTGCCCGCTTTACCACTTTGAACGAGCAATGATCGATCATCGTCGTCCGTCCTCCACTTCACATCCCCGTCTTTGAACGCACAATCCCATAGCATCAACGGTAGGCCGTCCGCCATCTGATACTCCGGCTTCCGATCCACGACCTCCCATCCTCCTCCTCTTCCTCCTCCTGCCCCTGCTCCCTCCCCTGCTCCTTCCACTGCTCCTGCTCTCGCCCCCGCCATCGCAGCCACCGCATCCGCATCCGGGGACTCAGGCGTAGCATGCAACAGACGAGTGACGAGCGCCGGTGACTCGAGGCCTGTACCGACGAGGAACAGAATGGCCATAATATGGCGGACTTGATGATACAGGAACGCAGTCCCGACGAGGTCGAAGACGTACATTCCCAGTCCGTTCCCGGTTCCTACAGCTGCTGAAGCTGGGCCCACCGCCACTGAAGCTGGGCCCACCGCCACTGAAGCTGGAGGAGTTGGAGGAGTTGGAGGGGATGAAGAAGAGGAGGAGGAGGAGGAGGAGGAGGAGGACGATGGAGGAGCAGGCGACGAAGTGAGAGCAGACGAGAGCGAAGAGACGGTAGCGCTCAAGATCGTACGCTCAAACACCTCGATCTGTTTTCCCGCGTCCAGTTTACACAGGTTCCTGAAATCGTGCGTGCCCACGAGTCGTGCGGCGGCTTCTTGCATCCGAGCGATGTCGAGCTCGACGCCGTGCGGGACTGGGGCTTCGTTCATGGTTGGATTTGCGGGTGTGGGTGGGGGTGAGGGGCCGGGTGTGGGTGCAGATGAGGAGGATGAGGAGGAAGCAGAGGGAAAGATGTCGAAGGACGAGTTCGTGAAGAAGTATTTGTAGTGTCTATACTGGCAATTAAACCTCGAAGAAAAATCCGCATCGACGGGCGACCAGGCATGCACCCGGATCGTAGGCGGAAGCAGCCGATTCAATGTCTTCATGTAGCGTAGTGGCTTTACGGGTACGGAGTGCGTAGACGTAGACGTAGTTCCTGCTTGTAGAGTGCCTGTCGAATTCGAGCCCTCTACACCTTCCAACACACCTCCATCACCCCCCTCCCTCCCCTTCACATTCCCATCCTCCACCGCCTCCCTCCCCATAACCACTCCCTCTCCCTCTCCTCCCTCCCCACCCACAGCCCTCCCCGCCCTAACCCAAACACTAACCACCTGCCCCGCCGCACTAACCCCCCTATCCGTCCTCCCACACCTCTCCCACCCACACCCTTCGAACCCCATCTCCCCATCGACCAGTTTCGCCTTCGCGAGCGCGTCGAAGAGGACCTGTTCGACTGTGGGGAGGGGCGTGGGTGTGAGTTGGTAGGCGAGGCCGTTGTAGGGGGCGCCGTGGTAGGAGAATTTGAGGGCGATTTTGAGGGTGGGGTGGGAGGTGAATGAGAATTTTTTGGGGGGTTGGTTGGTGGGGGGAGGGGGGTTGGGTGGTGTGGAGGTGGAGGCGGGGATGGGGCCAGCGACGGGAATTGGGGGGTGAGTGTGAGAGGGACGGGGTGGAGGATGAGTAGAATGGGAAGAGGGATGCTCAGGCGGAGGTAAAGGTTTGTGAGGGTCCGAGGTAGTAGTATTCTGTGGCGTGTGCGCCTGCGCCTGAGTTTCGAGCTCGTTCAAACGTGCGATGAGCTCTTCTCTAGACCACGAGTCATAATTTTGAGTAGGTGGTATTGGCTGAGTGACAGATGGTGCTTGGGATGACATTGCGCGAAGATAGAGTCGAAGTGGTCGACTGAGATGGGGACGTGAAGGACTAGCGATGCCTCCGGTTATGATATGTACAGAGCTTTTGGGTGTAGTAGAGATGCCAGATTGGAGGCGAAGGCGGAGAAGAGAGGGTGCAATGGGCATGCACTAGGGTGAGTTGTGCTGCCTAGAGGTGACGGGACCCTACTTGAGGGAAGGATGACTCGGAGGAGGTGGCGGTCAAGAAAGAAAAGACATCGAGCCACTCTGGTACTGACTCTCGCCACCCGTCTACTGGAAATCATATGCCGCATGCATGTTCGCAAGATCAAAACAAAATATCATTTTTTCGAGTACATTCCCATAGCGAATCACCAGTTCTGATACAGCACCACGTTCCAGAAGATCCCAAAGTACACGAGCAGTGCACCATCAGAAGGGATAGAAAAAAGAACAAGAGATAGAAAAAAGAAAACAAAGAGCAAGAAATAAAGTGAACAAGATTCCCAGAACGAGCTGAGGTCTGAAAAATTCGCAAGGTGACTTTGGAATGAGGCCGCAACACGGAATTTCCTAGTAAAAGGCGAGGAAATTGTCTGCTTGCAGCGACCTCAGTCACCGTTTGGCTATAACGTCCGGAGGGATGCGACGGCGGAAGAAGAGGTTTTGTGTGGGGGGCGGGTGTGGATGCACAGGTATCGCTTGGAGGAAACGGGTGGCGTTGGCGTGAATGGGAGGTGGCCTGGGCATGCTGATGTTCGGCACTTCAGCCCTCGTGTGGGATCTATTCTCTGAGAGCTGAGAGATCTACTCATCGGTTGGGTCTGTACCCTGGGCAAGAATGTTAGGCATAGTAGGTACAAGCACGTTGTACAGAAATCGATTTCAAAACTGCTTCATGTCTAAGGTATGTCCTTCGCAGTGCGCGATTTCTAGATCACATACGCCCTTATTCGATACTCCCAATTATCCCTATCTTCCCAGCGGCAACCCCAGCCCCAACGCCTCGATGTCTCTCTTATCCAAGATATCGTAGTGACCCGGCCTGACAGAGCACATCAGTTTATGCGACTGTATAGTTGGTAGAAGACGAACCTGTACAGCAAAACCAACGGATCCGATCCAAACACGTCCGTCTCGTTATTGATAAACTCGACAAAATCGACTTTCCCATCTGGGTTTCGTCCGTCGAGGTATGCTACTCGGACGTTGATCCGCAGGACACGGGAGAGAGCTGTTACTTGGACGTGATCTGCCCAACAGCAGAGAAAGCACATCACAATAGAATAAATCACCCTCCATAAATGAATGTAGAAGGAGAGGGGACATACCAGCCTCCTTGCCCGTCGCCTCGACCTGAGTATTGCAGAACTCTATCGGTTTCATCTGATATCCGAGTTCAGGATGGAACAGAAAAGGCTCATACGAATCCGGATCGTAACGGATTTGAGCAGATGTGAGTAGGCGGAGGTAGACCACCACAGAGTTCGACACTATCGCCACATTCAATCAGTCCACGAACTGTCGTAATGCAGAGATAGCAAAATGTGTAGTAGATAATCTTACCTTCACTATCCTGAAACGCCTCCAACAAGCCCTCAGGAGTCAACACCTTCCCATTCGCATCGGGCTCTCCAATCGACCTGATCAGCCCGACAAAGACGTCGTAGAAATCCTCGTAGACTATCTTTTCGAATCCGGCCGCGTCTAGCATGGGCAGGGTGGAGTCGAGGGTGGAGATGGCGGTCATAACGGCGAGGGAGAGGTCCTCTGAGGTGAGGATACGTTCGATGTAGGCGAACGCGAGGGCTGTTGAATTCGTGGGGGGACAAGTAGGTTCTGTTGGTCGTAAACATGGACAATCCAGGAAAACAGAAGGGATGTGGTGTGTGACGATTGTGGGTTGTGGGAAGGAATATGTGACGGGTGGCGGGGACTCGAAGCACAGAGATGGAACGCACATCGATAGAAACAGTCTCCGTCGCCGCGCGTTCTGCGTATTCCAGCATACCCATGACCTTTCAAGAAGTCTATCTGTTTCACGAATGATTGGGACCCGTTCTCGTACTCTGCGCGTAGGACGTCCATCGGTGCTACAGATGCGATGAGCGGCCTGTTGGTCGAGGAAGCGTTGTCTAGTGCGTCCTGCGCCACACAGGTTTATCGGACAACAACGTTAGCCATATATTGTATGAGATGTTTTATTCGCTTGAGGAAATGTAATGGTAAGTACTTGGTTGAGCTGGTAGATTTGTGACGGAGTGAGATCTTCAAGAGCTTGAAGCAGCGATGGATCAGTTGTCAAGTCTGACAGGCAAGTATGCGCCACACGAATCAACGCACAAGTATTCTCGTTGATCTCGACTGGTGCGGGAGGTGCATTGGCACTCGGAGTGACGCTCCCAGAGTCAAGTTCAGGTAGCCCTCCGGGTGCAAGACGAGCTTTAAAATTATAGAACAGTAACGATCGGCGCCACAAGTCAGCTTGCGTACAGTTACCCCTGAGGACGGACAGCAAGTAGGTGGATGGATAACGTACGCGCAGCCGGTTGCTCTTCGGGTTGTGGTGTAGCTGCCATTATTTTAATGAAACCGACTGAGAGAAGAGAAAGAAGCTCGGTGAATGGAGAGAATGGGATGTCAGTGGAGGCGTTGGGTGGCCAAGGAAAGGCGAGCGGGTTCAAGGAGGATATGAACGGTGGCGCCACGTGGGGATCGTTGTTCTGGAAGGTTGGTGGCGGTGGCGCATCCTCGACGCGTTCATCCTTGTCGATGTTGACCTCCAATTTCTCGGTATTTGTGGTAGGATCTGTGCGAGACATGGTTGGAAGGGGTTACACAACTGGACGCTAGTTAGTCTAGGTTTATATGTCGTTTGCTGAGGGGGTACGCGTTCACGACGCGTGTACTGACCGCGTAACCTGGAACGATGAGTGTTGTTCGCAAGAGCGTAATGATTGCGATGAATGATTATATGATACATATGATGCAAACGACACATTCCGAGTCCATTATGCATCATGCAGCATCCACTGGCACCGGTGGCACTACCACCAGATCATCATCCGAGTCACTGTCCGAATCCAGACTGACCATACCTTTCCTATCACCATTCAACACCTTACCAAACACGGCCTTCTCCTGCTCCTCTAGCTCTTCGTCGTCGTCATCATCATTGAGGTCCACAAGTTTCGCTTGTGGTACAGTGGTGGCTTTAGTGGCGGAAGATGGGGCAACCACGGAACGTATTCGTTTACCGGGCCTACGACCGAGGTCGATCTCCTTGGAAGCTCGCTTGGCCGCAAGTTCACGGAGCTGAAGTGAATGTACGAGACATTTAGTAGGAGTGCAATAGGCAGGCAGAGCGATTACGAACCTGACTCGACATGTCAGACTCTTGTCGCCGCTCACCAGGTTTCAGCGTCGGATCGAACCCAAGCCTCCTGATGATCTCCGCCGAATACGCACTCCTCTGAGGTCGATTCTGCTCGGTGTCGTGCTCAAGCCCATCTTCCGCATCCTCTCCATCGCGACTCTTCCTTTTGCTACTCGTCTTCCCGTTCTCGTTCTCCTTTGGAGCAGGCTTCCCCTTTTGGCCCCCCTTCTTCTCCGACTTCCCATCGCCTTTCTCCTCCCTGATCTTCAGCGCGACCTCTCTCGCCTTCCTGACTACCGACATCCCCTCTCTATCCCTGTCCAGCAACTTTTGCAACGACTTCTCGGTAGCCCTCTCCTTGGCCTGTCTCTGCGCCTTCGACTGAGCCTCCCTCCCAACCTTCTCGCCCATAAACATCCCGCTGGTCGCTTTCCCGCTGGAAACGACATGCCCTGACACGACGTAGGTGGCATCACCACCATCGGTCATGGAAGGTTTGGAGGGGTCCGGGAGGAGGCCGTATTTGCGCATAGGGTCGTAGTCGGGTTTACGTTTGATAGCGGTAGCAGACATGCCTGAGGTTCTGTAAGAGAATAAATTTTAAACATAGTTTAGCGAAGAGAAAGGCGAGGAGAACGTACCCCATGGCAAATTCTGCGCGTCCAGCCCTACGCTGCTGTACGGCGTTCTGGACATGGTATTCACAGACTTGGCTCACGCGCTTGTCGTACCAACTACCGCAGACCTTGCCGTCTCGCCGTTGGATGGTACACATCCCCAAATCCCGCGCACGGCCAATTATCGCTATGGACGACGCTGATTCAGGAGTGACAGCGAGGATGTTGGTTACAGGATGTGGGATGTCTGTTGAACGCTATCAACCCTCACCACCGGTCAGTCTCGCAAGTCGTGCCGAAAATAACGCGCAAAATGGGACGGAGATACCTGGAACGGCTTCAAAACTCTAGGGTTCAATAGCGCCACGACGCTGCCCTCCCTCAACTTTGCCATCGCCTCAAATGCACCTTTACTTCCCCCCTTATAAACCTTCTCTTTCCCTCCATCATCCTTCTCGATCACATCGTAACTCTCCGACTCGAACAACAAAAGCGAAAGGAACGCGTCCCCGCGGATTACGGATTTGCCCCCAGTCGCGGAGCCCTTTGAACGTGCACCGAAATCGATGAGCTTGAGGTTGACGAATTTGCGCCCGGAGGGTTTGCGCGGTCCTTCCTCCGCTTGGTTCTTCTTCTTGTCTCTGAACGTACTCTTGGATTTGTCGCTCGGATCCGCCGGTTGTTCGTCGTCCGAATTGTCATCGTGGTCCTCCGAACGGTTGAGTGCTACGGGTGCGCGAGAATATTTGATCGGTCCGCGTTCAGCGACGACGCCTATGGTGACGAAGTCTCCTGCGACAGGGACGTCGTAGCCCTGATTGTTGGGTAGAAGGCGGACGACGGAGTAAAGTTTCGAAGGTGAAAGGTAGTAGCGACCACTCAGGTATTCCTGAAGATCCTCGTGAGGCAGCTCTCTTGAACTGTTCACGCCATCGAGTTGAGAAAGAAAGCATATCAACGGAAAGTTGAGATCGAACTTACGATAAATGTATGCCCGAATTAGGTTCAAGACGTTCGAAGAGAGGGTCGTCAAACGGTGGTTTGTGCTCCACGGGACCGGGTTCGAGGTCTTCAATCACAGTAAGGTCTTCGCCTCGCGTCGGCTTCACAGGTATATCCGCGGGTATTTCGCTACAAAAGTTGAGTCAGAGGCGAAATTGAGATCAGATAGAGAAATGCGTACGCAGGCCTGGCATTGAAAGCTGTGGATCGCTCGAGTACCTCAGCTGGGTCGACCTTTTGTGACTGGCCACTCAGTTGAGAGAGCTTGTTGAGGAGATTTGAAGGGGTCGGTTTTGGTGGTACCGACGAGTTGGAAGGGGTTCGCGAGGAGGGAGTTCGTGAGGAATAGGTGTTGTGGCGGGTGGGCGGCTGAGTCTGTGAAGTCGTTCGTGACTCTGTTCGAGACGCACTCGATGAAGTCCTACTCGGAGCCTTCGTACTTCTGTCGTCAACTTTTCGTTTTTCTATAGATTATGTTATATTGCGTCAGTCGTAAGAAGTGAGAAGTGAGCGGGACTGCCTGACGACCTGTCCGTGACTGAGCGGCTTACTTGGAGAGGGACTCCTGGGGACCAACAAATTTCCTTCCATCTTTTTACGCTTGGGGGACCCATTCAGATCGCCACTCCCTCCTGCCCCGTAGGAAGACGAAGACTGGCTGGCCGCAGAAGGGTCCGCGAGCTCTGCCTGAAGCTTTGCAATCTGTCTGCGAATTTCGGCCTGACGACGTTCTTCAGCTTCCTGCCGGCTGAATGACGACTCCATGTTATTGTTGTCGGGCCCGTTTGCTCACGAGCGATCTCCGATACAGGTTTATGTCTGTGGAAAGAGGACAGATACCGAGCGGAGTGAAGGTGCGGGAATATGGTGGCAACGATTCAACGATCATGAAACACGCGACGCGACGCGTTGTTTGTCACTGTTATTTGCTGTGGCGTCGACCCTTGCGCCTGAGCTGCTGACGCCGCGCTGAAGTTCACGAAGACTCGCACTACCACCATCTACCAGCATAAACTTCTCAGTAGAGCTCACAGTGTGCCAAAGGAATCAATCAGATGTCCCAACGGGACTACAGCATAAGGTGCCTCATAATACTCTTCGGTCCTCTCATTTCAGAGACGCGAACCTCATACTCACTCTCACTGCTTTGTTTTTCTCACTTTCATCAGCTCTGCCGCATGGTGGGATAACACGTTACAGCAGCGAACCCAGTCCCTACGTTCAGTCTCTCCTGCAGATGCGACGAACACTGTTCTCAACTTCCGTCGGGCCTGGGACGAAGAAATCGCGTCCATAGAATCGGTGTTGTGCTCAGCTAAGACTTTCCGAAATACTTGTGCGCCCATCCACAAACTCCCGGCCGAGCTTATTACGCGCTGCTTTGTATTTCTGTCGGAAATTAGTCCACCCATGACTAGTGTCTACAATTATAATGATTCTGAGGAGATTCGAAACGACGTACTTGGTTGGATCAAGGTAATTTAGAGTCTTATCTTCTTCTTCCGCTCGCTACACCATGTCGCGCAGCGCAGCCGGTTCTTGTGACTGAAATCCTCATCATGCTTCATCCCTATCTCATCGTTTAGGTCACTCATGTCTGCAGTCATTGGAGGATGGTTGCGATCAACGACGCAACCCTCTGGAGAGAGCCTACGTTCGAGCTGGGCCAACGATGGGCAGATACCATGCTTTCTCGCTCGTCGTCAGTTCCTCTCAGTCTTCGGATTCGCGCTACATTCGATCCATCTGAGATGGGCAGAACAAAAACGATCCTGTTCGAACGTCTTTGCCAAACCAAAGAACTTGATATTAGTGGCATCGGGGAACCTCTTTCTGAACTGCTGGGCACAGCATTGTCTGCCCCAGCCCCACTCTTGACAACTTTCTGCATATTAAAAATCGCGGGAATAGGGCTTATATGTTAGTGAAAACTTGGAACTTTTTGCGAAATCTCATTTGCGGATCGGACAGATCTTCCGCCAACGAGTTCCAAGTAAACTTGAAACATATAAGGTCTAATGGGGGTTCCTCTTCCGAACACCATATTCGCTGGCCATGCCCCGTGTTTAACAAAACTGACGATGACCTTCTTGGCGCCACCACCACCCTTACTGGTTTTTTCCAAGCTTGCTCTGCTCTCACTGTCTCACCCCTTTCCTCATCTGACATACACCCAGTTACATGATCTTCTCGTAATAATGCCAGGATTACACAAACTGTGCCTGTGTCATGCCATTAAACATGATTCCAAATCACCCATCCCTTCTACGCCTATTCATCTGCCCAAGCTTGCCGTTCTGGTCATCATGGAAAGCGCAGCATCTATCTGTCACACCACAATGTTGCAGATTAGTTCTCCATCGTTAACACATATACACTCGACGGTCGCCTCCATACATACCAACGAATGGGATGTATACGGCACGCTCCTTGAATCTTTGATCACCGTAACACAACAAGGGCTACAGACCTTGTGGATTGTGGTTGAGGATGGTATATTCACCACACTGACCATAGCCGGGTCCAGAATACTCAATGTATCTGATTCATACGGCCCTCAATGCAGAGGCATTCCCGAGCGTCCCGAGATGCATCACCTCGAACATCTTGCAAAGTCTGTATCTCAATCACATCTGTTGGATGCAGTTTCTCGACTAGCTTTACACCAGCTCGCCGGTATTGTGAGTGTTTATCTTACGGCAGACTCGGATATTGATATGTATTTGTTGAAGCTTGTACCGCTCTTGAAAAGGATGCCTCGTCTGCGCCATATCTGTATCTCAGAGGGCTTCCTGCCATATTATGGCTTAATGTGGCCCATCCTTCTCTCTGACTCTCTCTCAGAGCTAGAACCACGTCCTCTCACAGCCCAAAACCACGGGAATCTTCTGCTCCCTAACCTCACCACCCTCACCCTACACAATTTCGACAACCCACTTGTTTTTCCGAACTTACACAGCTCAATGTTGATACCACTGAAATTACGCAAACAGATTTATCCAGGACATGCGCTCCAGAAGCTTTCCTTGTGTAACTGTACTGTTGACCCGGGTCTCCTCGAGGAGTTGCAGACGATTGTGCCTACCGTGCTCTGCCCAGTGTCAGACCCTGCTCGCGCTAGTCCTTCAGGGAGGGACCTCGAACTCGGCGCGGTAATAGCCTGATATGTGAGCATTTGCGTCACTCTCGGGACTTCGAAGTGCGGACTCGGAGGTCATCAAGTCGGTATGATGCATATCCATCCATGCTATGCTGTTTGGCGCGATGCTAATCATTCTTTCACAGTATGTGATGCCAATACATGTTCACGCATACCTATGTGCACGCTTGATTTTCTTCTCATCTAAAACAGACCAATTGTTATCTTCTGCTGTTCTCTTGATTTGTGACAAACATGTGTACCTTTTTATGCCTGTACATCCAGGAGTCCCCTTCGAAAGTAGTGTTTTCAGATGCCTTTTCCGCGTATGACACAATAAGCCCATTTCATTCATCTTCAACGCCGCCCAAACGCCGCCCCATAAGTTGGGAACAGTGACCGTAACATCAGTACTTCTATAGCACTCTTATTGAATTTTCCACACAAGGCGAACCTCGCCACAGTTACAGCGCAGAAAATTGATGATGTCACCCTCTCCTGTGGCGTTATATAAACCGGACAGCTGCTGGTATGCTCACGACCATTCACTGCGCGAGACTCAGCCTCAGGTCCTCCTTACATCTGTAGATATCTGGATTCAATGGCGATCGATTCGATATTGTCTTTACCTCTCGAAATCATGGTGGCAATACTGACCGAGCTCGACTATCCAGATATTCTTGTCTGTAGCAGGGTGCGCCGTATCGTTCCCATCGCGTCTTACTCTTCCTTTAACTTTTGGAATTAGGTCTGCAGATACTTGAACACAGTCGTGAAAGATTCTTTCGAACTCCAATACAAGATTGAACTCGGTTTTGATCAATTAATCGACATACCCTCTTCGAGGTCATTGTTCACCACTGCAGACCGGCTTCAGCTTCTCAGGGAACGTCGAAAGGCATGGCGCGATCTTACCTGGTCAAAACATCGTATGATCAAGATGAGCGGTCTATGCGACGCATACGAGCTTGTTGGTGGTATCTTTGCGAAAACCGAACGTAGAGGAACGCGCGCCCCAAAGCACTTCACAGCGTCCATACTCCCGTCACGCACTCAGCCCATCGAACATCGCTTCGAACACAAAGACCTCGGAGTCGCGACGAAGGACTTTGCGATTGACCCCTCTCAAAACTTACTCGCGCTGCTCGAGTTCCACGATTTCGGACCGTTCTGGGGTGGCTCGAGTACGTCCGCGGATGGTGACATGAGGATACATATGAGGACGTTATTGACGAACGAGAGGCATCCCGAGGCGAAGCAGCCATTTCTCTACCATCGAGGGGTCAGTAATTCGCCGACAGCGAACGCAACACTGCAAATCATCGACGATATCGTTGGCGTCTTCACGATGAGTCCAACACCGACGGTCCTCATTTGGAGTTGGAGGTCTGGCGAGAAACTAGTGGTGCGTATGTCCCTTGATTTATTGAGACAGGCGTTTGCTTGTAGGATATGGCATTGGTCACAGAGAGTGGGTAATTAAACGGGCATTTGCTAGACCAGCGAAGCCGTAGTATATTTGCTCCCCCCCAATCTGCCCGATGTTCATACCTGAGGACGTCGCCGTCTCACTTCACCTCTGAATCTCGCATTAACAAGCGATGAAGTTTCTCTATATTCTCTCGACCGAACTCTATTGCATACAAGCATGTCATACTAACTCTAACACGATTGATATCCACAGGAATGTCGCAGTTTGCCATACGCGCAAGACGTTGCTTTTGTCTCACCTCGCGCATTCTGTATCAGCACCATACAACGCGGTGGCGAGATGTACCTCTACAAGTTCTCCGATACTCCACTTTCCAAAATCACCGACGCTTCCCCATCCTATATCTCAGAGGCCCATCGTGGCCTCGAGCATGTTGCCACACTCCGCTTACCGCCGCTCGCACACGACGCCCGCCTTGACCATCTAAGTACCCACACCGGCCCCTTCGTCGCACACCCCGGCCGTTTCCTCTCACCCCCGAACTCCGAGTATGAGTGGGAACCGTTCTATACAGCACCGGAGTCGCGGGTCCATGTATTGACGGCCGACGTGGCACACCAGTCGTTCGCCGCGCTGTATAGGCTGGTGATACATAACAGGATATTCGAGAGGATCCTCAGAGAGGACCGACAGGGCGTATACAGGACGACGGCGACATGGAACTGGGAAGAATGGGGTCCCGAGCACACACGATTATTTGTGGCCGTGGAAAGTTACAGATGGCTGAGGTATGTCTTCCTCTATTGGGCTGTAAGCTCGTTCTTCACTGACTTCAGCGACTTCGCAGATACGTCCATGGTTCAAGAGTCGTGTTCCCTCTTCGTCGATCTCCACCATCCAGCTCCCGCAGAATGCTCAAAGTACTAGACTTCAATGTACATCTCCCTGCAGACCCAAAAACCTCTGCGCCACCCCCTAATGAGGCAGCACATTCGATGTATCAAGATGCTCCTGCCACGCTTGCGCCTTATATCGCGCCTGTGCCTTTGGAGGCCCCGGAGGATGACTCTCCCACCACCTCCCCACTCGCCTACCT
Source organism: Stereum hirsutum FP-91666 SS1 (assembly GCF_000264905.1). Taxonomy (NCBI): domain Eukaryota; kingdom Fungi; phylum Basidiomycota; class Agaricomycetes; order Russulales; family Stereaceae; genus Stereum; species Stereum hirsutum. The sequence continues at coordinate 324,690 of NW_006763141.1, read as the reverse complement.
TCTCGGACTCCCTGTCTTCCCTGGGGGTCCGCCCATTGGTTTGGCTTCACAGGGTTTCGCTACAGCGTCCTCTGTTCCAATTAGCTCTACGTCACACCCTCCCGACTCTACACCACATCCTCCTCACAATACCTCACACCTTCCCAGCTCTTCCGCGCCCTCTACTCTTCTATCCCCTCCCGATCCCCCTTCCGCGACATTGGGCTCCTCTCATATGTTCCGCCACGCGAAAGCCCCCGGGAGACTCGTGATGGATTCAGATCCAGTGAAGGACGAGATATTTGCGGGCCCAGTGGTGAGTAAGCTGCCGTATTGGGTGAGCGCGGAGCTATGGGACTCGCATGAGCATGCAGGGTTTATGGTCGATGACCGGAGGTTGATTGGGATGGAGGTGGACCCCAGTTGGGATGAGAATATTGGGGATCTGAGTTTGCTTTGTTTCTGAAGAGATATAGCCAACGGCGGCGAGGGTGATAGTATGTTCGAAACTATTGTACCTCGAGTTTCTGTGTTACAGCCTATATTTAAGATAGTGGAAGTAAGTGAACAATTAATTATTCATCATCTCTGCTTCGCCGATTTCTGACTGCCGTTCAATTGCAGGCTACCCTTCTCAATGGACCGTATCTGCGAGTGAATTTTTGACCTCGCTAAAGCTCGCTAAGGCCCAACGGGACACGACGATTGGTCCGATCACAGTTTTAAAGCCGTTTTAAACGGTTGCAGGCTACCCTTCTCAATTCTTCATATGTATGATTCAAGCTAGCGCAGCAGAGCTTCAATTTGTTCTGCGTTCAGTGTGTTTATCAGCTGTTCTCGCGCCACAATCATTTATGCAGCTCGTTCAACTTCTTTGTCGTCCTCCAAGCATTCACTAGATGTACAAGCAATCAAGGTACCCCAATTATGTCGACGAGGCTCCAATTTACCACTTCACGTTATCTCCGAACAGCTTCTCCGCGTTCTCACGATTCAAACCTTCCAATTTCTTTCCCTCTTCGGGTCTCTCCCTCATGAACTCTGTCACAGATTTAAAGAAAACCACAATCGCATCAGCCTATGCTTCTATTATGACTGAACGCGCAGTACGACTTACCGTCAAGCTGCGCGGTCATGAATAGACCCACAGGAAGTGGCCCATAGGGAAAGTCCGACCCATAGAGGATTTTGTCGGGGGTCGTGAATTCCAGAAGCGACTGAAGGGCGATACTATTGATGTTATACGACATGTAAGTTTGGCGTAACCTCCCCCGCGAAGGAAGAAAAAAAAACACTGACGGGCTCGTGCTCAGCGCCACATCGTAATAGAACTTAGATATAGACTCGGCCCTATGTGGTACATAATCAAACGCTCGGTCTTCGCCCTTCTGGCCCAAAGCCAGCGACCGCAGGTCCTGGAGCAGTCACAGACATGACACCAGTCTGGATGGCAAGGGTGTTCATTGCGTGAATGGTGCCGGCTGTATTCCAGGTGGGAAGATCCCAGCCAGCGGGGTCGCCGCCATTAGCCGAGACTGCCTTTGCAAACGAGGGGGGAATAATGTCTGTAAGAACACATCAGTAATTATGGAGGACATGTGCCCAGATGAAAGGAAGAATATGGAATAGAGTCCTGGTAGTAAGAGACCGTAACGTACGGATGTGAGTGTCGATGCGATGCGGTTTGGAGAAGGTATTCTTGATAGGCTCCTCTGTAGTGAGTGCTAGCGTACTCACAGTCTCCTTGGCGCCTTGAAGGGTCGATGTCATTCTGTGGTCTCTGTGGTTGACTGGACATTCCATCCGACGCACGGCTTATAAGCTGTTCTTGTGAGTCCAGCGGTTGTGTTGAATGTGACCTCCGGCAACACTATGATCCTGTTCGTATTCAGAGCGTCATCCTGAACTAGCAATGACAGTGCGACTTCCCTCCGAGTCTTCTTCATAACTTCGCGTACACGATAGCATGGTGTCACCGTGGGCCAAAAACCACTACTCACGGCCAAAGATGGAACTCGGAAGGGATGTTGTAAGCATGTCTGTGAAGTCGCCTTGTTTCTGGTAGTATCTTTGATACAAGACCCGGAGTTCGGAGTAGAGTCGCTTTACGTTCTCTGCAGTCATCACAAAGCTTCAGAAAGCAAAGCCAACACCTCTCCGATTGATCTATGCCACGAAGATACCATTACACTTCTATGCAGCGCGCCTAGGCTAAACATTCCTGAACTCAAACGCCGGTCCACCTGGTTCTGAACTCTCGATGATCGACTTGGTGAAGCCAGGCTGTCCAGCCTTAGACAGCGCCTCGTCGGTGGCCATTATCTCGCCATCGACGAGATTGAGGGTGCGTTTGAGGTAAGGGAGAAGTTCGCCCAAGACCTGTGATTCAGAGAACGGCAGAGCTCGCCTGAAGGCAGTTTCGGCGCCAAAGTCCGCGATGCGTTTCTGCGAGACGGAATGGAGGTGGAATCATTCATGGATGATCAATCGTAGAAATAGAACGGATGGATGGGCAGATGGACGTAAGAGGGCAGAACGAACCTTGAACAGCTGCACGAACGGCATGGCACGCTTTTCCTTGAGTAATCCCTTCGCCGTCAATATCGACCTCACCTTCGCATCGTCCACCTTCTCCTTTTCGTCGTCCCAAGCCTCCTTGACCGCACTCACACAAGCATCCTGCCACTCTGGGAACTTCGTCGCCACATACACCCTCACCGCTTTTGGCTTCTTCGGATCATACGACGCTTGCTTACCCTTGCCCATCTTCTTGAGCAGCGAGAGCTCAGCGTCGCGAATCGTCTTGACGGTGTCGCGCATGTAAGCACCAGCCTCAACGAGAGGCTTGTCCAGTGCTTTCTCCGGGGTGGGCCAGAGGGCCCGTTGGACGGAGGTTGGAGACTTGAGAATTGTGGAGTGGATGTGTTCGGCGAAGTGAGGGGCAAGAGGAGCGACGAGGAGGGCGGAGATACGGATCCAGTAGGTGATGAGGTCGGCGTGCATGCCGATGTCGGCGGTAACTTCGCGGTACCAGTCACGAGCTGTCTGAAGCTCAAAGAAGCCGTACTTGAGGGCGTCCTTGTAGTTCGTGCTGGATAAAATGAAGCCATATGTTAGATACGAAACAGGGAGGATGGCAGTGGACACAAGATTTACGCCTCGTAGTGCGATTGTGTGATGTTGATGAGGTTGTTGATTTCCTCCTCGAAGATCTTGTCGTGGAAAGAGCTCTTGGGGCCAGTACGAAGACCGGTCTGGTCTTTCACCATTTCCTATGGACATACGATAAATGACTCTTCGAAAAAGAATGGTTACGGAGAAACATACATCTGCCCACAAGAGGAGCGTATGCAACCTCAAGATCATCGCATTCGCATTCTTCTCATCGAAGTTCGCATCTTCAATCCCATCGCCCGCATCCGCAAGCGCCAACCTCGTCGCATCCGCTCCAAACTTCTCCATCCCCTGCCTCATCGTCAAGAAGTTACCCGTACTCTTTGACATCTTCGCTCCGTTCAACATCAAGTGGCCATTGGTCCTCATGCTCAACGGCCAGTGCTCCTCGCCGAAGATGGCGGCGTGGTTGTAGATGGAGAATGTGAGATGGTTGTTGATAAGGTCCTTGCCAGATGAACGGACATCGAAGGGATAGAAATAGTTGAACTCGTGCTTCAGAGTGTCGGCTTTCTCTTTGGGGAGAGGAGAGGATGACGGCCAGGGGCCATTGCAGAAGATGTATTCCCATACTTCATCTGTCAGCTGTTCGGGAGAAACGTCCAAGGGACCGCGGACTTTGCCGTCAATCGATCCTAGGAACAGTAAAGGTGAGCGGAGTTCTGAAGCGGCGATACAAAGAAAGGCTGAACACACGATGCAGGTGATGCGCCACGGTGTAGTAGCTCATATAAATCGTCGAATCGGACAAACTCTCCACCAAGAACTGAGGATCCCACGGAAGCTTCGACCCCAACCCATACGTCCGCGCACAAGCCCATTGGTTCAGCCAGCCAAGGGTACCCTCAAAGGCATTCCTCGTCTCGTTATTCCAAGTATTCATCTTCGCCAAAAGCCTCTCCGCCTGCGTTCTCCAAGTCGCTTCTCCATAGTCCAAATACCACTGGTCCATGAGCGCCACAACACACTCATCCGCACTCCTCGAGATGATCAACCCTTCTGGCTCCGCATACGCAAATGCCAACCCTTGATCAATCATGCTCTGCCTAACCTTCGGCTTTGCGTCCTGGACGCTCTGTCCTTTGAACTCGCCGATCAACATCGTACCATTGTAGAAGCCTTCCTTGTACGCGAGCTCCTTAGCCTCAGCGAGCTGCTTGACGTCCTTCTGGGAGGCGATCTTGAGCTTCTTGACAAGGAAAGGTGCGGTCATGTCGCCATAGGAAGGCGTCGACAGTACGGGTACAGGATCAAAAGCGGCCCACTTAGGATCGATTTTGTAGTACTCGGCCTTTTTGCGGAGGTCAGTGAGAGTGGCGAAGTCGTCTGGAGAGTCGGAGGGGACGGAAGTCACGACACCGGTGCCCTACAAGATGATTAAATTAGTATGGAGATTCCGAACAGAAGGACATCATTCAACGAGAATTGACCTTTGTCTCAAGAACGTTGTCCATGGGCAGAACGTACACCTCCTTGTAAGTGGAGATGGGTGCGCTGATTTTGGTACCGACGATCTTGGACCCTTCGAGCTCGGCCAGCTGGTTAATCTGGCCTCGGACTTCAAAGATGCCCTGGAAGGCCATATTGCGAGCCGCGCGGTAAGTGCAGACATATGCCTCCTTCTCGTTCGCGGCGAACACGCCGTACTTGATACCCGTACCAACGAAACAGTTCGTCTGACCGTACCTGCGTCATCGTCAATACCGTTGCTACGAAGCTCTTGATTGAATTAAAAACAACGCACATAGTTTCCGGTCTGAGAGTAGCCGCCACAAGATAGACCTTCCTCCCACCAACCTTGCCCTTGATCTCCTTCTTCGACTCATCACTCCACTCCAATACCTCCATCTTGATATTGGTGTACTCCTGTGGCCCAATTGCCTCTCCTTGTTGCCGATCGTGATCCATACAGGGTTGGCCATCCTTGGGACTGTAGATGGTATAACGCTCTCCGAACTTGATCTTACCGAGGGCGTAGAGTTTGTTGACCTGCCATCGGACGAAGGAGTCGAAGTAGGGGTTGGCATCGGTAGTCATGAATGTTCGTCGCCAGTCTACGCGAGTGCCGATCGCATGATTATCTGCCTGCCCAAGTCCCCCCACAACCGCGAATTGAGCATCACGAAAAACCTTACGACCTGCCCACCAAGGTCACTGATGAAGAAATGCTCACCATAGCGATAGGAGGGAAGTACTCGAGCCAGTAGTAAGGGTCTGCGAACTTCTTGATCTCCTCACGAGGAACACCGATGGATTCGAGGATCTGGAACTGATAGGTATGACCGGTTTTCTTGTTCTGGATTTTCCCCTTCTTGGCTTTGTCGGGTGCACCGGACGCGGCTTTGTCGGTTGATGTGGCAGGAGCGGCTTCTTCTTGCGTTTCTTGAGTGTGACGTTCGAAATCGTCGCCGAACATCTCCAACTCGCGGATGATTTTGTCAGAGGAGGCCTAAATAGATAACGAGCCATCGTAAATCCATTATATATAGGGCTTGATGAAGCAAGAAGGTATTCTTCTGGAATGTGGCACACTCAAAACCATTGCGCCACAATACCACAAGTCACCCAACCTCTCCTAGTACTCCATGCTCATTCATTTAACGCGAAATAAAGCGCGACTCACCTTGATTGGCATACCAGTGACGTGGAATCCGTGTGGGAACAACACCCTCTTGCCCAACATCCTCTGATATCCAGCAGCAAACTCGATCTTTGAGATGGTGAAGGCGTGCCCAAGGTGCAGAGAACCGTTCATGTAGGGGAATGGAAAGTTGCCGAACCATTTCGGAAACTTTTTCTGTATCTCTGCTGGAGTGAGGCCGGCGCATTCTTCCTGGGTTGGAGCATCGACTTCGAAGAGCTTTTCCTCCTCCCATCGGTCCTGGTACTTTTTCTCGAGAGCTCGAATGAAGTCTCGCTTGCCCGTCTGTTATACCCATCCACATCATAAATTATAGATGGATACCATAGTCAACATTATTGGACGTACCTGGGCAAGCTCTATAGTTGCGGCAGCGGGATCTTTTGTGGCCATGTCGGAAAAGCGTGCAGAAAATGAAACTAGTTTACAAGGTCTCGAAACCCGAGAATGAAGAGAAGCGACCCGCCAAATATTGACGACGATCGTTTCGAATATTCACGATACCAAAGAACCAGCCAATGCAGAGCAAAGTAAGCAGGAAAACGATCACTAGTGCTGGAATGCAGTCTGCGAGTCACGGCCCTTCACCAAATTCTTTAGCTCGATCGATGATGTGAGTTGGCGCATGAACTCACCCAAACATGGCCAAAAAGCTAACTAGACCCAAATGCAGAATGATATGTGGTAAAAACGTACGGCTCTCATGTTCCCGCCACTCCTTTGCATTTCCTTCACCGCATCTCCTTCACCGCATGCAACATTATCCTCCTCGAGTACTGCACCTATATTCTCAGCTTGTCTCGGTTTTGTGAATATCTTATTGTCTGGTTACACAAAGCTTTATGATACTTATAATCAGCCACCCGGGCCTTCCTGCAGACCGTACAGCCCAATCTTACCTTCGCCCGAGTTCGTGTCATTCTTCGCTCTTGAGATGTATCCGGCTCAAGACCATCATTCGCCAATCATCAGCGCGAATAAAAGAAACTGCTCCCGAAAGATATCTGTGCCAACCATCGAAACTCACCGGTGAGAGACCTGACTCGGTGAGTAACCGTCTCCGTGGCGCAGAACCACCGTCTACTTTCGCATGCCTCGGTCCATAATGTTAGTCTGTCTCCAGATACAGGGTATGTTGAATGCTATTATACTTCTGGAGAGGCGACAGGGGTTCACCCTCTGGATTGCCCTGATTGTTGCTCTAATTTTGGCGCGCCATTTTTCTCATACCGGCACCGCTGGCCTTCGAGTTTTTTTCTTCACAGGGCAGCTCCGTCCTGATGATTAATTTCGAACATACGATAGGCACCCAAACTTAAATGTGCTCATATACACTCTCCATCGGATGTGTCTTCCGCCTCGGACTGCAACGACAGCAGTGCTACTCGCAATCAGCGCCAAATTCCACCCTATTGTTCTCGACTCGAATACATCCGGGAAATTTTGGCCAGGTCTGGCGATGATAGGAGTGGGTCAGAGATGGGCAAGGAACACGATGTTGCGATGGCGTCGACAACATGGTCGGTCCTCAGCTCTCATGCGGTGGGACCATTGGAGGCTCGGATCGATGATGCAGTGTACGTCTCATGCGCTTGGGTGCAGACAATATAGGTTTTCGTCTCGTTGCCCCTGCTAGACGCTGCTCTGTGTGTAATCGGGCCGTGGTACCCATAGAAATGCTCGTAGTTCAAATGACAGTGGGCCGAGGAGAGTGGATCCGCACTCAGGACGGGTATAGCTCCAGTTGGCTTTTCACTCTGCATGCATACGGTATGTACCACTGTCTGCTAAGGAGTGGTTTCTTTGTGTTACGTACTCTTTGCATGTCCTGTTCGGGGTTTAACAACTTAAACTTTGGAGAAATGATGGTGAGGCTGCACGCTGTGGCGCGGACAACCTTGCTCCCACGAACACTTTAGTCCCAAAAGGGTAACACTGCGGGGACTGACCCTTATTGTTTTGCACGTTCAAGTGCAACATATGTCCCGCTCCCGAATTACAAGCAGCATGGTAATTCGGACAGGCGTCTTATTGTGTTGCTCGCTACCAGGCCGTCGCACATGGAGCTCCGACCCATTCTGGGCCATGCATCAGTCACGATCTGTACTCACAGCGAACATCTCACTGAGCATGTCTCCCGAACTCGGGAACGTCGTGCCTACCGCTATTGTTTTTCGCCCAGTACTCATTGTTCGCGAACGCCTATCTGCTTCCCCGACTTCCGATCTCAGAAACCTTGGCTTCACGATGATGTGAGATGTGCCGGACAGCGACCTTGAACAAGGTATAAAAGCTGGCGCCAGAGGGCCAATGCTCCCCCAGACTCTCTGACGAACTTCGACGACCTCCCCTCTACCAGCGAAACATCTCCTCTTCGCGCTACCAACCTACTCAAACCTCTTCAACTCTTCCTCATACTCGTACTCATACTCTCTATCTCAATGGACTCCTTCGTCAACACCGTCGCCTCTATCCCCGCTGCCTCTTCGGAGTCCCAGCCAATCAGCTCATACCCCGTCGAATCCGAATCCGGGGGAGGCAACTCGACCTACTGCGTCATTGCCTGAATACATTCAACCACCCACCTTATCCATCATCGTTTGTTCTCTTATTACGGGTTGCTAATCATGCATATGTATGTCTTTTTCCCTCCACATTCGGCTTTCTCCCCTTCCTGCGAAAGCACCCTTCGGCCCTTCGCTCTTGCAGAATATTGACCCTGCTTTTTATTCTGGCCCTACAGGACCTCACGACCTATCATTATTAACACCGTCTGACAACCTTTCGACGTTCATGACCGCGCTACCACAATACCTTTTGCTTACTTGGATGGTTTATTTCCTCTGGAGCTGAGACGAGATGAGAGCAGGGAGACGGGGAGAGCAGAGTAGTACATCACCGATCGCCTTTCGATTATTTCTTTTTTTTTTTT
>NW_006763141.1:258813-315365 GCF_000264905.1 Stereum hirsutum FP-91666 SS1 | reverse complement strand
TTTTTTTTTTTTTTTTTTTTTTTTTTTTTTTTTTTTTTTTTTTTTTTTTTTTTCGTTTTGCTTCCTTTACTTTTTGTGCTGACAATTACTCAACTCGCACGCCCAACCACTACCAGTACTGTACTGATACATATCATCACCCCCGCAGCCCTTCGTGTTTGCTTAGTTCACAACCTTCGCCTTCTCTGACCCCCTTTTTAGTTTTTTCTTCGTTTCTGGGATTTTGGACGATCTCTTTTGTATGCAGGTGACGGTGATGGGAGAGGAGTCCTCCAGAGCACTAGTTCAATGGTAGCAAAAACTGCTGAAACATTATTTCTGGCGTGATACAACGTGCACCAAATATTCCGAGTGTATGATTCGTCCTTATTGTGCCGCATCATATGCTTGAACTCTCCCGGATTCTTGTCCTCTATTGTATTCCGAGGGGACAGCTCGTCCGGACTCCGGAGCAAGCGCCAGCGCCACAGTGACAAGCCTGTGGCAATGATCAAACGCGGCCACGTGATCGCGTCGCGTAACGAGCCTCGTTGAGCGTCGTCAGTTTCGACTGAGTTCTGACATTGGCCATCATCAACCGCCACAAGTTTGGAGTTCAGATTTCAAGCTGGCTTCTTCTTCTTCAAGACCTCAAAACTCTTCCACTACACTACTACGATATGCCGGGACCCTCAAATAGACGAAAGCAGAAGAAGACGCAGGCGAGGAAGGAGAAGCGGAGGACGTCGATTCGGATTCCTGTTGGACACTCTGTTGAAGATGGAGAGCCAGTAGGCTCCGGAGAGCTTTTAGAGAGAGGAGAAGAGTTATCTATGGTGGACATGCAATCCGAAGTGCATAATAGGCCATTACCTGAACCTCCAATACCGACTTATTATCTGGACAATCCACCAAGTGGCACCTCTCTCCCCTTCATCACAACTTCTCCATCCCCGTCTTTGTCTCCGTCCCCGCCACCATCACATTCCATTCCATTTGACTCCTGGGATCTGAGCCACAATCATACTCCCGCACCGCCCTACGTCTCGTCCACCCATCCCAACACATTCTCACAGAAGCTTCCGAGTGCCACATCACCGAACCCACCAGACGACGATATCTTTCTTCGATTATCAAATCCTATCATTCACGATCCAGGAAACGGCCCTCGCGTGTTATCAGCACGAGAATTCATCCAGTCTTCATTCGCACAACCGCCATGCGCTTCTGACCCTTTGCGTTCTGAATTCGCTCAGCCAGAGGTGTTGCAGATGCTTTGTACGGTGCTGCCTGAGGAGACAGCCATAGTATGTATGTCTATACCTATACTGTCATACAATACTGAGAATTTCGACGGGCGGTGCCTTTACAGTTTGTTTGGTACAACAAGAGTCGTAAAGTCGGACGCGTGTGTCCCGCGTGTCGACGTCTATACCAACTTGGCGATGCGCTTTCGAATACGTTCACGGATATCGACATGGACGACCCTCCAGAGAAGAAAGAACCGTCACCTTATCTCGCCGCCGAACAAGAGATCAGCGGTCTCTGTGCGTCCTTTCTTCCCTGCTACTTCCACTTACGTCCTCCCACTCAATGACTCTCCTTCGTCGGATAGGTTCGCCCCTCTGCTTCATCCTCGCCTCGTATAATTATCCCAACATCATCCGGTCTACCTGGGGCCGCATGGCAGAAGACCTCGATGATGAGACCTGGGCGTTATTGAATATTCCTGCGCGAGCGCAGCCGGGGCAAGAGGATGTTGGGTTGAGCATGGTGCTTAAGATGACGAGATTGCATGATTTAGGGTTAGCGCAGCTTTGTGTGCCGGAGATGGGGATTGACGAGGAGATTTATGAACATGATGATGGTTCAAGCTTGAGCTTGAATGGGACGAGCCGTGGGGTTGTGGTTTGATGCATGATAGCTCCGTACGAGTTGTGCTTCTCGTGGTGAGGTTGCTCTACTATGTTGTGTGGGTTGTGGAGTATTTATGTAGTTCGGGGCGCATCTGCTTGCTTACGGACTCTTTGCATTTGGACACGCATTAGGATAGTGCATATCTATACCTATGTAGATACGCATTTCAGATCACATGTACGGATCTGCTTTCATCTCCACGAAATCGTCTTCAGATCCAACCTAAGTTATTGAATGATGCTTGGGCTCGTGAGTATGCAGCTCTGCCGATGTTCCGCAAGTTTTCCCTTCTTCGAATCGAGCCTTCATCTCATAGAATGGACTACATTCGTGTACGCTAGTTAATACCGTAGACTGAGTAGCTCGTGCACACGATTCAGAAGCGGGGCAATAATCTGAGGTGCAGGGAGCAAGTACGAGTACATATAACTATCTTAATAGCGAGTGAACGTGGCCATAAGATGTAGCGAGACAACGCAGAACTATCAAACCTGGATGGTGAACAGAGAACGTATGGAATGAGCAAGGAATAGGTAAGTAGGAGCAACTACGGAAACCACCGTGAACGTATGCTAGACGTTCTTAAACATGCGGCCTACTGCTCCAACGCATCTTCTATCGGAGGATCCGGGGGCAAAGATGGAGCGCTCCTTTGATCCTGGATAGTCCGAACATGGTGACTACTTGTCGCCATTGACCCCTGTGTGCGTGGGGCAGCGGCAAATATTATCGACTCTTCCGGAGACTCGTACGTGAAATTCCGCTCCGTATGCGATTTTCTCAGGGATACGAGAACAATAATTACAGCAGGATAGATGCCCTAAAACCAGGTCACTCGTCAACGGAGGTGATTTCGTGCGCAGATTTTAAACGTACCACGAGTTGTGGTACAGCACCAGATATAACGTGTGCCACATTTGCTGTTTTACCCTTGATTAGCAGGGCCGTATTGAGAATGAAGAACGCCTAAATGATCACGAACGAAGATGATATGTTTGAGATCTTTGCTCTCAATCAGATGAGTTGTTCGACTCACCCAGGTAATGCAATATAAAAAGCCAGATTCCACGAGCAATGCCATGATGCTCTGAACTGATGACGCTGGGGTACCTTCATTACCCAAGTGAGACCTTATGTCTTTACGATGACACCTACAGAATGCAGCCCTTTCGTTACAATAAAACTAGCTTGGCTTGATTGTTTGACTTACCATGCTCTGTACCCTATCAGCGATGTGGCCCAGATATTCGAGAGTAAAGACAGAAGGAGAGCTAAGAGACCGAATATACTGGGCTGGAAGGTGAGTTGAGCGGCGGTCGGATGAGATGTAGCGGCATCGATGATGGCGAGTATTAACTGATGTGTGGTTGTCGCTTGAGAAAGTGCTCCAGAGACGAGCCAAGAATAGATGTACGTACGGGTACAATACTGAAGACCACCGCAGTTCCAAAAATGTACCGATTCCAAACCCACAGAACACAAGCGCGCCACATCACGACCATATCGCTAATCCAGAACTTGCATAAAGTCAGTCGGGAATGCCACCATGTCAGCACTGCGCAAAACGCACCGAAAAGAATAGGGCGATTGTCGTTATGAGAGACCACCTGAACACAGTCTCGCTGGGCAGGGCTGCCCATGCTTCTGGTTCTCGAATTTGTCTCAGGAGTGTATAACAGTTCAAGCTCCAGTGCGTCGCAGACGCAAGGTACATGACCAATGTAGCAGCCAGCATGAAAATTCGAGGCCGTATCTCGATGTTTTGCTGCCTGTTGTATGACCATCAGATCAACGAAGATGGGAGGTAGTTTGGGCAACTCGCAAGAGGGTAGTCGTTGAGAATAGAACGATGAGTGAGAGGACGCCTATGTTAATTAGAGAATTAGGCCTTCAATGATACAATGTGATGAGGCAGAATACTCGCCGAATAGTGCAGATTCTACGATGACCGCAGGAACGAGCTTGACTGCAGAGGCCAAGGTAGAACGAAAGACGTCCGAGTCGCCACTGGGCATACTCATTAGAAGACTCGCCAGCGAGTAGTATGTACTGCACGGCACACAATATGAGTAATACGATGCACAGTATAACCCCCTAGTTGAAGAAAGGGAAATGGGGGCTCACGATCTTCTCTATCCGACGCCGGCGGATGCAACTAGATGGGTACTACCGCGAGAGCGCTACTTGATACACAGGCTACTTATAAAAGATCAGTAGGCATGTTGTACCGAACGACAGGTCCCCACATCCAATGAGATGGAGGCATTCAAGTAAAAATAGGCTTGTGCTCATCGCTCCGAAGTGGGTGCTGGGGGTTTATGTGGACATCACGCCGATTCGATTTAGGGGGCCTACTGTAAAGGCCAATGCCGCCGACTTGATGTTGACAAGTAAAGGAACGCCATCAAGTGCGAACTTGATTCCAGCACTCCATTCTCGATCCACCTCTGATATTTCGGCATGGACAGGATCTTCATGTGCGGTAGCAACGGCAGCCTTCAAAGCTTCACGGTCACTATAAACTTCCCTAACACACGAGACATGGGAACCTCGACTCACCGCCACACTCTGAATCCCCTTTCCCACCATAGGTCCAGCCGCCACAGGAACACGCTCCAGTCTTAGAGCAGAAATTCATTCTCTTCATTCTCTCTAGCGCACCAATCAACATTTCCATCCACTCCTGATCGTGTCTGTCGATGCTCTAGTCCAATGAGCGGTCAAGGTTACCGGAATAACTTGAGGGCCCTTGATGATCTGAACGTTTCACCAGGCCTGCCCTATCTGCATCAAGTCTTCACCTGCCATCATGATTGGAAGATCCTCAGATGGTGCTGAAGTCCTTCTTTTGATCTCGATGGTCCGGACATGGTGAGTACTTGTTGCCATTGACTGTGTAAGTGTGGCAGCAGCAAATTCCATCGACTCTTCCGGAGACTCGTACGTGAAGTTCCGCTCCGTATGAGATTTTTGAAGGGAGACGAGCACGATGATGACAGCGGGGTACAGTCCCTAAATCCAGCTCATAAGTGAAAGTTAACGGCAGTGCAGAGGGTTTCAACGCACCACAAGTTGTGGCACAGTACCGGCGATAATGTGAGCCACAGTGGCTGTTTTGCCCTTGTTGAGCAGGGCTGTGCTGATAATAAAGAGAGCCTGTAGTATCACGGGCAGACCGAATATATATCAGGTCGCTGCTGTAGAGCATACGAGCGGTTTGACTCACCCAGGTAATGCAATACAGAAATCCGGATTCCACGAGCAACGCCATGATGCTACGAACTGCTGACGCCGCAGTGCCTCCACTACCCAGGTGGGATTTTATGTCTTTACGATGACGCCTAGATGAATCATTCACTCTATGTGGTACAATTAACTTGACTTGACTACGGGTACATACCATGCTTTGTAGCCTATCAATGATGTGGCCCAGATATTCGAGAGCAAGGACAGAAGGAGAGCCAAGAGACCGAATATGTTGGGTTGGAAGGTGTTGTGTGCGGTGGTTGGATGAGACGTAGCGGCATCAATGGTGGCGAGTATAAGCTAGTAGATGTAGTGAGTAATTACTCAGAACATAACTCGTCAGGACCAGATGAACGTACGGGTACAACACTGAAGACGACCGCGGTTCCTAACACGTACCGGTTCCAAACCCACAATACACAAGCACGCCACATCACGACTATGTCACTGATCCAGAACTTGCATGAAGTCAGTCTAATATACCCAAGCATTAGTACGCACACACGCACCGAGAAGAATAGGGCGATTGTCGTTATGAGCGACCATCTGAATACGGTCTCAACCGGTAGGGCTGCCCAGGCTTCCGGTCCTCGAATTTCTCTCATGAGTGTATAACAGTTCAATATCCAATGCGTCGCGGACGCAAGGTACATGACTAGTGTAGCAGCCATCATGAAAATTCGAGGCCGAATGGCAATGCTTTGCTGCCTATCAGCGGCCGCCCATCAGATTACGACAAAGACGGTCAACACATAGTAGAGACTCACAAGAGTGTAGTCGTCGAGAATAAGACAACAAGAGAGAGAACACCTGTGCAACATTGATGGATATGGCTTGAATGCCAAGTGGTTCGATGACGGCGCAGGAGAGCCACTAAGGCTCACCGAACAGTGCAGATTCTACGATGATTGCAGGAACGAGCCTGACAGCATCGGTCAAGGTAGAATGAAGAACATTGTCATCGGGAGTATAACCCATCCAAGGAGCTCGCAAGCAAGTAGTACGCGCTACAATAAACACAGGTTAACAGGCGGTGGAATGGTGAGGGGGAAATACTGAGACTCACAATGCTTTTCTCCGGCGTCGGCGAAGGGGGAGGAAGGAATATGATTGTAAGGAAGGTATTTGATGCACAGACGCCTTATAAAGGTAAGGAGGCGACTAGCCCCCAAGCAGCCACGGTACATCATGCGTCGGCTGCCAATGACTTTCATCCTAAAACTGAGGTACTCCTTGCAGTCTGTCCCGTCGCCACCACGATCAGTCCAGATATGTGCATCGAACGAAACTATGCCGCTGCATCACGAGAGCATATCCGATGGGCAGTGTGCGTTGCTCGGACTGCAATGCATACCTCGACTGACCTGGTCATGCAGCTTCGCCTTGTGTGCGATTGGCCAAAGACTTCTTAAGCTTCTCGCTCGACGGGGGAATCGACAAAACAGTCCGTCTGCATACGCCCATAAAGTAAACCTATCAATATCTGAAACAAACAATATCATCACATGGTCGACGATGGATAGGTCGTGAACGGCGTAACGCACCTGGCATCAGGCCTGTATTGTAAACGAGACTGCCACAAAATGAATTGACTTTTTTTCCCTCTCATTTGTCTCGGAACATCATCATCGTGATCTGAAAAGAAAGAGGAAGAGGGGCTATCACTATAAATGAATGATACCATAGCACAAGCATCGCGGCATTGAGTGCGAGGCGAGAGGGGGCTTATATGGAGATGGTGTCGATTTAGGGAACCCGAGGCCTGATGTTGTCGAGTAAAGGGACTAAGAGTCTCTAATATTGTCAAGTGTGAACATGATGCTAACGCCCCGATTCTCAATCAACTTCTGATATTTCGGCGTGAACATAATCATCCTGTGCGCGGGTAAGAGCGTCAATCTCCATCATCCCGGCTTCCCTTGCGCACGAAAGACATGGGAATCTTGACTCACCGCCACACTAGCACCTCCCTCTTGCCCACCGTGAGTCCAGCCGCCACAGCAGCAAGCTCCCGGCATCTTCTTGCAGCAAAACTTCATCCTCTTTCCATTCTCCAGTGCATCCGTCAACAACCTCTTCCAATCCGAGTTAGGCGTCGCCGCTGCTACAGTCCTGTCGCACCCAAATGCCTTGGGCCACGGGACCTCTGCGAGTGTGGCATCTCCAGGACCGAACTTGGCCTTCAAAAGATACATGCCCGTCCCTGCATATCTCTGTCCATACTCCCTCCGACCCAATTCGACAACTTGAGGAGGAGATGCCAAATCTGCATAGTGTAACAGTACCATTCCGGGGAGGCATCGCGGTCGACGTAGTCCACGGATTCGATGCGGAAGCGACGTTCCGGAGGTAGAGTGTTATCGTCGCCGCAATTGATACTCAAGGCGAGGAAGTGATTCTCGTGGGCGGTGGGGTTGGAGGGGAGGTTCATTGCGGCGACGGTGCTATTGACGAGACTGGCGTGATGGAATTCGATCCAAGACATGAGGTCTGGCCAGGCCTGGCGGTTGTTCATCACAGAGACGAGATACTTGCGCTGAGCAGATACACTCTGACATTCGAACTATGGATTGGAAACATGCTGAGTAACCCATGCGTAGACTGGATAGCTGGCCCTACCTTGTGACGAGGGCAGTCGGCTTTCTGGCACGCTGAAGACTGGAAGTGCGATGATAAGCTCCAGAAACGACGAGAGACGAGGCAAAGGAAGTGACATACACAGTACTGATATGCGGAACACCCATTGCACTTGGATAACTTCAATCCCTCACAGCGAGCAAATTTTCCACAGGTCTTGAATTGGCGATGAGTATGAAGCGGAGGTGCGGAGTGGAAAGGCTCAATCGACATCCGTTGAATGACGGTCTGGCGAAGCGCAGCGACATCTCGACCTTCAGAGCTCATTCTGAGGTACGAATCGCGTGAAGAGTTACAGAGGCGAAGAGAACGCAAAAGAGAGTTGAGGGCAGAAGAGGGTAGATATCAACTCTTGCGAGAGCAGACGAGACGGGTCAGAAGTCGAGTGAGATCACTGCGATCGACGAGGGGCGACTGAAAATGAGAGAGCGGCGGAAGCACGTTGTATTTATACGAGGCTCGATCGTCGTGAAATGCCTGGAGGCATTTCGAGCGACGCTGAGGACATGGCTTAAGGGATATCCAAAGTGGACATGCGGATATGTGGACATGTGGTGCCAGTGGCACTCTGGATATCCTTTCTGGATACTTGAGTCATGGACATCATCCTACATCATCTCGGTCAAAATTTACGTTATCGAGCGTGCTGGCGGAGCAGATGAGATTGAGATGAAGGAAGTGCAGAAGTGAGAGATTCAAAAGGCTACGGTGAGACGATCATGGCAAAAGGACACACAAAGGGCGCCACAGGCAGGCGCATTCTTCCGTGCCTGTGGCGCTGTATCAACGCCACATGTGGCACCTGCGAATTTGGTGTCGGCTGCTGCGAGGCCTCAAAATCATGCTCAGGCGTCCTTCGCACACAAGAAATATTGAACACCCCGCGAAAAAGCCCCCACTTTATTTATCGCATAGTATCCAACAATGACACCACCAAAAAGAACGAACGATCCCAAAGAGATCATCAAAACAACATCCTCAAGCACGAACACACAAAACCATATCGTGAACATAGCCAGGAGCGCGGGTGTCGATGAACATCAAGCAACAAAGATGACCAACGAGGAAAGCGAAGAATCAAGGTCCGATATCCAAAGTCCAACGCGTCCCAATCATGGCGACGTAAACTAAAAGTACACGACCGATAGTCCACACAGATCCAACCCGGAGAGAGGCATGGGGATGAAGGAAGGATCGTTCGCGTTCTATGGTTCAGGTTGTATAGTATGCACGTGGACTGGCCGTAATGAGGGTAAGCACGTACGTACGATGACGAGAGCCACAAAAGTTGAACGTCCACTCGTCATACAAAACTAACAATACAGGTTGTACAGTCAGGATAAGACAAGGAAGATATGAATGATGGTCGAGGGAGGATAGCATGAGGCATATCATCGTGTATTCCTGCATGAGGTGAAGGATAGTCAGCTCACTGTCTGTAGTCCAAAGCAAGAAAGTGTAGTAGTATATTTTTGCATGCGGGTACGCCGAGGGCAGCTCAGTCCACGACGTACATCCATGCAAAAACACCTACCACCACCAGTCATCCGAGAGAATACGTACCGGAATACAATGTGTGTTTCTGGAATGTACCCGTGAGTTGTGATGACTGGCAGTCAGATGAGTCGAATAAATAAAGCCCGAGCCGCAAGCAGCCCACGGAGATGACCACCTAAAGATGTTCAAAAACTTGTCAGTAGATATTCATCCGAGGAAAAATGCGATCCTTGAAGAGTTCAAAAGAGTGTAGTACGTACAGGTCACCTCTCGTCCTCACGCGATAACACAATACGTTGAATTTCCCGTCGAATGCTCCTCATCCAGCGGCACCGACCCGCGGTACTCGCCTTCAGAGTCATTGGCTCGCACCTCCGTCACGCCCCTGACATGCAATTCCGCAACATTGATAAAGGCTGAAGAAGTCATCGCGGATGAAGTGACGAAGGGGAGGTGCTTGAAGAGGAGGGTGGTCGTGGCAAAGGAATCCATGGCAGTAGAGTCACTGGGGAATGGAGCTGACGTAGATGAGGAGCAAGACGGGAAGAAGGTCGTCGATAGAGATGATCGTGAAAGAGTCGTAAGGAGTCGTCTCGGAGGGCGTGAGGTCTCAACCGTAAAAGTCGAGAGGGCTGAAGCTAAGCTCAGGCAGTACGAAGTGGGGGCTTCGCAGGAAGTGGGCGTTGGAGCTCTCCCTATCGCGACCTATGGCATTATATACATACCAGTGTTAGGGGAAGAGGCATCGTGTCAGGCCCCAGTATCCAAAGTAGAATAGAGCTGGATCCGATGATGTGAAATCGGCCGTATCAAGCCCGGACATGTCGCAGGCAATGCACCACGGTCGTCATCGATTCTCAGATTGCATCTACACGAGGCGGAATCTGTGGAAAGCCAAATCAGCGGCTCAAAAGGGCTGAAATTATTGTGTTCCTCAGACCACCGTGCACATATTACAACGGGATGACCTGTTCTAAAGTATTGCTTACGCAGGCGCCAGAGGGCAAGGGGAGAGTTATGAGAGATGCACTGTCCCCAACGTTGTGCTATAGAGGTAACACGCGTTATCATAAAATTTGAGCGAAGAGCGAACTTAGGAGAATGAAGCCAAGGACTCGTCAGACAAAAAAGCTCAGGTCCAGCGTCGAGTCGCCCGCACAGCATAGACATATCAGCCGTTCCGTGAGATATCGATAAATGGGTCGGACACATCGTGCCCAGACGTGCACATCAAGTCTGCCACGGTACATATAGTATCCTGCCGATGCATTGAAAGGCTCACCTGAAACGAAGGCGATGTCCCATTCGGGACGAGTATGCATGGAGGGAGGTACGGCGATTGACACCAAGATCCTTACCAGAAGCATACAGCTACAGCCTGGTGTCGAGGGTATGGCGGAATGGACTACCAGGCCGTGCAGTTATGATATACCGGAGATGCCACGTAGGAGGAGAACAAAAGGAAAGAGCCAGACAGCGCAAGGAACAAGCGGAGGATGCTTTTCGAGCTTCGATGGTCGTATGTTGGAAGCGGCTAAGCGAATATGATGTAAATCGAGGAACAATGGAGGACGCGACATTTGACACAGATGGCATGCTAGAGATGGGGATTTCGTTCAGTATCCTCGGCCAGCGCGGTGATGGAATCACGTTATCAAAATGATACTCAAGTCTCGTACATACACCTTGCATTACAACATGACTGCAGCTGTCAAAAGTAGCCCACGTCAAGCAGGCATTCAAGCCTGCAGCTGGCAAACACGTACCTTTGAGCCACTTCCTTCCTGCAAGTTCCCAGATTGCGCTTTGCAAAGGGTCACGATACGGCCTAATGGGGGCTTTGCTAGTCGAGAGGCTGGAGAATCCACTCGCCAGGACAACTATGGTTATCCCGACGTGGGCGACAAGGGGGCAGCTTCATATCACTGAAGCTGAGTTATGGTGGGTCATGAGCAAAGATGGAATCTATGGGACGCGAAGAACTTGATGAAAAGTATAAGGCCTCATCGCTTGCCCGGTCAAAATCTAGTCTAAGGACTGTGCCTTTGAGAGACTAGAGGCCGCAGGATACGATGCCGTAGCTGACTACTTACAGATGTTCGAGGTATATGTCATGGTCATGGCTAGCGCCACAACCATAACCTCGCCACAGTCGATCACTTCCGATAGTTTTTGTTCTCGCCACCCCTCGCCGCCACTCCAGACCTTCCTCCTATCTGTCTCGTTTATTTTACATTCATTACTCAGCTTCACTTTACAGTATTTATACTTGTAGCGTAGCACCATGTATCCTTGTCTGTTCAACACCAGTTTCGGGCGGGTCCCTTTCCCGCCCGGATCCTTGCTCTCCCGCAGACCTGCCCGTTACAGTATACTTTCGAGTGACACCCGGCTTGGCCGACCCGGATAGGGGAATGGCCGGGCGGAGTCTAAACGAATTCAGAGCCAATATTGAGAGTCCAGTTCTACGAGTTTTTATGGGTGCCGTTGCGACCAGGGTATGGTTCTGCCAGAAGATCTGGTACATACGGCCACTTCGAAAAGGGTGAAAACATCACCGATTGAGATACCAGATGTGTATACTTTATAGAGGTATCAAAAGGGCATGCATTACATATATATTTATCTAGTGAATACACAAAGCGGATGGCGAGATGCACATATGAGCTGGAGAAGTGTGGAGTGCAAACGAAATATCAAGCGCCGTATGGAAAGGATATGATGTGGTCATCCCTGAGAGCCGTTACTCGAGTGATCTGAACCACTGTCTAGCAGCGGATCAGAACGCTGTTCGCCGCTCGTGATAACTTCGAGGTCTTCGTCGTCGTCGTCTTCTTCGTCATCATCGTCCTCTTCAGCTTCGCGGTTGAACTTCACAATCGGCCAATGCATTTCCCCATCTATGACAGGAAGAGCCGCTGACATCAGTGTATTGACATCATTGGAAAAAAGGACCTGCCTACCCTTAGGTATTTTGGCATACTCATCCGGGAACCATCGCTTTACATACTCATTCCAAAGGTAATGTGCTTCTACCTCCGCTCGCCCTTTCGAATAGTCCGATGGTCGATTAGCGATGAGTTTATCGTGGTCATTGAAGGCCTGGATGGGAGTCAGGTGTCCAAAGACCTGCATGGTTGCTGTCACCCCATGAGAGCGTGACGGAGCAGTGATAAGTACGCGATGCAATTGTCGACAACTAGGTGGAAGAGAATTTGCGTACGTGGCTTCCACATCCTCAGTGAGTACCCCAAATGCCAGAGCTCATCACACAAAAACCTGGATTTGTCTGGTCCAAGATCGCCAAGTCCGGGTATTGGACGACGCCGCCAGCATCTTGCCGGGAAAGAGCGCTCAAAAGCGATGACAAAAACCCTCCCCTGTTCGTTGACGAGGACATTGCGCTCAGCAACATCATCATGCTCGACACCGGCTTGATGGATTTGATCAAACGCGTCCATAATCTTTGACCTGTGTCACGTCATGATGGAGCAGAAACGATGAGGTTCATTTCGCAGTAAATAAAAACACGGGACTCACTTGAGCTCTCCATCGAGGTACTCAAAGGAGGTCGTAAGTGCCTCTCCCGCGTGTTCGAGGACAAGACATCCAGCGACCGCGGTGTCCTCGAAGTAGCCGAAACAGCGCGGGACGACCTTGCCCTGGAGATTCTTGAGATGATCGTAAATCACGGACTCACGCAGGAGGCGGTCCATGCCCTTAGCACTGAAGCTGAGTTTACAAACGACTTGGATGGGGGGATTCTCGGAATTGGAAGAGAGGAGAGAGCCTGAGAGAAGATGAAAGCGTCGGCCAGACTGAAGTAAGATGGGGTCTCGGACAGAAAGAGCTTCCACGTTGACATTCTTTCCGAAGCCCGGAAGCTGAAGTGTGCGTTGCTTAGACCACGAGACCTGTGGGGGTAAATCCACGGTGAGTGACATCTTGGCTAACGAAAGTCAGGACACTATGTTGGACTGTGTTGTGAGTGGTTAATGCTACCAAAAAGCTCTTGTATCGTCTGAGATGAGAAGACACACAAGTAATGGTCGTCGCAAGATTGACGCAGAGTGAGGGCGACGGTGGTTTGAGGTCGACGTCGTCCAGCAAGGCGAAATACCGGAATTAGTCGGACTCCCGCCGCCACCGGCGACTTCCGGTGTCTTAGATGACTAAGCATCTCGCGGCGCTGTGATCCACAGTCCATAACTCACTCGCTCCGCCTGGGGCGGCACAGACCTTGCTTGGGCTTCAGAGGAACCTCAAAAAAATGGCAGAACAATTCACTCATGTACATGCTTCTCCATACGTCATACGTGTGACTACTAAACTACTACAGTTTCAAACTTACACTAAATGATTGACGCCACTTGACAGACCTCGGATATGGGAATGGCCGGGCGGAGTATAAATGGATTCGCATCCACGATTGAAATATCCAGTCCAGTTCTCCTACAAGTTTTTATGCGTGCCGTTGCGACCAGGGTATAAATAAAAGGGTGAACAACACACGGGCGTACCAAAACATCACCGATTGAGATACAGGATGTGTATACTTGATAGAGTATTACATTTATGTTTACCTAGTGAATACACAAAGTGAAGACCATGACGAGATGCACATATGAACGGGAGAGATGTGGACAACAAACAAAATATCAAGCGACGGATGGAAGAGATGAGATGCGGTCATCATTGAGAACCGTTACTCGAATAATCTGAACCACTATCTAGCAGCGGATCGGAACGCTGTTCGCTGCTCGTAATGACTTCGAGGTCTTCATCGTCTTCTTCATCGTCATCATCGTCTTCTTCAGCTTCGCGGTTGAACTTCACAATCGGCCAATGCCGTTTCCCATCTATGGCAAGCAGAGAAACTCGCATCACTTTGACATCTTCGAGAAGGATTACAAGCTCACCTTTGGGAATTTTGGCATACTCGTCGGGGAACCATCGCTTTACGTATTCCGTCCAAAGGTAATGAGCTTCTGTCTCCGCTTCAGCTTGAGAATAGTTCGACGGCCGTTCGGCGATGAGTCGATCGTGGTCATTGAAGGCCTGGATGGGAGTCAGGTGTCCGAAGACCTGCACGACTGCTGTCATCATACGGGAGCAAGATGGAGTGGTGATAAGTACACAGCAGAGACGCAATATGCCGACTGAAGCAAAAGAAATTCACGTACGAGGCTTCCACATCCTCAGTGACCACCCAAGATCCCAGAGTTCATTACACAACAGCTTGCTTCTCTCGATACCAAGATCGCCGAGACCGGGTATCGGGACACGCCGCTTACATTTCGACGGGAAAGAGTGCTCGAAATCGATGATAAAAACTCTGCCTTCTTCGTTGACGAGGACGTTGCGTTCAGCAATATCATCGTGTTGAACACCGACTTGGTGGATCTGATCAAAGGCGTCCATGACCTTTAATCTGTGTCCCGCCATGACGGACGACAAAGGATATATGAGTTGGATTTCGCAGGGGCCAAGAAGCATACGAGACTTACTTGAGCTCGTCATCCAAGTTCTCGAAGCAAGTTGTTAGTGCTTCTCCCGCGTGTTCAAGCACAAGACATCCGGCGATATTTGTGTCCTCGAAGTAGCCGTAGCAGCGCGGTACGACCTTGCCTTGAAGGCTCTTGAGATGATCGTAGATCACGGACTCGCGCAAAAGACGGTCCCTTCCAGCAGAGGTATAGGAGAGTTTACAGACGACTCTAATAGGGGGTGATGATTTGGATTTTGAAGCTCTGAGAGTGCCTGAGAAAACGTGGAAGCGCCGGCCAGACTGTATTAAACAAGGGTCTCGGACAAGGAAAGCCTCGACATCGACATCGTTGCCAAAGCGCGGGAGCTGAAGTGTGTGTTGTTTAGATTTTGAGGCCTTAGGGGGCAAGTGCACGATGAGTGACATGATGGTTGGGTGCGGAAGGTTGGACGGCCGGCCGCTTTAAGCATCACCAAAATGCTTACGTCACCCAGAGTTCCCATGCCCGACATCACGGCGACCCATTGTTCTCCGGGGCCGCACGTCGAGAACAAAAGCAACACGTGCCATTGACACGATCGATTGCTGGCAAAGTTGCGAATCTCTGACACTGCGTCGAGCCGAAGATACATATAAGAAGGAGCATGAGGCTCTCGTAGGCTACGTGCTCTTCTCCCATTGCTCTCGTTCTCACTTCAACTTCTACCTCGATCCTCATCATGCCGCCCAAGAAGCCCAAACAGGCGCGCTTTGATCTCCCGCCTGTTAAAGACCGTCCAGCTCCACGCCCGGCGCGCAAAAATGGCGGTGACTCGGACCCTAAACCCCCGTCTACCATCCCCCGGTCTGGCTCTGCCGACACCGACATGTACCCGGTTCACCCAGAGAATTACCTGGATGGTGTCAGAGAGTGCACTATGTATGATCTGATCATGGTTGATATTCCAGCTCCTCCTATTTTTGGCAGAGCCATGACCGTGTCCAAGTCTACTCGGGACCCCACTGAGGCGGACATCGATATCCAGAGGGGCGACTCGTCGCTGCAGGTCATCGTCCAAGCTCAAGATCTCGCCAGGCAGTACTTCCCCGCGACGAAAGCTTTACTCAAGCGCATCATAATCAAAGACCTGACAACTGTTGAAGATTATGACATTGCTGCTCAAATATGCCCCTCACTGACCAAAAGAGGTTCTCCACCAGTAATGCATTCCGAGAAGGACACCGAGCGCCTGAATCGCGATATGTTTGACAACCCCGCGAATTACATTCTTCGATACCTCCTCACTCACAACGATAGTAACGGCATGCCATTCACCTCGAGCACTGTTGACTTGACAGAATTCGAACAAAATATCACACTCCCTTACGTGTCATCCGCCCCCGGTGCTTATTTCGACCCTTCTGGCGTGTCCCGTCAGATCATTCCGGACTCAATCCACGTTCTCAGACTGCTGGACCACCCTAAGGACCCCCATCAGGGTCAGACCTATCCGAAGGCTTTTGTGGTCCGAGAGGACAAGACTCACCATGTTATTCATCACCAGAAAGATCTTGACCCTCTCCGAGAGTTTCGCGTCGACCGAAAGCATATCCCGGCATTATGGAAGCGTGATGATGATGATGATAGCGTTCCGGGCTTACGGTTTGTCTCTCCTGTCACCATAACTGAAGGAAGAAAGATGGATGCCGGTGCGAAGATGCTGTTACAAGTGAGTGCCTTGAGTCCTGCGTGCAGACTATCTCGAACTGACCTATCCAAAAGGTCTACACACAAAGCGGAGTCTACGGTACCGAGTTCCATATCCTGGGGTCATTCGAGTCGACTACGTTTGTCTATGAAGACAAGCCGAACAACACTAGTTATTTCTCACCTTCGTACGGGAAAGGAATGCCGGCTTTATTGGCGCATGTGTCTTGGGTCCTTGCGGCCTCCGGCCGATTCAAGGATATGTTTCCCCCCGTTCCTGCTTTACCCGAGGTGGATACATCCTGGTGGACGCGGCCGATGAAACAGCACAAGATCGCCGGCTTGGTCCCATTGTACGTCAACCTTTTCTCATTCAGTCTTCCGTCTGCGTATCTCTAACAATGCTTCACAGCAAAAAGGCGGAAATCGTTCTGGAGGGCGGCACTGTCAAGGAAAAGGCGACGTTCTCAGATTCCATACTTCAACTCAGGAATAAGCAGTCCAATACCGGTCGCTCTACAGCGGAAGAAAAGCTCCGCACTTTGTCGATAAAATTTGAGAAGATTCAATTGATGTATCAAGATGTCATACAAGAAGTTGCGGAAGCGGAAAAAGAGGTGGAAGCGGAGCATTTGGGAAAAGTGAACGAGGAGGCTGTGGAGGCTGTGGAGGACGAGGAAGAGGAGGAAGATGACGAGGAAGAGGGTCAGGAGGTGGAAGACGGTGGGGAAGGTGAGTCTGACGAGGAGAAAGCGAACCAGAGGTGGCGCCGCAGGTCGTCGAGGCTAGTACGGGTCGAGGTCTAGCGAATAATTGCCGTATTCGTCACCGAGGACGTTCTATGTTTCAACGATCTTTGTAATTTTATCATATCGTTCATGAAATTGTCATATTTTTGTCCAGCTTCTTGTGATCACGACGGACGCTGAAACTCGAAGTCTGAGTCGGAGCAAGAGGTTCCGTTAGTCTACCGTTAGTCGAGCGACTTAGACCAGGTCAAGTAGCTAGCTTTCGTGCTCGGTGCGGAAAAACAAAGGAAAGTCACCACCGAACTCGAATGTGAATCTCCAGATTTTTAGACAACGTATTTGCACCTCGGTAATAAAGTGCAATTATGGTAAGTATATCGTCCCATGTCGATGGGGCGTTCGAACCATTTTCAAGGCAGACATCCGTGACCTCCAAGCTCTAAGCAGTATCGACCACCAGGCTTCCACGTTCAAAAGAGGGAATCCAACCACCAGTTTGATGTAAATGGCAGCCGCACGTTATTATTCTTCGAGTGCGCGTCTCTGCTGCCAGTGGGTTCGGCGAATGGGTGCGTGATTGCGTGTACGCGTAACCAGACACGTCATGCAGAAAGACGAAGAAGAGGAAAGCCAACGGTCTCGAGAGGAGAGGGTGAAGGAAAGCAAACCATACGCAACCGAGAGACTGCAGCATTTATTTTAGACACAGGGCCATGGTGCATGGTGCGCGACGAGACCGACGTTGAATTGAACGACGATTAAACCAATACAAGACTTGACGTGACCATTCCAAGTCTTGAGAACGCTCATTTCAATGGACAGAGTGTTCACGGTCTTGCTGAACACCGTCGTCGGGAACGTCTCTGTGGCCGTTGGGCTGATGGAGGAGTAGGCATCGTCGGTCAAAAAGACGAGCGCGAACGACGGGGCTGGAATTTTGATTTGGCAGGTGTTGGAAGACGTATCGCATTGCACAGTTTGCACATCGAGATCGCCAGTGAGACGACCGTCAGAGGCGAGGGAGGCGCCGAATGTCTGTCGCACCATTGTGAGAGATCAGCCGATGTAAGCGCTAGAGTGAACGAGAACGAGGCTGACCTGGCCAGCCCAAGTGAAGTCCTGGATATCGGCAACGGAGGAAGACCGTACGTGCTTGACCCTGACAGAGCTTGGTGGTGGATTATCTTGACCAGCCCCACTTCCCCCGATCGCGACGGTGGCCGTGTATTCCGACGCACCAGAACTGCCTGTGATGTAGTTGAAAAGCGCGAGCTTCGTCGGCGTGCCGTTCTCGTAAATCGCGTATCTGCATCACACCATCCACAGGTCAGTTCATGAGGATTGAAGGAGATAGACCAATGATGGAAAGGAGGAAACGAACCCAGGCGTGTAGATGCTGCTGTCGTTTGCCCCCAGATCAATGAGCTCGGAAGCATTGCTCGGACCAAGAACCTCGACCATGACGAGCGCGGAGTAATACGTCGCACCAACAGACCATTGCTTGAACGAGGACTGGTTCGTTGGAGGTGGCTTGAACTGAGTTGCGCACAAAGATTGATCAGCTGAAGTTACCTTTGGTTGGAATACCGAAGTGAGACAAGAGAAATCCGCACAAGGTTATAGTACGCGTTCTGTCCACCAGCGTGGAAAAGCGGTCCCGTGAAGTTTGAGTAGACTATCGTCATAGCGTAATCAAGTGCTCAGAGTGTCGCGCTAAAACTGTTGCTAACACACGTAAAATCTTCACATGATGTCGTACTGGTCTGATATTCAAAAGGAACAATAGTCAGTCCTTGACTCGATCTTCAAATCCCATCCGAAGTTGCATGGACGGCGCCGAGTTCTCACCTCGAACATGATGAAAGGCTTGCCTGCAGGTTGGGCGATAGTATTCGCGATATTGGTGTAGGGAGCTACGATTGCTTGGCCCGAGGTGTGATTGAGATAGTCTGGGAACACATCCTGCGGATTGATGACCGTCCCGTCGGTGTCGAGTTAGCGGGCGTAATTGTCTGTCGGGTAGCTAGGGTGATAAGCGCGGCGAGTAGCGTAGGTCATGAGGGGGGAAAGAGACCATCAACAGCTTCCAAGCAGAGCGAGAAAGCATGTAGGCACATACTGCTCCACTGCGAGCGCGTTCAAATGATCCGAGAAATTGGCAACGATGCCGTTGTCCCGGACCACCTCGGGCGTCCAGTCGCCGTTCGTGACAGAAGGAATAATCTAGACGTCGTTAGTCTTGAGAATGGAGGAGCCACTTCCGGCTTGCGTGATGAAGTCGTCGATTTCGCCATCATAGTCATAGAGTGTATATCCCTACTATTATGGGTCGTTCGTTGATATAACATGAATGGGTAGATGAAAACACGAAGATCAGCAAAACGCAAAATTATTTCTACATGAAGAACTGACCTCAGTACGATGACTGATGGAGATGAATGAGGAAGGAAGAGATGAATGAGGAAGGAATGATCCCGAGTTAACCAAACATCCGCGAGTATCATAGCAAAGGTGACGAACCCTGTGCAGAGCAAACAATCTACCCGTCAGTACTTACTACTGTAGACGCGCTTCTCGAGCCACATAACGCACTCACCATGGTCAGTATACAAATCCAGTTCACTCCCTGCTTGGAAAGCCGATAGGTAGTCTCCGAGAACGGTCTGGCCGGAGGATACGATGCCGAGACTCTAGAACGACGAGGTGTCAAAGATTGGGGCACCGAGGTGCCACCTGATGTTCGTGAGAGCGGAGACATCTCCCATCGTATAGAGCATCTTCGGGATGTAGTCCAGTGGCGGCGTGTTGTTCCTGCCTGAGATTGCGGAGTAGTCCTTTGAGAAGATGGAGTTGTTGGCGAGGGTAGCGACGAGCACGGCTGATTCTGGAGTTTTTCCTCCTACTCGGACCAGGAAAAGGTCGTCGGTCTTAGTACGAACATGGGAATGACTAAGATAGACAAAGAATATTCATCTGACATGTCCAATGGGGAAGGAGAGGCGAAAGTGGCGTCGTCAAGAATTTTTGCCAGTGAGAAAAGATATGATACGCACCCGAACCCAGCCAATTATTTGCTGAATGTTTTCCATCCAATTGAGGAAGGGAACTAGGAGGACCGGGCTGGAAGGTTGCCAGCCTTTGATCTTCCTCCAAGAACGAACATGAACTGTAGTACCTATTCGAGTTCACTGTACATCGACAACATAAGTACGCGGAGTACATCAGTCATCGCCGCAGAAACAGTCACAGACATGGCTCACCACGGACATTTGGATCGAGAATCCAAAGAAACCACCATTCTGTGGTATCAACAAACCAGTCATCCACTCGAATAGAGTTGGATGCCGAAGGAGGTGGCTGGAGCTGGGTTTGGCACTGCAGGGGCCACTGAGAGCTGTCGTATCATATGCTACTGAGCCGCTATGTGTTGCTGAGGCTGCAGTCGCATTTGTCGTCACAGAGGTCGACTGTCGATTGTGGAAAAACGGTAGATGACTTGGTACTGGGGTTGGTAGACACTAGGTAACGCGCTGGCAGAATTGTCGGTGATGTGGTTTAAAATTTAAAGCGCGAGCTTCGTCGTTGATGGCGTATATGTACCATTCACAGGTCAGCTTGCTAGAGTCAAAGGAGATGCGGTTTGTAAATGTCCCCGGATATGTGGGGGAGAAAGCACTGAGAAAGCAAGGAGAAAGCTCCCCCACAGTTCCGGGGACACTCGCGTGGCTCTGTTCCGTGATTGGGTAAGCTGAAAGCTGCATGGTTCGGTGAGCTTCGGTGGCGCGCTCACAGCGCTTGCTTTGCTCGAGCGTGCATATTTTACGAGATTGAATGTTTTACCATTTGTTTGCCATTTGCTGGCAGTGTATCACCGACGCACGAAGCATCTTATTTACCTCCCATATTCTCACCTTCTGGAGAGTCGTCATTGGCATCTGGCAGCACGAGCTGCATGGTATAAAGCTGCACGGTCGACGGACACGGCGGAACAAGAAAGGGGAAGAAGTCATGGAAACAGTCTGTCCTCCTCACGTCACGCGTACACTGTCTTGTTCGTATTAATTTCTATTTTCTACAGGATACCATACCAGCACCAACCGAGCCCACCTCTACGACCGCTACCTCTTTCTCGATTTCGAAACGCCTCACCTCCATCTCCGGTTCGACATCCTACCAACCAGAAGCCCGTGCAGCCAGACCGAAAGAAAAGCCCTTCAAAGGCAATTAAAAGTATGCCGATATGCGGACGGCAAGGCCGTCACAGCCTCAGATGCAGACTCAGATGCAAAAGGAGCCATATGTACCGGATGCCAATGGGTTCATGAAGCCCGCTGGACTCCACGATGTGGTCTTCAAGGACCGTTTCGCCCATTGTCATGACTGGAAGCGACGGCTCGTACATTCTTTTGCTCCCCTCGTGAGTCTTGGCGAGGCAACAATGAAGAGTCGACAATAACACGAGACCACGTGTCACTGCTCCGACCCCGTTTTAACCGTCCTCATCTCTCTTGTCCTGCTCATCCTTCTCCATCCTTCCACGACGGACTGTGCTATCATCATACCACTCTTCTTGTAGTGACGGACTATGCCCTCTCTGTTTCCATCCCCCTGGGTCCTAAATGATCTGCTATCAAATCTACAGGACATCAACATTGAGGATGAACTTCCAAGATCTCCGAGTCCCGAATGGTGAATTCCCGTGTCTTGTTCTTTGCGTGTCTCAACCTGATTTCCCAGTCTCATAGTCCGCACAGCGACCTCTGGTCCGACACGGAGCAAGACCTTTCTCAGACAATGCTCGAATGTTTAAGGCAAACTTACGAAAGTTCTGAATCCGAGTATGCTGTCCAACATATTTTCTTCAACCAGTCGATTCGTGCTGATCAAGAGACCAGTATTGCGGATGATAGCGATCATCCTGTTGCAGAGGGTGGTATGGTGTGGCGCCCGTGAAGAATAGGAGTGGTCGGAGGTATATCTGGAGAGATAGGCAAGACTTGACCAATATGATCCTGCTGTGAGCCGGTGCGGTCGTTGATAGTTCAGTCGTACGATCTGCTAGATAAGTTGACGATGGGGACCTCGCCATCCCTGCGCGACAGAGACGGCTCGTTGAGGCCCAGTCTACACACCATCGTCCCCGACGAAAGGTCTACTTATGCAGAAATAGGTAAGCTTCCTTCATCACAGGCATGAAACAAACAACAAACCAGGTGAGTTATCCGGAGTCGGAGCATACTTTGTGGTATCGTTGCAGGGTGCCTTTAACACTCAAAGGTATCGCAGAAACTCTGCGTGAGGCCCCCTGAAAAACCTCGGATCAACGTCTCGTATTCCCTCTGCGACGTCCGTCAAGTCCATCGACCATCCCGCCGATCCTCACGAGACCTTCAAAATTTTGCCCTCATCTATTGCGGGATTCGGTCAGGTCGTCGAGACTACTCGTGTCCAGCCAAAACGTCCGGTGCCGGTGTTCTCACCCGACATTACGAAGACCTTTGCTACGACGAGAAGGAGACGTGCCATGCATCCCCTGGAGGAGCCGTGTCCGCCATTGACTCCTTTTGGCACTGACGCCGAAGTTGGGGCAGCCGCAGGCATGTTCGTCGCCTTTTGGGGGCGCGGTGCTCTTTGGAACGTGAAGCTACTGGATCTCTGTGTTGTTGCTCTTGAGACGAGGCTTGTTGTCTTTTTTTCCTGCAATACTAAATGAGGGTCATTGGATGATACGTGAAAATATCATGGTCTCAATTGGGTGTGAACGGTTGTAAATACTATAATAATGATGTACACAATGAAACTCGAGCCAATATTCCACATCTCCCTTCTCCGAGTCGTACCATCTCGTCTGGATCGTGTTGAGGATGCAGTAGTGGGAAGGACACATCAACCACGAGTTTAGGGACGACGTATCCTCACCGCTGACAGGCTTAGCTCGGTGTCACAAGCCTTATGAACGTCCTTATGAACGTCTAAGGCCAAGTCAATGTGAGATCTGCTAGTAGTACTCGGTCGCCATCCAAAGTCCTTTGCTCTGTCCACCGGCAGTTTCCGAGTGTCCGTGCGCCGCAAGGAGTCGAAGACTTCTGGATTCAACGACGCCAAGCCACTTGCTCCGAAAACATGCAGTGCTTACTTTCTAACTTCATGCATTTCATTCGAAGGCAGTGATGTCCATATCCTTGTTTTGGCCTTTCCTACAGGCACAAGAGGCCCTTTTTCGGTTTGTTTATACAGTGATGGACCGGTCCTTTGGGCAGAAAAATGCGACGACCTTGCTTCATCGCACAGCTGCATTTTCGCGTTATTTCTTCTCATTCATATTGTTATAAATGTGTATAAGACTGCATTTACTTAGTGAGGCAAAGGATAACGATGACATTCTCAATCTGCAGAGGGGAAAAGGGGGTGCCCAAAGGACCGGTGTTTGCCGAAAACTGAGAACGCCAAAAACAACACCTTTGCGAGGACTCGTTCACATACGCCACGAGCCTTTCATTGCAGAAATAAAACATGTATCCACCACTTTCAATGCTAACGTATTTGATTCTGAATTTTAGTTTATTTTACTCTCTGACGAATCAGATACCAACTCGTGAGCAACATTGCCCAAAGGAACGGTGGTGCCCAAAGGAGTGGTGGATCACTGTAGTACCGTTGCAGGACCCCTGCATATGCGGAAGGAGGTCCCATCCTGGTGCGACAATTTTTGGCCCAAAAATCAGCTTTTGTCCGATCCATAGTGCGGACCAAAGCGCCTGGTCGCCCGCGAGGTCCCATCGGCATGCGGACCAAATAGGGCTGTAAATTTCCCGATATCGGTGGCCGCTGATGCCATTTATTTTCTTCCCCCGACGCGTTGCGTAGCCGACTGCATTGTTTCGAGTTACATTCCAGGAGTGTACCTGCTGGGTTGTTTATTTCAACGATAGAGAACATTTCAGACCATAAATTAGGTTCTTTTGTGAATTTGTCTCGCCAGATCTCGCTGAGTGCGGTCCGAGAGTGTCCGAGTCGTCTCTGTACCTGTGTTGGTCGCTGTTCAGCGTAGTCTCTGTTTACTCGGCGGTCTGCTGAATTCTTTCGTTTTCCTCTAACCTATGCCTTCCTATCGCTAGCAATATCTAAGGTTATCAGGCAGACAGACATCGACGTCGACACCTAAGGCTCTCCCATTACAATGATACCGGTACCTCAGGTATTGGCTTTGTTTCGGACCATATGCGCACGTACGAGAGAAATCAACGATGTCGTTCGAGTCTTGATTGCGATGCGGAGGAAAGGGAAGTTAGATGCAGCGCCACAGGGTGGCGCTGTGGCACCACAAGAGGATGATGGCTCGGAAATGGAAGAGGAGGTCGATTGGGAGCAAATTGAGGGTGTACACCAGTATATGCAGTTCAATACCGGCTGGAGCGATTTTTTTCTGATTTTATATGAATATATGGAAGGAAAAAATGCGGATTTTGAGGTACCATCCTATCGTGCGGACCAAAAACAAAAATTTTGAGGTCCCATCCCGTTCTGCGGACCAAAATGGTCAAAATTCTGAGGTACCATCGTCATGCGGACCAAAATGAGCCCAAAATCGTGCGACAAAAAGGGCAAAATTTGGGGATTTCGGATGGGACCTCCTCCAGCATATGCAGGGGTCCTACCGTTGCGCTTGCGCCGGCGTGTGCCGGATATATCGGCAAGGAATGTCTTTTGGCAGTTACCGTTGAGTTCAGCTCCTCCCATCGTCTTCTCATAAGCGTAGACCTTTGCACTGAACGCTTCTTCGAGGAGAAACAGTATCTGTAAGTCTCCCCCTCAGTCAGAATTCACTTTTTGTAACCGAACGCCCTTATAGATAACATGACTTTCCGCAACTTGAACTTATCCTGAGAAGACCGTCAGACTCGGAACTCTCGAGGAATATGACTTCATCATCGTAGGCCAGTCTGCATTTTATGCTTGGTTGTCTTCTGTGCTGAAAGCGCTCGACCCTTTATACTCCATATCCTCTCATGTTATAGGTGGATGTACTGCAGGTTGTGTCCTAGCGAATAGGCTGAGCGCTTCGCCCGATGTCCGTGTTCTGCTGGTTGAGCGCGGCCCTCTTGCAGATAGCTGGGCCTCGCGAGTCCCTTTATTCTCTTCTGATTTTGCTTCGGATGGCTCTCGTACAGTCAAACGACCGACTGTACATCAAGACCAGCTCGGTCGGAAGATCGAGCTGTACCAAGGCAAAGCACTTGGTGGAAGCTCAAGAATCAACCAGATGTTGTACACGAGAGGACTTCCTGCAGATTACGATGCTTGGAGGAAGGAGGGAAGGTAGGGCTGGGGCTGGGACGACTTGAAAGGATATTTTCTCAAACATGAGAAGGCAATCTTTCCATGCGATCCAGCCGTACACGGAAGCGACGGTATGTCCTCGAACGGTTTGATGACAGAGAAAGTTCTCTTACTGAAGACCAGCCTCTGACAGGGCAATGGTACACTTCGGAAAATACGAAGTTTCAGTTTCCAGGATTTTACAAGTATTCTTCCAGTTGATCTCATCAGGTTAAGTCTCGTACTAACATACTGGCATGTCTAGAACTATAGATGCATGCAGAGATCTTGGGCTCCCGTACATTCCCGACATCAATGCTCCAGAGCACCCTCCGTTTGGAATTGGCCGTCTCCACTTCACGCGAGACAACAATTCGCATCGCAACTCGACCTACCACGCCTTCTTACCGAAGGAACTCGCATTGGCTCGTCAAGACCGCCTCCATATCTGCACGAACGCTCTGGTGACGAAGATTGACTTCGACTTCGTTCTTGGCGGAGCCAAGGTCACCGGTGTCCAGGTGTTTGATAGCTTGACAGGACTCGCGAAAAGGATTCGAGCAAGTAGGGAAGTGATTGTCTGCGCAGGTCCACTGGTATCGCCTCAAATCCTAATGCTTAGGTGACCTGCTTTCTCTTTTTTTCACCACTCGGTGCTGATACGTCTGCCATAGCGGTATCGGTCCGTCCGAGCACCTCGAAGAACACCGCATCGATGTTGTGAAGGATCTACCCGCCGTTGGATCAAATTTGGTGAGTCACGCCTCGAGATCTCACCACCACCCGTTCATAGACGTTCTCGCTTGACTTTCTTCGCAGCAAGATCACTTTGGGGTGCCCCTCATGTACCGTATCCCAATGAGAGACTCTCTGCTTGCTATTGAAATGCGGCCATGGGTGTTTATCATTGAGTTCTTCCGGTACCTCCTTTTCGGGACCGGCCTGCTCCTTGATCCAGTCTTGCAATTGGCCATCTTCACTTCTTCGCGCTTTCTGGATGTTACCGGTGCTCCATCTAAGACAAATAGGACGAAGGGCGACGATGTTCCTGACATCGAGATCATGCCGGTACGTTGATGTTTCTTCATCTAACCCTTGCAATGCAATGTTCAATTCCAAAACGCTATCGTCAGATGACTTGGGCCTGCAACGATGGCTATTTCGACAAGTCTCGCGGCGTCTATAGCTTCCTGAATGTACTCCTCCGCCCAGAAAGCAAAGGCACCGTGCGACTGTCGTCGTCTGATCACTCCGCGGACCTCATCATCGACACTCAATATCTCACCAATTCTGCTGACTTGGTGCCCCTGCGCGCAGCGCTCCATCTCACCCTTCCCATCAAGAAGCGCATGCAGGCTCTCAAATATCCGATCGAAGACTGGGCCGAATAGGCACCTCTGCCCGACGCAAACGATGCAGAATTAGATGCGTACATTAGGAAAAACAATAGGACCACATATCACTACTCTTCGACGTGTAGGATGGCGTCCGAAGACGATCCTAATGGTGGGGGTGTCGTGGACGACGAGCTAAGGGTGTATGGAGTCGCTGGATTGAGGGTCACGGATTCATCTATCTTCCCCAGGGTTCTTGCTACACATTTGCAAGCGCCGACTGTGGTCGTGGCGGAGAAGTGTGCCGATATGGTTTTGCGAGCGTATAAGGGCGTAAGTTGAATAATAGAACGTAACCGAGCAGAATCAAATGTAGTTGTAACGAGACGACCATGAATAGGGAGATATTCCGTGTCAATTCGGTCGCTACCAGACAGGAAAGCTCAATGAACATATAATCAATACGCATACCACCACGAACTGAAATAGCAATGCCTGTCTAATCAAATATTTAGCTCGTCCGAGTCCACTTCTTCCTCCTCTTCGTCTCCATATTCATCATCATCGTCCTCTCTGCCTTCAACTCTGTCCCACTCGACATGTGACACCACCTCCCTCAATTTGTCCACCCATTCCGCTTTAATCGTACACGACTCAATCTCCAGGCGCTGGACGGGCCGTCCGACGACAGCCTTCCGCCAATTGAAGATTATAGGGAGGTCCGTGATAAGTGGTTTGAGGGTCGTGTCGTACCCATAGACCGTTCCAAAGTCCACATCATAGAAGTCGATGGAGAAAAGCTGGGGAAGTAGGACGTCTTCTGCGGGGATATGGTCTTCGGTACCCTTCATTAGTTCATATTGCTCTTCCGTGATACGTCCACGACTACTGACGGGTTGGCCAAGTGCGCGACAGAACGGGGCAGCGGAGAGACCTGATACCAGAACATACTTGAGTTTCTTGAGTGGCCAGAGGATGTCGGACCACTTTGGCTCATCATAATCACGGAGGTACCGTTCTTCCTGGGCGCTCAGTGTACAGAGCCCACTGAGATCGAAAAGGTTACATATCGACGCAAGGGAAGGCTCTGAGCGGCCAACATCTTCCAGACGCAAGGACAGCGTAGGTGCGTCATAGTGGTGGAACACTGGCTTCTCAAGAACGCCTTCAACTTGAGTGCGTTCGATGGCCCAGGCTATGATCTCTAGCTCAAAATTTCGCCCCATGCGGTCTCTGGAAATCGCGAGCGTACGGATGGGAGGGGCGCCGTCTCCTTGAGTATGAGCAGTGATGATGGGGAAAAGGATGTCTTCGAAGTTGACCCATAGGTGTCGTGTGCACGTCACGTCTAGCCGGCTTGTCCTTGGGATCGTCACTTGTCGTAATACGGCGACACAATCCAGAGGAGGACCTTGAATGCACATCTCTACGAGATGAGACAGGTGCACCGAAGGCACTTTTGATGGGATTGTGTCTTCATCATGGATATGTGGAAGAACGTGGATGAGGTTGAGGAATTCCAGAGAAGGCGCTGCCTTGAGCATGTCGAGAAAACTCTGTGTCGAAGGTAAGGTGTCGGAGGAGAGCGAACCGCGACGGGGAAACGATATGGAGAGCTCCGTGACGGTTTTCAGGACACAGAATGTGGGTGGAAGTATTTGAATATTCGTCAGACATATCCGACGCAAACGAGGGGTTTGGCGTCCAAAAATATTTGAGAGTGCGCAACGACGCATGTCATTCAGATGCTCGCGTTTGTAAGATAACGCGTTGAGGTCAAGAGACTCCAGTAGGGGTGCGGCGGTCTCCCTGTTGACGACGCCAGTCAATGAGGTAGTGCCGTTCACAAGCGCGATCCGCTTGATGTGAGAGATATGATCCCCGATGATCTTGTCGATGCATTGAACCGTCTGTGGCGTAGAATTGCCAGTCATCTCCTCGATAATCAGCGGGGCTGCCTTTGCGTTTGAAGCCATCTCGTCCGCCCATCGAGGGCCGAGGCAAAAAGCAATCCTCGTCCATAGACTGGGCTGACTGAGAGCTACTTGCCGCCAGTGCGTGCATACCTGTAGCACTTTGATCCATGCGATGTTTGCTTTGGTGGCCGAAGACATCGCTGATATCTGTTTGGGGGCCCTGTAGGGGATATCTCGAGACGCAAGATGGAGAAAGCACAATGCTAGGATCTCTGGTGGCACTCTGCAGGATGTCGTAAGTGCGTTACGACGGATACGAGCTCGGCACATTACGAGATTCATAGCGGCGAGTTCTTCGTCCATAAGTTGACGGGACTTGTTTAGTTCGTCCATATTCGATTGCGCAGAAATTTGGGCAGGGACTGCGACCCGCGCGTCGAACATCGAGGCCCAGTACTGTTCGGCATTGAGAAGGATCTGAAATGATTCGAGTTGATTAGGCATATTAACAATTGAGCAGAAATGAAAAGAAGTGAAGATGATACAATCATGCTCAACCTCAGAGCGTAAGTAACAAGGAAAACCAGAGAAACAGGCGGGACATCAGACACCGGGATGCGTCGCAAGCATAACTTGAGCGGTCCAGGCCGCCAAAGACTGCGCCGGAGCTTTACATCTAGTAAACAGATGTCTACAAAAGCACGGGTACATGGCCACATACATGTCTTATAACAGTTTTGAACTCAACGGCAAGGAGAGGCGAAGCTAAGTAAGGACACTCGGGTCAACCTCAAAAAGAAGAAATGATGCAGGGGACAGGCCAAGCCCGCCGACAAAGGACCCTGAGGTTGCTTCAGGATATTGGGTCGAGAAAACTTCGAGGAGTGCGATAGTGCAGTCAGAATGGAATGACATACGAACCTGGCTCGAGTTCGATCCTTGGGCGGCGGTAGAACTTTCGCTGTGTGCGGTTCTGAGGGTTATAAATGATGAATGAGTAATGTCCCATAGCGTATTCGATGAAATCTCACTGATGATCCGGTGAAAGCGACATCTCTAGAGCTGACAGGAATGAATGAGCGTCCAGAGGACTAGGGCGAGTGCGGTAAGAAAGGCCAAAGCGCCTCGAAGCACCTTGTTGATGTTGACTGGCGGGGCTTGAATTTCCGTGACACGCCCCGAAGTCCGGGTGGCACCCGTGGTGGGCCACACACTCAGCTTCCGCGCACTCATTCAGCCGCCAGCGCAGAAGCAGCATACGTACATGGTTCAATGCGACAAAAAGACAAAGCAAATTCATTATCACAGCAACGGTGTTCTCGATACAGGAATACAACATCACGGCACAGAATCAGCCAGATAGGTACATCGTTCCGTCTTCCACCCACGTCCATGTCTAAATCACACTGTATTTCGATCACACATAAAGCAGGAGCGAAGAACCAGGCTGTGGATATACAGGGCGTAGATGAGGTTAGGATATAACTCTTCGACTGGATCATGCGCCAGTAGCGATCCGGCCCTTGGCGTATTCGACGAAGTCATCTATTGTTGAGGGCCAGGCAGCTGGCGACGGGAAGGGTTCGAAGATTGTGAGTTAGTGGAGTGCGTGGAGGTGGCGTACGAGGCAGAGAAATAAGCACATACCTTCCATGTCGTATTTCTCGAATTTCGAATCAATCGAGCGCACAAAGTCGAAGAACTGAGTTCCACCAGGGCCGTCATGAATATACCCGAATAACATGCAACATGTGGTAGTGGAGAAAACGCACCATCATCCATGTATCCTTACTAACACCCTTCATCTTCGCTTCATTCTCCAAGAATTCGTACCACCACGAATTGTACTCGAGCTTCCAGCCCTCGTCAGCGCCCGTCATACTGTCGTCTCCGTCATCGTCGCGGCTTGTAATGTGAGAGAGGGCACCACCTTGGATTCCATGTGGGAGAAGGAGGGCCCAGAAAGCTTGTGCGGTTTCCAGTGCTGTAGTACCAAAGATGCACGGATGAGAAGCGAGCATCATGGGATGGTTTCATGGCCACAAGGAAGATATAGAGGGAAGATAAATGATATGGACACGCACGAAGTGATCTTTGACCTTCAGCGCGCGCAAAATCAAATGTGTAACTGTATACAGAGCGGAAGTAGTTCGGGTCTGATCCTAGCTTGTCGCGTAATCGAAGGAGAGAAGTCTTCATCGTTGCGATCGAGTCACACCTAGAGACAGCCATTTCCGATCAACGCAATGGGCCACACCGTGTCATTCAGTGACTGGACAGAATTAGACTACGAGCGAAGGAACGCACCCAACACTCTTCCATCCAGCTATCCAACCTTGCCGTTTCCATTCTGCCATCCTCGGACTCTTCAGCTCATATGCTACCGCGAGTAAGACGACGTCTTCCGGGTCAACTCCAAGATCTTCACAGAGCTTGATGGTGCCATCGACGGTAATCAAATCCGGATCGTTGGGGTCTGACCACCAGTATTATACCGTCAGTCATCCACTCTCCATGATGTGGGAGTAAGATAAGAGGGCACCTGCATAATTATCGAACACAGCGTTCAATTTAGATGTGGATGCAGGCGGTTCGGTCGTCCGGGGGCGGGATGAAAGGTCGTTGTAGTATGCATCTACGGCAATTTCTACGCGTTTATATTTGTCAAGGTATTTGCGGGCATCTTTGATCCTGGAGATACGGCGAAGAGTGTCAGTGATGGATCACACGAGGAAGCCGGCCGGGATAGGGGAAGTTGCAGGCGCAGTTGCAATAAATCATCGCGTTGGAAAGCAATGTCATTATGGCTGGAGAATATACGTACGATGCGCTCGTAATGCTAGTAAACTGAAGCAACTTCTCCTCTTCGGCTCTCTTGCTGGCCTTGCTAGACTACGCCAGTCAAATTTACCCATGACCCTAATCAGCGCCTGCTCACTACTCATTTAAGCTCAGAAATAAACCATACCATCGGAGCGAATTTGCAAAATCTATCGAGCTTGGATATAAAGTCTCTCGATCTATAGAAGAACAACGAGAACGCGAAAAGGAGAAGGAGAGCGGTGGTAGATGTCGTGGTGGTCGTGGTGGGTGTGGTGAGCACCGTGTTGGGCGCCTTCATCCAGATCGGATGGCCGAACAGAGCTGGCCGGACCGGGCCGCTCTGTGCCACATCGACTTGGGCCTGTTGCTTGAACCTAATTGAACGTTGACCGCAACGAGTTCATCGGAGGGTGAGCTATGTACGTCCAAGTGGTCTCGATCGCTGCTACGAGACTGCAGAAACATACGGATACTTATGCTGGTCTGTACAAGGACCACAGCTTGATCTGACTCATCTATCCTGGTTAGCGACGATATTGGTGCTCACGCTCGCTCGGGGTCAGAGTCAAAGTTAGACTTATTGATGGCTTCGTGTTCTTGGTCTCTGCCAACCGCAGGGTATTGCTTCTAGTATGCTCAGAAAACATATATCATCAGTTCTTCTTGCTTTGCTGCTCATCCGCTATCACCTTCCCCGGCCGATAGTTCACCATCGTCTCGTATGATGGTTCCATTTGCGTCTGCTTCTCCACTGGGGCTCACTACCTATTGCAACAGGCGTACTTACTATCACCTAGTCATGATTGTCGCCGGAACCTCTGAACTACGGTTAATGTGAAGAGTCGTAGCGCAAAAAGGAAACTCAAGCATAAGAATGTCTATTAGACCGTATCTGCAACCGTTTAAAACGACTTTAAAACGGTGCTCAGACCAATCGTCGAGTCCCGTTGGGCTTTAGCGAGGTCAAAAAATTCTTTGCAGATACGGTCTAATGAGCAATTGCAGTCGCGATGCTAAAGTTTGTTCATCATTTCCGCATATATGCTGTTTGCTCCATGCGTATTAATGTGCCTGTACCGGTTGCAGGACCTTCCGGACCAATATTGGACCTCAGCAATCACTTCCCGAATCGTCGCCTTCACCTCTCTTTCATCTCACAATACCCAAGAACAACTTGCTGCCGCCCGTCTGACGCTGGACGAGGAAGTTCGGGCATTGAAACTCGCCATTTCCTTGGCTCAACGACGCCGTAACCTGCTCTCTCTCTCTGCTCGTCTACCACCGGTGATCCTCTCTCGCTGCTTCTGGTTTCTGAGTTGTATTGACGTTCCCCAGAGTCAAATGTCACACACCGCACCTTCGTCTCGACCCATCACTAAGCTCGGCTGGATCATGGTGTTGCACGTCTGCGAAGAATGGCGTAGCGTTGCCCTGGCTGATCCCAGACTTTGGACCGAAATCTCGTTTGCTCTGGGACCGGTGTGGGCGACTTGGATGTTTTCACTCGCAAAATCGGCGCCTCTGTCCTTCGATGCACGAACGATTTCAGACAAAAGTAGGATCATCCTCCGCCAGCTTCTTCGCAGGTATCTCTCCAATATCAGAGTCCTCACCATCCACGACGAAGCGTATCTTCTGCAACAAACCGCAGAAATCGTTCCCGTGGCGCCATTGCTACAGATCCTCGAGTTAAGGCATCAAAGCAGCGGAATCTCAGTCTCTTCTATGGAGACGCTGCTTTGCAATGTTTTTGGCAACTCTCTTCCGGCTCTGCGTCGCCTTACATTAATCGGTTTCAGCCTCACTCCCGCCTGTTTTCCCATTCTTTCGTCATTGGCCGACCTCTCCATTAGTTTTCCTCGGCTTCTAGAGACTAGCACAGCTCCTATCCAATCTTTTAATGACTTCTTGATGATGCTTGCGAACTCGCCCTCTCTAGAACGCCTTTCTCTCGTGAACTGCTTACCTACTTACGATGCCAAAAGCCCCTCGCCTTCCTCTACACTTCATCTTTCTATCCTACAGAGCATCACTCTCGGCGGTCCTGTCACCGACTGTGGTCCCCTCCTGCAACACGTTCAATTTCCCCCGACAGCAAATCTTCTTCTCTCGTGTACACCGGACGACAATGATGTCGACCAACTCGCCATCAAGGATACTCTGTTCCCGGAGATTACTGCTCGTCTCCACAGCGACCTTCGAGCTCCTATACGCACACTCTCCTTCATTCCTCATGGATGCACGGCTCATATTTTGAAGGTAACCGCGTGGGACATACCCGGCAGCGAGCCCGAGACTAACAAGCGCACGGCCTTCCCTCCTGTGTCCATATTCAGCTACGGAACCGACGCTCCCGCCACCTTTTCCTTGACCTTGATGTACTCCAAGGACATTTCCTTTGCATCTATCAGCACCCTCCTCGATCTCAGGGGCCTCCGTACTCTTCGTATGGCGAAGCCGACAGAGTTCACGGACACAAATAAATGCAAGGATACACTCGTTCATCTCAAGCAACTAGAGCACATCTCCGTCACAGGCCCTTTAGCCATCGCCTTCTGCTGCACGTTGACTGCGTCAAAGAAATCCAAGGACGACCGCAGGAACTCGTCCAAAACGTCTAAAAGTGCTCGTCTCAAGAACAAGAAAGATTCGACACTCACCACGGAACCCAATCACGCTCGTCGCGTCCTTCTCCCCAACCTCACCTTCCTCGAACTCAGAGAAGTCAGATTCGCGGACGCCACCCCGGGCAGCAGGAAGCTTTTCCATCAAGCATTACCTGGTTTTCTCACCAAACGCCAGACGTTAGGGAAGCCCATCAAACACCTGTCGATCCGGGAATGTAGGATTGTAGGGGTCTGGGTGCACAGGTTAGAACGTGTCGTGAAGACGGTAGATTGGGATTATCTCAATGGTTGTGACTTAGAATTGGATATGGACACGGAGATGATAAAGGGAATCTATGGGGACGAGATGGTTGAGATGATTTCCGGTCTCCAGTGAGAGTACTACGCCAAGGTACGTCTTGTGTTGACATTACACTGCCATTTCATATTATCATCAAAAACTTACCATAAAACTGCAGGGTTTGCCGAACCATTCAAAAGCAGGTTTCGATTTCTCTGTGTCTGTTTGCATGTTTGCGGATTGTGGAGTCATTTCTTGCTCACCCACGGGCCTTTGTCTGTTATGTGTGCTTCTCTAATGATTGACGTCTTGGTCACCCCTACTAGTCTGTACGTTCTCAGTGGCCGATCGCGTGAACAGGCATCCTTTATTTGTACTCGTCTTGTGGACACCGTTGACACGAACAGTATGATTACTTTACATGGTTTGGACTTCGGAGTCATTTCTCAGTCACCCACGTGCCTTGTTCTGATACAGATGTCTATAACTCATGTTTTGGTCACCTGCGGGTCTGTACCAAGTCTGTACGTCCCGGTGGCGAAGTGGCTGAACGATGTCTACTACCACTTTCACGATGACATGGTTGGGGCTGCATGTATGATTCAAGCCAGTGTCGACTCCGTGCGCTACCCTGAAACGTACAGAGATATTCTCTATAGCATTTACATCTCCTGATGGCACAGATTTGCGCCCATGGAAGAGTTGGTGGCCTTCGCAGCTCGCCTGTTGTGACCGTCTGAGTGGCGGAAAGCTGGGAAATGTGGCACTTGATTAGCGCAACACGTTCCTCAGTGGCATAACTCCGGCAGGACCGAGCGGGAACTTGAAGAGCAATCCCTGTGTCGCAGCAGTCTGTTCTGCATGTGTCTTTTCTCCTTCCTAGTAGATGGACAGTACTGCGTATTCTTACTACTCAGTGTACTCGAAGCTTGAAGCTAGCGGTCTACCGTCTCAAGGTAAGTCAGCAACCTTAATTTCTTAGCATCAACTAATCGACACGCTGATCAAATATTGAGTGCTGAAACCCTTGGTGTTTCTCGTCACTCATGCATAGCAGGGCCGCGCTAGCATCATTATTGTTCCACTGGTTCCTGAGTATACCTAAGGCCCCCGATCTGTGTCCTTGCTATCGGATGACCCTTTTCTTTGGTCCTCATAGCTAATCATCTATTTGATGCTTTACTGGGAAAAGCGAGAGCATGAACATTATGACCACTAGTCTTACTTCATGCTCATCTGGGAGATATGGCGCTCGAACTCTCCCTTTACCTCCTCCCAGTCCTCTTCGGGGCTTCCAACCCATTGGAACTCCCACATACTGTAGATCCTGGCGGCCCATTCATCCATCTTCTCCTTGTCACGTCGCTCCTCTCCGTTGTATATCGGTCCATTGAATTCATACATGAGGCCGACCTCGTTCGCGTTCTCAATGATCTGGTTCACGAACGGAAGGCGCTTTGCTTGATATGCTTCGAACGCCACAGACACAGTCTCTAGTGTCATCTGGCTATGTGCCAAAAGGCGACCTAGGATATATGCATCCTGTTGTGATATAGGCTTTGAGTTTACTTTCACATACAAA
The DNA here is from genome assembly GCF_000264905.1 of Stereum hirsutum FP-91666 SS1. NCBI lineage: Eukaryota > Fungi > Basidiomycota > Agaricomycetes > Russulales > Stereaceae > Stereum > Stereum hirsutum. The sequence goes on along the minus strand of NW_006763141.1, from coordinate 279,284 downwards.
ATTACGGGTGGAAAAATACTACCTCCATTGCTTGTCCCGCACCAGCAGCTATATTAGTGCTCATCGCATGTACCTACATGCAAATGGAAGTTTGTCTTCGTTAGCGAACCAGACTAACTACGATCACCAAAGACTGGAGTAGTTTTCATACCGCATCTCCTATCAATGCCACTCGACCGTCCACGCAGAGTGGGAGCTTTCCCATGACATGCAAGTCCCAGCGAGATAAGACGGGGTCCAGGCACTACACAAAAGATATTTGGCATGCTGGACAGTCGCGGAGTGAAAAGAAAAAACAGCTCTCACCGCTAACAGACTTTGTACCGCAGGCTCCCAGCCTTCGAAATAACCCTGAACCTCTTGCTTTGTCGCTTCCGCTGTCCATTTACGATCGAGTGCGACGCCCTCCTCCACGGGTCGGGATACAAACCCTAGAAAGTTCACAAGGTCTCCGCGTGCGATTGGAAAGGCCATGATATGCTATTCGTCCGCAGACACTTGATTTAGCTTGTAATTTCAGTAGACGAGAGCAGTTACCTGGCTTTTACCGCTGAACTAGAGATTATGTTTCGCGTTAGAACTGCGCTCATGGACAAGTAGATGCGCTTACACAAGCTCCCGCTGTCGACGTCAATACAGGATGGTCAGGAAAGATATTCTTCAATCTCTCCACAGGTATTAATGCTCGATATATTTGGGTCCCAGTCCACCTTGGATTTACAGTCCTGCGATATTCGTCGTCATGCTCCAGGTACTTCGGGAGGCTTTGTCTCTCCTTAAGGTATGAAAACATCTGGGCTCGGACGGTTGATCTAATCCCGTCTGCGCCAACAAGGATGTTCGCATTCGCCGACGTTCCATCGGAGAATACGAGCTTGACAATGTCATCAGAGGTTGTATAGGAGATTAGGCGCTTGCCTGTGTGGATCGTGCAGGTAGAGGGAAGAAGCGCCTTCAGCATGTCGACGAGGTCATTGCGAGTGAGGCCGACATAACCATCTACGACGATAAGAACACATGAGTCGTTGGATAAGAGGTGGCTGGTGTATGACACGTACATGGAACTACAAGCCGAAATATAACCTCTCCGTCGGTTGTCTGATTGGCTCCACGGATAACTCCGGCGAGTCCTTTCGTCTGCGACTCAGACACAAACACGGTTACAGGTGGAGTCATATAGCAACGTACGTTCTCCTTCGTACGGTAGAGGTATACCTCTTTTCTCCATCTCTATATCTATCCCAATCTGCTGGAAAACAGTCCATGTCCTCCTGAATATGGCGAGTCCAGCACCGACTGTTCCTATGTCGTCGGTCGCTTCGTAGATATCAATCGGTATGCTCGAATACCTGCCGACAGTTATCGCCAGAGTAAGGCCGCCAAGGCCGCCACCACTATTGTGCTTTGTTAAATCCGGATGACATACATCGAGCCAGTTGACATACCATATCGCCACTCGCATGATGGGTATTGAGCAGGTGCAATAGCGGTCGAGATATAGAGCGTGGGGTGACTGAGAGATTTCTCTGCAGGGTGGCTTTTATGCTGCTTGATAGACTGGTACTTATATAGCCCTCTCTGATCGATCTCAGCCAAATTACGGGGTAAGATGCAATCTGCAGCGCCCAATTCTCAGCTTCCAGTCACATCAGTGACAAAATACGGAATTGAACAAAAGTGTTTCTCTCGAGGATACAGATATACCCTGAAAGCTGTGCCACAAGACGCTGGCTACCTCAAAAAAAGACACAATCCTTTCATATTTAACCCGTCCTTAAGACATCGCGGCATGCAACGTGTATTGTGGCTCTCAGATTTTCAAGTGGTGAATACCACGTAAACAACAACGTTATAATCTATGGACAAGGTGAAATACAGCTGGCAGCGACATTATACATGCATCGCAAAAGGAAGATCAGTCGTGAGACTATAATCGACAAAAAGCTCGATGAAGCTCGATGAAGACCAGGATGGCTAGGTTCACGTTCTCCGCAGCGACTAGAACGGCAGGTACAAAGGTTGCAAAATTTCCCGTATTCAGCTTGAGAACCCCTATACCATGACTATATTCTTCTCTTGTGCTTCACCCTGGCCTTTCTCTGCAACATCTGTAGACTCGAAAGCATCCAACTCAACTGACCCGTGTCGAGACGTGTGGATGTAATCGCCAGTATTTGCTGAGTGTTCCGAGTCGACCCGAAAGCCGCGTAGGTCGCCCAGTTCGATTCCATTCTTACTTCTAGTTGCTTCTGTGGCGGAAGTCCCGGTGAAACTATGGTTGGGTCGAAAAATAAGGCCATGACCCTGTTGCTTGCGGTGAGGTGTAGCTGTAGCGAGCGTGGAGATAGTCACGGTGGTTTCGTGGCTAATACCAAGACCCACGCGAACGATGATAAGCGCATACTGATGAGGTACCGCTGTCAGTGCTGCACACACAATAGATGTGGGGACATTGTGTTCGCACCGTGATACCCTGAGGTTAATAAAGAAGATTAGTGAGTCGTCAAGACAAAGAGCTGAAGTAGAATACTGACAATAATGGGAGACAGCTGGTAAAGACACGATAAGATCTCCATAAAATTGATAATGCAGACTCAGTGCAAATTGAACTCACGATATCTAAGAAGACATTGAAGGCAACAGTGATCTCAGAAGTGTACATGGCGATCATCCCGATCAAAGCTGCGACATATATTGCCCCTATGGTATTCAAAGCTAAGGAACCAGCGAAGACAGAGAGTAGAATGGACATCTGCCTCACCTGATTCAACGACAATGACAGCCACACGGTTCAGATTCTGAGGCCCCTTCATATTCGGCATAGCAATCGACATGGCCCGTTGGTGGCTCCAGACCCGGTAGGCGATCAAGACTAGACAAAGGAATCAGTAATCATTTATTTAGGTTCGAAAAGAACGCGTACCAGTACAAAGACCGTTGAGAGCCAACGTGGTCGCGAAAAAGGTCTCAGTAACCCTGAATTGCCGCTGGATGTAATAGGGTTGCCCTAGTGGCAGCTCGGAGAGAGTCACGGTCGCAGCAATGCCGGCCCCTATCGTATTATATCAGCGCTTTCTCGTATAGTACTTATGGCATATACCAACCTATATCGGCAAGGTATAACACTGCGGGCAGTATAATGACTCGGAAGTCCTTATTCCAAACAACATAACAGCGATAAACCTGAAAGGGGGCTCGCGTTAAAGGAAGAATAGAGTAGATACTTAGTAGGACGTACTATGAAAGTGTCAGACACAGCCGTGACTCCGACGTATATGGCTGTCTTCATTACGCTAAATAATGATTTTGCATCACCGAAAATCGCAGCAACGTTCGCCACAGCTTCGCTGTTCTGCAGAGCGAGGACTAGTCGGACAAGGTCGGTAAAGATATGCTGAATCAAAGGCACTTGTTATTCAATGACAAGAAAAAGTGGAATTGGTTACAACTACCCATGTGATCAGCATGAACAGAAGGACCGAAACGATGACCATTCGAATGTTGGTCCTCTTCGAGCGTTTTGGATGGATAATAACGCGTAGGGATTGTCCGAAGAGCATGGCATAGAGCCCTATCAGTGTGAAATTCAGTATCAATACTGTAGGACTCAAGGCAGTAAACAATTTGACTTACCATATAGCGTGGCCTCTAGGAATAAAGAGACCACTTCAGATCCAGCAAACGATATAGTCATGTCTGAGTTAGCGCTGAGAAACGAGGAAGGCGAGACTTTTGTGCTAGTACTAATCGCCGCCTTATATCTGACAAGCAAACGCCGGGACCTGCCTACCACCGTTCTTGAGAGATGTGAATTTTGTTATCATGGCGCAGGCGTCCTGTGGCAGACATCAAACGGGTGTCCTGATATCAGACACGAGGTTGATCCTGATGTAGACCGCATCTTTCATCGTCGAGATTCAGCTAAACGAGAGAATGACAGAAATTCGACCGAGGAGGAACGTCCCACGGATTGCCACATTAGTTTCTTGCCAGGGCAGTGGGATAGACCCGAAGGTACGGCCGTCATATCAGAAGCGCATTGACTATTAGTAACAGCGTCAGCATAATTCTCATGGAATGCTACGAAAGGCTTCGCGGATGCAAAAGTTGTTGGCGCTGGAAGGTCTCTTGTCGAAGGATCCGGAAATCGCGCGCTCGCTGTACAGGACGGCATCTGCCTAAACCTAACTTTTCGCTCTATTCCGGGCTACGCCTTCTTTTCGCTCTATTCCCGGTGGGCGCTATAGATACTTCGTACTTTGATTGCTCTGGTAGAGCAGGGTAGAGCGAAAGAATCGCCTCGCCTCTCCTCGCCTCCACGTGAATCATTGTATTCGTGGAGAACGGCCACAAATAATATGAGACCTTGTGGCACCGCTGTCACTGCCCGTTTTATACAAGGCTTTACTATCTCCGAAAACTATCTCCTATCTCCGTCATTTTGAAGTCATTCCATGGTGACTATACTGGAATATACAGTGGTTTTGTAGTCCTAGACGTATCGAGAGTGTCATTGAGGCTGATCCGAGATTGTTCATGATGCCGCAAGCAGTACAGGAAAAATAGTTACTGAGCTCTGCCTTGCGAAGTACTAAACGAAGCGAAGTCTAAAATAACATGCGAATGTATCACTATCATCATACAGTGTTCGGGGTACGAAGAAGGATCAAATATAGAAGCTGATATTTGCAAAGCAGAAACAATGCCGTAAATGACATGGAGCGTCTGTCGGTCTCTGTGCTCGCCTTACTACATTGAGTATCGGTCCGAGTTAAGAGAGGTTCTCCCTGTTCGCGAATAGCTCGGAAATAGCAGGTTGTTCACGCTCTATCTATTCCTCGGAGCTACCGACGAACCACTCAAAAGCGATGCATCCGGGGACACTACGGCACTCTGCAGCTTTGCTTTGTAACGTTCGCAGTCACGGTCTCACTCACGGCCTCTCTACCCGTCTCTCTGTTATCCAAGTCCGCCGAACGTCAGATACTATGTCGGTGCCCGACGCAGATATATTCCCCTATGCCACTGGTGACGCTGCACTCACCGTCAAGGAACATAGTTCCCCTCAGGACTTGGTCTTTTGGGCCGGATGGGTCAGTTCATTTCCCCTACAACATACTCAGGTACAGGATCACTAAATACATTTCAGTTCTGTCCTTTTGTGCAGAGGAGCTGGATAACTCTCGAAGAGAAGGGAATTCCGTACCAGTACAAAGAAGTCAATCCCTACGAGAAGGACAAGCACTTCCTCGGTAAGTCTATTCCCTGAATATATGGATGGAGACTCACAAATCGTATCAATATCACAGAAATCAATCCAAAGGGTCTCATACCAGCTGTTGAATACCAGGGACGTCCTCTGTACGAGTCACTCATAATCTGCGAATTTTTAGAAGACGCCTACCCACATCACACCCCTCTCCTCCCGAGCGACCCTTTTACTCTTGCCGAGGCTCGCCTTTGGATCGATCATGTCAGCAAAACCATTGTTCCCGGTTTTTTTCGCGTTGTGATGGCACAAGAGAAAGATAAACAGGAGAATGCGTTAGAAGAGCTGAAGACGGCCTTGAGGGCGTTTACGGACAAGGTGAAAGGCCCCTATTTTCTTGGCGATCAGTGGAGTTTGGTGGATTCTTCCATAGCGCCGTGGGTTGTTCGCGATAATGTTGCGAGGGACCATAGAGGTTACAGGAGAGAGGATGTTAGTGAGAAGTGGAAGAAATATGCTGAGCAGTTGGAAACGAGGAAGAGTGTATTGTCAACCACGAGCGTAAGTTTGTCTTGGTTCTCGCACATCGATAATGTGACTTATGAGGTTACTACATAGGAGGAATGTCATTACGAGAAGATTGTTAGTCGCTATTTACGCAACGAAGCCCAGAGTGAGACTGCGAAGGCCACTCGTGATGGAAGACCCATTCCGTGAATGTCAAGTCTTTTCTGTACCAATATGTCCCCGTTGTGTGCTGTTCTAGTTCGGTGTTACGGACCATGAACAACGACATGAGACAGAAGCCTTTCGAAACTCAGAATCAGTGATGCGTCGTTGGACGTAGTTTCGGTGTAAGCTTGGTTCATCAATTGTATAGTGAAGTGTTAATTCGGATGGTCCGAGTCATCACGCCTAAACCCAATGATTCTGTTTGGATAATTCTTGGGAAATTTGTAGCTTCAGCTGCGACACCGTGCCAAGAATCTTCTCGGTCTTGAGGGGTGTTTGAACGTGTCATCCGTCACTTGGACAACTTCTGTGAGCTACATATATGAGGCGTTTTGGGGGCAGGCGTTCTTTTCTTCATCACAGGTACTAGCGCTTTGCAACTCGGGGGCATTATTCAAAGTCCTGTAACGATATCATGGCCACGGCCACAACTACACTCTCTCGCCACACCAAGTTCCCACACCCGATTCTCATCCCTGATCTCTTTCTATTTGCTTTCCGTGGACTTGCTTCTTGCGTACTTCAACCCCTATGTCTCATGCCAGCTTCGCCATGGTTTGCTATCGGCTTCTGATTTTTGTAACAGCAGATACGCTTGATGGCGCAGTCCCACATTTGTGCCGCACAGCACGCGCATTAGCCAAAGGGTTCGTGCCAAATTCAACATCTCGGTCCCTTTGTTACCGCGCACCATTGTCTTTGGCCGAAACGGCCACATGCCTGGTCTCGCTGCTTTTCGAGACATTCCGTTGCAATGTGGTTCAACGTACATAGATACACTAGGTCTTCAAATATATGAGGACATGCTTAGTCTATGTGCCAGGGTACCAATATTAGCTGTATATTATCTATCGCTCGGGCTCTCGAGACAGTCACTCAAAACATAGGGTAATTGATGTTATAATTTACTGACTCGGAAGTCGGATATTTAGAACCACAATACACCTGTTCTTGCGTGGATGGCTAGAATATTCGTCATCATAAGCCACACCTGTGAACTCTTCGTCAGCAATGTCGTATTCCGGATGGATTGATGGCATGGTTAGTCACATACATTGTAGAGCACGTATGTTCGCTTGTCTGCGACTGGTGTTCGCAGCTTATAGTACCTTACACCCACAGCAGTGCCCAATACCGCAAGCAGAACTCTAATCACAGGGCCAACTCCCCAAAACCATCCATAGAAGACTGACCATGCCGTTGTTGTCAGCAAGGTGGCCAGTCGCGAAAACTCCGGAGCATATATAGGGAATGTAACGCGACCGGCAAGGGCATCGCCTTCGACATCGGAGAAGTCTTGGGCCTGAATGGTGGTGAATATGAGGATCGCGCTTAGTGCAATGGCCCAAAGGGAGACAGAGTCAAATTTCGAATGTGGTGCTGCGAGAGATAATCATGAACTTGATAAATTAGAGTAGTTCGTGAATCGGGAGAGTTGCTAAATAGATATTTACCCATTAGTGCTACCGCGGCTGATTCGAAGACAGCGTATCCAAGAATGTTGCAGGCATTCTTTCCGACAAAACTTCGTGAGAGTCCGACGTCGTCGTATAATACAGTCGTCAACACCAATGCAAGGGTGAGTATGACAAACTGAGTGCCACAGGCGATGGAAAATGACATCCCGGCAGAGACCATTATCCACTTGAGTGAAATAGCCTGAGAGCGCGTTATTCGCTTGGACGGGAGAGGCCTCCAGGGTCTGTTGACTGAGTCTTCGTCTTCGCTTTTGGCCTGATTTGACACATTGCATATAAGCAAATGGGTCAACACCCAGACCACGGTTTTGATGAAATGGCGGTAGGTAGAAATTGGTCCAGTTGCACACGCAAATGTCATCTACAATGTCGGAGGTGCATAGTAAATGATCTATTTTGTGTTTGCTCGATGACTCAATGATAAACTGACCACAGGGAGGAAAATTGTCTTGTAATCCGTCCAAGTAAAGAGGACAAGCGTGTATAAATGGCGCTTCATAGAGATGCAGTATGTGCTACGAGAAAGGGTAGAGGGGCAATCAGTACGAGAACAGATACCCTCGATAATGATCTAACGACGAGTCTCACCGTATGATGGTGCCGTACAACAGTCCTAGTGCCATGTGAAGGATATACTCACAATTCGAGCTCTCCATATGTCCGGGTTATTAAGTGTCTTCTACTTGGGAGGAAATTGACGGCAAAACTCTCAAGGCAGCTGTATGTCGTAAAAGCTTAGAGTCATCAGTCTTCATGGGCCTACATACCCGAACACTCACGATAACCTATCGAAATCCAACGAGTGAGAAATCAAAACCTGTGTATCTTCTGGTGCACTGTGTTATGCGCATCAACCGCCCTCCATAGGAGGTGATCTATTGCTCGCGCAAGATGCCCTCAAAATAGCCATCCAACTCGTACCCATTAATCCGGTAGCATACTAGCCAATCATCAACATTTACTGAATTAGGATCAGCAACAATTTCAAGCTACTTTGAGACCACACCGGATGCAGTAACATCAGGGCGACAATTTCAGAAATAATCAGTCAATAAAACGGAAACATGGGGAATCTGGGTCATAGTGGAACATTTCACGACCTGATCACACATTACAGCCCCTCGGGCGTTAATATCTCTGATATCAGGGGCTCACCTACCAGCGTCGGAGATACAGCGATCTGGGAACGATTACTAGGAAAGGAAAGGAAAGCATGAGGCCCACACCGAGCTGAGATATAGAATGCTGGACTTTGATGCGACAGCCAGTATGACATCGATGTCCTCTCATACGGCTGCCTTGATGTTGACCGGGTCGATGTTTCGGGGTCCTTCCTCCATTCTGAACGGTGGCTGATGGAACTCACTGATTCTGATACAAGAGAAGTACGGAAACGGCATCTGGCACTAGTTAGGGATCAGTGTGTGAAGAACAGTGATACGCGAAATGATGATTACTCACTGTCCGAAGGGTTCCTCGGGAGCAGAAGCCTTCCGCATGGAGGGCACACTCGATGGGGGCTACCCTTCGAACGCGCACATCGCGCGCCTACACAAAACTTGACGCGAACTTGCGTGTTCTATATTTGACTCAAAATAGTTTATCCTCGCCAAAGCAATGCCTATTGTCTCAAAAAAGACAGGATCGAGGGCAGAGTCGATATCGATGTATCTTGTTCGATTGAGAGTTTCAAATGATAGATCACATTACATGCGTTCGGGTTGCGGCACAAACGCTGCAGGAAGTTACTTACCAGTTTGATATATACAGCCCTGGCAGTGGAAGTGTCTATGCCTCGAGCTTCGGAAACGATATTGTTCCTCAAGGATTCCGAGCACAAGCGACGTGGGAGACTCGGAGCCGCTCAGCGCTCAACGCTGTATGATCTGGGAAGCGGCCGAAAAATATGGAGATTTCTTTTCTGCTGTTATCAATATTTTGTGCGGGCTAAGTATACACAGAGTCAGCGCATTGAAGGCATGATCCAAATCTTGTCAATGCCGTGTAGCTTTTGAGGTGTTAGGCCGCTAGTAAGGACTCAGAGACCTCGCACGCCCCGCACAGAAATCGGCGCACAGGGCCACGCATCTTCCGCAGACACGGGCAAGTGTTTCCTTGTGATGCGAGCTATCAAATGTTGATTAAATGGGGTTCGAGGACCAAGTAAGACGCGATCCGATTATACACATCGATCCTGTCCTCAAGAACGGTGCAGTGGGCCATAGCGCCCCATGAAGGAGGGCGTCACTAGCGCTGAGCGCTGACTGATCTGAGCGCCAACCATAGCGCTGCGTCGCTCGGAAGGAAGGAGACTTATTCACCGGAGGGTACCGAGACATGCCGAAACCAGCCGCGAATGAGTTTCAGCTCCGCCCAGCGCCTGCGCGTCGATAGAAGGGATTGCAGCGTGCATGACCACTCTTCTCCACCCCCCTCATCTTGTTCAACATGGCACGAAGGACCAAGACGAATTTTGAGAAGTCCATACCAGACTATCGCAAACGTATCACTCTCGCACTCGCAAAAGCCCTCATATTTCCTCCTGCCGCTGTGTTCTTGTGTTTGTCATATGTTTCTTGCAGTAGCAGCCGCATGCTCTACATAGTGGTCATGATCGCCAGCATCCCTCTCGGAATCTCTATCAGGTCGCGCTATTCAATGTGGACTCAGGGTCGTGCTGCTAAGCAGTTGAACGCCAACCCCATTCCCCGCGTTGTAGGAAAGTGGCCAGGGAACTTGGATGTCGTACTGCGCATGGTCAAGCTGTTTGAAACTGGCTATGTTTTTCAAGGATTCTCCGAACTATTCGCAGAGTATCAGTGTACGACACTTAATACTCGCATCTTCTGGACGGACCAGGTAGGAAGCAGTCACAGTTCTAAATTGGCGTATCTTTACTCGTGTTCAGGTCATTACGATGGATGAAGACGTATTGCAATTCGTGTCCTTGACGGGGTTTCCGCATTTCGAAAAGGGTGTCGGGTGGCACGAGCGGATGTAAGCTAGTCTCTACGCGATTTCATGAACCGGTCGCTGACCGATCACAGTGACAAGCTTTTAGGCACAGGTTTATTCAATGCGTAAGTCGGGATACTCACGCTTAGTCCACTACCGTCCTCTGACTCTTCCCACAGAGAGGGAGCTCTCTGGAAAGAAGTGAGTCACTTACCCGAGTGTATGGAACACCTATTGATTTTTCCTTAGGGCCGTGCGATGGCTCGCCCATTCTTCTCGAAGGCCCGTATTGCTGATTTCGAGATATTTGAACGCACAAGTGTAAGCCTGGCGGGCTCACATATTATTCACCGGTAGTTACGCGAGACTTTCGTAGTACAAACAAGGACAAACATTACATTAATTATTCCTTTCCTGCGCCGCGGTCCTCCTTACCTTACGCTCTCTGACCGCAACGCAGGTACGCATATCAATACTTACATACATACTTACCTTACGCTCTCTGACCGCAACGCAGACGATTTGGTCTTGTTAGTTTGTCCGAGTGAGGCCACCACGCAAGGCGGCCTTTCACTTTTTTTTTAACACCGACCACACCGTCACCGCCGCTGTTGAGACGCGCGTACAGTCAAGCCGACTGTGCTCCACCCGTCACGATAGCGTTTCGCCGTCAACCGTCAACGCCAACACCGCTCCTCACACGAGCAGCTGTTCGCGCGAGAAACAACGCTGCTGAAGCCGTTCCGTCCCCGCCGACCGCCGCCACACCGTTTCCCCATCCATCGCCGCCTCCCACAGTCCCATCCGTCCTTCCAAATCCGTCTCCTCCACTCTCAGGCCCTCCCTCACCGAGATCCGACTCCGATTACAGCTCCGATCTCCCATCGCCCGCGCCAACGATGTCCACGACACGCAACAGAACCACACTCGCGACGGTTGACCACAAGTCCGTCACGAAGCCTCCGATATTGACCCCTGGCGAGCTCTCTCCCCAGATCCTGCAAGACTGGAAGTTCGCTTGCACAAGCTACTTCCGCCACAAGGAGATCAAGGCAACGGATCAGGTGGAGATGGTGGTTTCAGGCATGGAGGATCCGGTCATACGTGCATGGTACCAAGGCAATCCGGCCACGCTCCACGCGCTCACGTTCGACGCGTACATGAAGGAGATGGCAAAGGTCTGGCTGCCGAAGAACTGGGAACTCAAGGTACGCCGATCAGTCAACGGAGAACATCAGGGCGAGCGCGACTTCTGGTCGTGGGCCACACACATCCGCCAAACCAACGCCACCCTTCTCGGTACGACGTACCACGCCAACGATACTCGCCTCATGGAGATTCTCGAGGCCAATATGGACCCTCACCTATCCAAGGCCGTCGAACGGAAGGGGATCATCGCAACGAACATCAAGGACTGGCTGGAGGAGATCCGCACCGTCGACGACGAGCGCCAGGACGTGCGCGAGCAGGTCGCATCGGCCGTCGCAGCCGAACGTTCTCGCAATCGGGCAGACCGCGACGCTCGTCGTGCTACCAACACCACGCAGTATGTCCCTCGCTCCGCCGCTGTCGCTACACCTTCTACTTCCGCTGCCGCTACCTCCGAGGCTCGTCTACCGCGGTTGACAGAGTCGGAGAGGGAGCTATTGAACAAGTACCACGGGTGTCGGAAGTGCCGTCGTTTCTGGGTTTATCACCAGACCCAGAACTGTCCGAATGGATTCGCTTCCGGTGTCGGCTATGCCCCACTCACCGAAGCTCAGGCCCTAGCGTCCAAACCTCGGTCGACCTCTGCCCCTGTGAAGGCAGAACCCATCGCCGTTCTTGGGACGGGATCCGCCGCACTCGGAAATGGAACCTCGTCTGAGGATGAATCCGAGTACGTTCCTCTAGACGAAGCTCATCTCCGCCCCGACTGTCTTATCACTGGTCCTAACGTCGAATTTCCCATTCCTGTATCGCCTCTTCTCGACATCGGTTCACCCTCAGTTCTGATTAGCCCAGAGCTTGTCGAACAGCTCGGACTTCGACGCCATAAGCTCCCGCAGTCGCAGGTTGTGTCGATGGCGAAGGAAGGTGGAGATTCGTTCGAGTTCTCAGAGTGGGTGAAGGTGCAGGTTATGTCGAAGGATTCGTTGTGGGAGTCGAGAGTTGTGCGGGCCAAAGTCGCCCCGAATCTATGTGTCCCTCTTCTGCTTGGCAATACATTTCTTGTTGCCAACCACATCGTCATCGACGTCGAGGAGCGCTCTGCCATCGACAAGACCGTTGGATACGATCTAATGCGCCCGAAGACTTTCCCACCGCGAACCCCGTCGGGTCCGAGAGTTATACCACCACCTACTCCCAAGAAGCCACGACCGTCACCTCCGCCGAAGCGAGCTGCCCCTATTGCGACAGTCCTACCGGCTGAAGTCATGACCAATGTTCGTGCACGCATCGAGGTCCTCGCCGTCACGGAGCTGCTCAAGAAGCGCGATGCTGAATTTAAGGAAAAGTATGCAGATCGCTTTCCAATTCGACTTCCGGATGTTGAGGCTATTCCCGCCAAGGTCTTTCATCGCATCCGCCTCAAGGACGCGACCAAGGTTGTCTCGGGGCGATCGTACACCTGTCCACAGAAGTATCGGGCGGCATGGAAGGCCCTTCTTGATGAACATCTCGCAGCCGGTCGCATTCGCCCCTCATCCAGCAGCTACTCATCACCAGCATTCATCATTCCGAAGTCAGATCCAACAGCACCTCCTCGATGGGTCAACGACTACCGGCAGATCAACAAGAATACTATTCGGGACGAAACACCACTGCCTCGTATTGACGAGATATTCGCCGATTGCGGGAAGGGAAAAATATTTGGCAAGATCGACATGACCAACTCCTTTTTCCAAACCCGTGTACATCCTGACGACATCCACCTCACCGCTGTTCGGACACCGTTTGGCCTATACGAATGGACGGTCATGCCGATGGGCGGTACGAATGCACCAGCGACTCATCAACGGCGAATGAACGACGCTCTTCGTGAACATATCGGGACAATTTGCCACGTCTACCTGGACGACATCATCATCTGGTCCCAGACAGTCGAAGAGCATGAACAGAACGTAGCCAAGGTGATGGACGCCCTGCGAGCTGCACACCTATTCTGCAACCCGAAGAAGACCGAACTGTTTTGCACGGAGGTATCCTTCTTGGGCCACATTCTTCGGGCGGATGGTATCTATGCGGACCCTCGGAAGACCGATCGCATCGTCGACTGGCCAGTACCCAAGTCGGCCACCGAAGTTCGCCAATTTCTTGGTCTTGTCCGATACATCTCCCAGTTCCTACCTGCACTCGCCGAGCATACCTCTCACCTCACACCACTCACCAACAAGGAATGCGACAAGTCCTTCCCAGCTTGGACAGCGGAACATCAGCATGCGTTTCAGGCCATCAAGGACATCGTCGTTAGCCGTGATTGTCTCACCACCATCGACTACGCCGATCCGACCAAGAGGATATTCCTCACAACAGATGCCAGCGATCGTCGTACAGGAGCCGTTCTCAGTTTCGGCGAAACTTGGGAGACAGCTCGACCAGTCGCTTTCGACTCCGTTCAGCTCAAAGGTGCCGAGAAGAACTACCCGGTTCATGAGAAGGAGCTTCTCGCAATCTTGAAGTCTCTGAAACACTGGCGATACCTCTTGCTTGGGGCCCACTTCGAGGTTTTCACCGACCATCGTACTCTCGCATATTTCGAAACCTGGCCAGAGGAACCTTCTCGTCGGCAATCTCGTTGGCAGGAATACATGTCCCAGTATGATTTCGATATTCATTATGTCAAGGGCGAAGATAACACGGTAGCGGATGGAATGTCACGCATGCCGGATGAAGATTCACCTGCCCCCATCTGTGCTGTTTTCGCTCTCGCCAACCTTTCGCCTGAATCGCCAGCATCCCCCACCAGTTCGGCAACTCCAAGCACGTTCACTATCGTCGCCAACGACACTCTACTCCACGACATCCAGGCGGGATATGCCTCCGACGACTTCTGTCAGAAACTGAAGAAGAATCTAGCCAGCATCGAAGGCGCTCGCCTGGATTCAGAGACCAATCTGCTGTATGTTGGTCAACGGCTGTTGATTCCTCGCGATACCTCGATACGGGAGACGTTGTTTCGCCTCGCTCACGACTCGCTTGGACATGCTGGGTTCGACAAGGCTTACGCTTCACTTCGCGACGACTACTACTGGCCTAATATGCGTAGAGATCTCGAAGGCGCGTATATTCCATCATGTACAGACTGTCAACGGAACAAGAGTCGCACGTCTAAACCACCCGGGCCACTACATCCTCTTCCCGTTCCGGACCAGCGCTTCCAATCCGTCGCCATTGACTTCATCGGACCCCTTCCAAAGGATAAAGGCCATGACTCGATTATCACAATGACCGATCGTTCAGGCGCTGATATTCGGATCATACCTTCGGAAACGACGCTCACCGCTGAAAGGTTCGCAGTCATCTTCTTTAATGAATGGTACTGCGAGAATGGCCTCCCAATCGAAATCATCTCCGACCGCGACAAGTTATTTATGACCAAGTTCTGGCATGCACTACACAAGCTCACCGGGGTCAAGGTCAAGATGTCGACAGCATATCACCCAGAGACAGATGGTGCCAGCGAACGCAGTAACAAGACGGTCAACGAGGCGATCCGGTCACATGTTGATGCGAACCAGACCGGTTGGGTAGCAGTCCTTCCCCGGATTCGCTTCGCAATAATGAACACTGTCAATGCATCGACCGGATACTCTCCCTTTCAGCTCAAGAGCGGCCACTCTCCTCGACTTATCCCACCATTCATCCCATCAACCCGGACGAAGGAAGATCGTGATGCTGGCGCGGTCATGCAGCAGATTGAACTGGACGTCAAGGACGCTCAGGACAATCTCCTTGCGGCCAAGATTCGCCAGGCGTATCATGCGAATGAACATCGAGCAGCCGAAGACGTTTTCGAGAAGGGAGACCGTGTTATGTTGTCGACGGAGAATCGGCGACGAGAGTACAAGCGGAAGGGGGCCAAACGTGTGGCTAAGTTCATGCCACGATGGGATGGTCCCTATATTGTCGTCGACGCCTTCCCAGAGAAGTCTCAGTATACTCTTCAGCTTCCCAACTCGCCGCGCACCTTCCCGGGATTCCATGCATCCCTTCTCAAACGACATAGGGCGAACAATCCCGCTCTCTTTCCGGATCGAGAGCTCAGTGGACCACGACCCATCGTTACTGCGGATGGTTGGGAGGAGTGGCCCATTGATAGAATTGTGGATGAGAGAAGGCGAGGGCGAGGAAAGCAGTATAAGGTTCGATGGTTGGGTGAAGGACCAGAAGAGGAGAGGTGGATTTCGGGTGCAGAGATGGCGCAGACAGAGGCACTCGATGTCTGGGAGGCAAAGGAGGCAGAACGGCTTCGCGAGCAGTCTGATTAATTGTGTTACTTTTCTCATTCTCATTCTCATTTTCTTCCTTCCTTCTTTCTTATTTTTTCGGAACTATACACTGATCTCAGAGGGGGGGAGGGTGTAAGCCTGGCGGGCTCACATATTATTCACCGGTAGTTACGCGAGACTTTCGTAGTACAAACAAGGACAAACATTACATTAATTATTCCTTTCCTGCGCCGCGGTCCTCCTTACCTTACGCTCTCTGACCGCAACGCAGGTACGCATATCAATACTTACATACATACTTACCTTACGCTCTCTGACCGCAACGCAGACGATTTGGTCTTGTTAGTTTGTCCGAGTGAGGCCACCACGCAAGGCGGCCTTTCAACAAGTCGGATTGCCTTGGATCTTCTCACCACGCGCGCAGAGCTCGGACAGGCTTGCGATGTTCAAGAACTTATCTCTCGATTCACCCTCGATTCAGCATCGGAATTCCTGTTCGGTATAAAGCTCGATACGCTCTTGCAACCCTTAGTAGAGCCTGGACGCGCCAAACTCGGACCCAAGGGTTCGATGCCCATCGACGGTCAGACTGAATTTGATTCGTTTACAGAGGCCTTTGAGGAAGTTGCCGTCATTATAACCCGGCGAGGTGCTCAGGGTACAACTTGGCCACTCACCGAATTCTTCCACGACAAAACCCAAGAATCGATCGATGTAATCTTTGACTGGCTTGATCCGCTGGTTAGAAACGCCCTTCGTCGCAAAACCGCCAGCAGTGGTTCTGATGCGACAGACGGTGTTTTCCTTGACTTTCTTGCAAGCTCTACTGATGGTGAGGCGCATTTATTTTCCTCGTGTATCTGCATAAGAGGATATATATTCACGTGCGGCTTGTCAGATGTGGAGCATATTCGCTACGAGCTCGTCACGTACCTCATCGCATCTCGAGACACGGTAAGATCATCTTCTGTCCAATAGAAGCTATTAATAGACAAAACTTTTCACAGACATCTAGCCTCATCACCTTCACCCTCTACTTGCTTTCCATGAATGAGGATATCCTCGGACGACTTCGTGCAGAGATTGATGATCATATCGGCTCATCTGAATTACCAACATATGCCAGTATTAAGGCTTTGAAGTACCGTGCGTTTGTTTCGAAAGCGATACAATTTCTCGAGCTCATTTTGAGATGTACAGTTCGTGCAGTCCTCAACGAAACGCTTCGTCTCTTCCCTAGCGCTCCACTGATCACTCGCATGTCAAAGGGCATACCTTTGGTTATACCCACTGCATCTGATAAAGCGCTTTATCTGCCGCCGTCAACCCAGGTCATGACGCTGTCCTTGTTACTACAACGCCGTCACGATCTTTGGGGCGCCAACGCCGACGAGTTCAAACCAGATAGATGGCTTGACGATGAAAACACTAACATCCTGAACAGCAACATGTTCATTTATTGTCCGTTTTCTCATGGACCAAGAGCTGTTCGTTTCTCCATTAAGACCTGATGCTGATTGTCCAGTGTTGATGTAATTCATGTTTTATAGTGCATTGGGCAAGATTTTGCCATCAACGAGGCGTCGTACTTTCTAGTGCGAGCCTTGCAGCGCTTCAAGACCTTCCATCTTTCGCCGCAGTCTCAACCGGTGGGCTCTCTTCCTCCGGATGAATGGAAGCATGGGCATGGACGTC
Organism: Stereum hirsutum FP-91666 SS1; assembly: GCF_000264905.1. Taxonomy (NCBI): domain Eukaryota; kingdom Fungi; phylum Basidiomycota; class Agaricomycetes; order Russulales; family Stereaceae; genus Stereum; species Stereum hirsutum. The sequence continues at coordinate 261,783 of NW_006763141.1, read as the reverse complement.
AGCCCAAAGAGAAGATACGCCCCGGCATGAGTTTCACCATGTATGTAAAGGTATGCCGTATCATCCCCTGACATTTTTGGAAGTTTTACCTCATGAATATGCTTTAGGGAGGGCTGTGGATGCTTCCTGAAGTAGCGCGGTGATGAGAAAGTGGCTCGAACTCGAGTCGTTGCTTTTCTCGGTTGTCTGTATGTCTCAAATATCCTGTGTGTACCGCATCTGATATGCGGTATCCGAAATTATCATATTGTCAGGAGTTTATTTGATCTACCTACTGGGATGATGGAACGTAAAGCTCGTTCTTTCAGAATGACAGTCACCGATACTCTCCAAGCCATCAATGCTCCATGCACATACTCAGTCCTGTCACCCGGTTCGATGCAGCGGCACAGCTGATGTGTCTTATTCGATCGAAGCCTAACTGATAGATCGGTTGGCGGCATCCACACCTTCTAGTTTCATCTCGTTCGGGCAGGTTCGTCAGATGGATTTTTACGCATTCGATAGCCAAAATAAGATGTTGGTTCATAAGCTGAACTCCTGTTCCTTCCTTCTTGTGAAGCGGTGTAAAACAGCAAACATTGCGGTCGCCCATTGTCTCGGATCTAATTCTACGCTTTATCCCGTGGAAAGTTTCGGGCACCTGCTGCTGTGAAGTCTTCCCCGTGCCGCCTTGCATCAGTGTTCGCCTGGCAGAATCTCCTCCCCGAGCTCACACTCCCGGTATGCCCATAACCCGTGTCACCCGCACCTCCTCGTGGGTGACAATCCAGAGAAGGCTCTGCGAGCCAGAACCCGCGAAGTTGGTACGGCATGGTTCTCCTGACTCTATGAACATAGGTCCGAGGACCACTTCTAGGCGATCACTATCACTCTCGTAGCGCATCAGAGATACACGACAATTTAAATTCAGCTGTGGCAGGCAATAGGCTAACGCGCTGCTTGGTACATCAATCACACCGGACAACTAGGTCTGAAATCGGAGCTGATTGATCTGAAGCGGGAGCGAAGTCTGGGCGGGAACACGAAAGATGCGCAGTCAAGCGCTTCAAACTCGTGGGGTTCTGGTCCACCTCTACCCCGCGGAGCCTGTACACGAGCACCAAGTAGAGCGATCATGAGAATCTTTCCACGGCGGAACGATAAGTCTCTCTCTGAGCGCCACTCATGGGCACAGGCCATATAAAGCAGACTGAGGATGTTTACAATATATGCTAACGACTTGACCTTAGTGAATTATGTTCCCTTATATCGGCCTCTACCTCACGATAGTTCTTCTTTCGGGCGCCATCATATGGTCATACAGAAGGCGCACTCGCCCGTATCCTTATCCGGCTGGCCCACCAGGCTACCCTGTCATAGGAAACCTTTTCGACTGGCCATTTGAGTCTGGCTGGCTTAAGTTTACGGATTGGTCAATGAGCTACGGTACAGATTCACTCTCATTTGGGGTTTTACTGCAGTTATTCAGTTGGGTTGGTCTAGGCGACATTGTCCACCTACAAATCTTCGGCGTTCATATTGCGATATTGAACAGCGTGGACGTAACTCAAGCCCTGTTTACTCAAGCTGCCTACTCAGATCGTCCTCGACTCGTGATGGCGGGCGAACTGTAAGGAATACATACGAGGCATGGTTTCACTTTCTTGCAGCTGATAAACTTTTTCAGCATGGGATTTTCACCTAGTATCATATTGGCCCCTTACGATGAACATTGGAAGTCTATGAGACGACTTACTCGACACTATCTCAGCAAGACTGCTTGTCAAACCTTTGTGCCCAGCCAAGAGAGGGATGCAAAGCTGCTTTTGCGCTTATTGCTTGAGGACCCCTCCAATTACCGTTCCGCCATTCATCAGTACGTGTCTAGTATCACCTGAGAAGGTCACTGAAGTTCACTAACTCCTTGATATATCAAGGAAGGCGTAGTATACTTAGCCATTGAAACCAGAGGGTTCAGTAAAGTGACTCGTCTCAGTACTTTAGAGTACTGAGGCTTCTGGGGCACTATGGTATAGTACTGTGCTAGTAAAAGTGCGCAATGCTGGTTTGTGGGTATAGTACTTTTGCTCGTTGTAGTACTTTCTGCTGGTATAGTACTTTTCGCTTGTTTAGTACTTTCTGCCAGCCTAGTACTTTCTGTTGCCGCAGTATTTTCTGCTGGTGTAGTACTTTCCACCCTCGTAGTACTTTCTGTTGGCGTAGTACTTTTCATCGGTGTAGTACTTTCCACCCTCGTAGTACTTTCTGTTGGCGTAGTACTTTTCATCGGTGTAGTACTTTCCGCCCTTGTAGTACTTTCTGCTGGCATCGTACTTTCTGCTGGCATCGTACTTTCCGCTGGTATAGTACTTTCCGCCTTCGTAGTACTTTCTGCCCTTGCAGTACTTTCTGCTGGCATCGTACTTTCCGCTGGTGTCGTACTTTCTGCCGGCATAGTACTTTCTGTCGACATAGTACTTTCTGTCGGCGTAGTACTTTCTGTCGGCGTAGTACTTTCTGTCGGCGTAGTACTTTCTGTCGACATAGTACTTTCTGCCAGCATAGTACTTTCCGTCGGTGTAGTGCTTTTCGCTCATGTAGTACTTTTCGCTGGGGTAGTACTTTCTTGTCAGTGTAGTACTTTTGCTGGGATAGTACTTTCTTCTGGTGCAGTACTTTTTGCCAGTATAGTACTCTTGGTCGGTGTAGTACTTTTTGGTCGGTGTAGTACTTTTGGTCGGTATAGTACTTTCTCCTAGCATAGTACTTTTCATGGACGCAGTACTTTGACTTCTAGATCTGGCCCAGGCTCAATTAATCTCTGGATCTGTGCTTTGATTTTAGATCACTGATCTTGATCTAGGAATCTGGGCAATATTACCGGGCTGTGTGGCAAAAGTATGTTCAATCTGGATGTGGCCCAACTTTCTGAGACCGGGATGGTGTCCTGGGGTGCTGGATAGGGGGTAGGAAAAGTGGGTAGGGGGT
>NW_006763141.1:256553-258532 GCF_000264905.1 Stereum hirsutum FP-91666 SS1 | reverse complement strand
TCATACCTGGTCTGTGTGATACAATAAAAATGCAAAACATCGGTTTGGGCTGTAAATGACCAATTTTACAGTGTGTTTGAATTTCTGAATATAATTGAGGGATTGGTGGACCAATCCCCGCTAGGGCTAAGCTCTATGTATCAAAAGGTAAACGTCCAAAAAAAAATCCGAAGTGATCAGCTAGCCTACACCTCTCAAAGTGCACAATGTGCTTGTTTGAAGTTTGCAAGTTTCCAAGCAACTAGTCAAATGTCAGTAACAGCGTAATGAGCACTTTGAGAGGTGTAGGCTAGCTGATCACTTCGGATTTTTTTTGGACGTTTACCTTTTGATACATAGAGCTTAGCCCTAGCGGGGATTGGTCCACCAATCCCTCAATTATATTCAGAAATTCAAACACACTGTAAAATTGGTCATTTACAGCCCAAAACCGATGTTTTGCATTTTTATTGTATCACACAGACCAGGTATGACATGGTGGATGACCCAGAAACATTTTCTATGATGTATCACGACCCTGTACCACACCGCACCATGATCGCACTGCATTTGAGAGAGATCTGGACCATATACGCACCCAATACTACATGTGCACCTGCTCCCCCATCAAAAACATGGTTTTTCTTCTTCCACCATCCAGAAGCGGCGGTTCTGGTGCTTGAATAATGTTTATATACATTTAAACTAAATTACCACACAAAGAATGGTGCCAAAAACCCGTGAATCGGTGTTTCTGTGATTATACTGTGGCCCAATACGCTGTTTTACACCCTCAGCGCCCCACAATTAGTGCAGGACAATTTTGACCAATGTTGCACCGTAGATCGACTTCCCAGACATCAAACTATATTGTCCAATTATTGCTTCAACACCACCAAACATTGTAACCATGGTAATACCCCAAGGGTAGATGTTCTCCTCCTCCCCCCCTAGACGCCGCACCGCTGCCAATGCCATGGTCGCTGTTTTTGGGCCCCGAGTGGTGTCCATGGTTGGATATTGATGTTTGTCTACCTGTGACAGCAAAAGCCAAGTAAATAGAACTGTTATATCCAAAGTTCTGGCCTCCCGACCCCCTATGACCTCGCTGTGGCAATATCTTTCTAACCGTTTACGCTATAACTTTGGAACGAATGGACCAATTCCTTCAAAAATTGATTTCCATCATCCTATACATTTATGAATATTTGTTAAATAGTCAGAACACTCAAAATCGGGCTCCTTTGTGTCAGCGAAATCACCTCGCCAATTTATGTTTTATACGCTGATTCCATTGAAACGACACCCAGCAATGTGATTCATTCGTTCTAAATCACAAAACTCACAAAGTTACCAAAACACCTCCTAAACACCCCCTAACCCCCTAACAAACCAGAAACCAGCACCTGCTAGGCCTACCCTAGCATCCCTACTATTATTTCCTTATTTTCCCGGATTTTTATCACACCTAATACTACCCCAGCACACCCAGTATCGTCCCCAGTACCCAAAATCCAGCCAAAACCCACCCAATCCATGTATACAGCGCCCTACCAGCCTGCTACACATCTACCCCCACCCCCTACCCATTTTCCTACCCCCTATCCAGCACCCCAGGACACCATCCCGGTCTCAGAAAGTTGGGCCACATCCAGATTGAACATACTTTTGCCACACAGCCCGGTAATATTGCCCAGATTCCTAGATCAAGATCAGTGATCTAAAATCAAAGCACAGATCCAGAGATTAATTGAGCCTGGGCCAGATCTAGAAGTCAAAGTACTGCGTCCATGAAAAGTACTATGCTAGGAGAAAGTACTATACCGACCAAAAGTACTACACCGACCAAAAAGTACTACACCGACCAAGAGTACTATACTGGCAAAAAGTACTGCACCAGAAGAAAGTACTATCCCAGCAAAAGTACTACACTGACAAGAAAGTACTACCCCAGCGAAAAGTACTACATGAGCGAAAAGCACTACACCGACGGAAAGTAC
>NW_006763141.1:22243-255557 GCF_000264905.1 Stereum hirsutum FP-91666 SS1 | reverse complement strand
AAAGTACTACACCGATGAAAAGTACTACGACCAACAGAAAGTACTACGAGGGTAGGAAAGTACTACACCAGCAGAAAATACTGCGGACAACAGAAAGTACTAGGCTGGCAGAAAGTACTAAACAAGCGAAAAGTACTATACCAGCAGAAAGTACTACAACGAGCAAAAGTACTATACCCACAAACCAGCATTGCGCACTTTTACTAGCACAGTACTATACCATAGTGCCCCAGAAGCCTCAGTACTCTAAAGTACTGAGACGAGTCACTTTACTGAACCCTCTGGTTTCAATGGCTAAGTATACTACGCCTTCCTTGATATATCAAGGAGGTGGTGATTTCATTGACCACCTCAGCTCCTAGTATTGATACACTTGTATCGATGATAGCAACCCCTTTCCTCATACGTGTTTCAGCGTCATTGGGAAAAACATCGTAGAGAACGCGTACGGGATCAAAATAGACTCCCCGAGACATAAGGTTCGTGCAAGTTGAGTGCTCGTGCTAACGAAAACTGAACCATTGATGAACTTCGCAGTATGTCAAATTATCGAAAGAGACACACGAGTTCATACAGCATGCCGTGATACCAGGAAGTTTCTTGGTCGACTTCATTCCATTACGTGGGATTTCTTTTTTCTTTTGACCCTGATTACATCTCTAAGAAGTCTATAGTTAGATACGTTCCGGCATGGGTACCAGGAGCAGGGTTTAAGCGTCTTGCACGCCTTGCTAAGTCGAAAGGACAGGAGATGGTGGATGGAGCCTTTTCTGAGGTTAAAGCTGCGTTGGTACGTGTCACAAGACTAGCATTGTTCTGCTATTGATTATGCCGCACGTTAGTCTCAAGGACAAGAAAACTATTCACTTGCGAGAACCTTGCTTGAAGACGAGTCACAGCGCCAACAGTCTGTCTCTGACTACGAGTACACCGTCAAGTGGGCCGTCGGCTCGTTGTATGGTGCAGGTACCGAATCTGTAAGTACCAAAGCCCCTGTATTTCTCTACAGGAGTCTATCGTCATTGAACTAATATAATTATACAGAATGCCTCCATAATATGCACATTTCTCTTGATGATGACCATGCATCCCGATGTGCAGTATAAAGCACAGAAGGAATTAGATGAACTCCTCAAGCAAAAACGCCTTCCTGTATTTTCCGATCGCCCTCAACTTCCCTTCATCAACGCGATTGTTCAGGAGACCTTACGCTATCATCCTCCGACACCTATGGGTCAGTACTTTTTCATGTCAGGTGCTAAATTCGTACTGACCACTGAAATTAGGCATCGCACATCAGCTATCGCAGGATGACGTGTATTGTGGCAAGTTTTCTGCCATCACTCAAAATTCTTGCTAAGTACGGTCATCCTCATAGGGTATTACCTGCCGAAGGGCTGTATCGTCTTGCCTAATATATGGTATGACCTTTCTGTTGCACTATATACATAATCTCATCACCTTTGAACCGATTATTATAAGGGGAATGAGCCGAGATCGTCGAGTTTATGGAGATGATGCGTCAGATTTCCACCCGGAAAGATTCATGGCCATCGATAGACCACAAGCAGTGGAGCCCGGCGCTCACGCATTTGGTTTGGGACGAAGGTAAATTCGGACCACCTATTCCAACCATGGCAAATCTGATAAATTCACTCAGGGCCTGCCCTGGATATCATTACGCGATGGGAACTCTATTTATCAGTATCGCCTCGATCCTCGCCGTGTTTGACATCAAGCAAGGAGATGACCCTCATAAGGAGGTTTTGACCAAACCTCAGTTCACAGGAGGTGAGATGCTCGATCAATATGCCCACGAGACTCACTAACACTATCTTCATAGGATTCGTGAGGTCGGTTTGTGCACATTGCCCAAAGTAATTATTCGGTCTGACCATCTCTCCCATTAGCCACCCCAAGTCGTTCCCATGCAAGATTACACCACGCAGTTCGAGTGCCATCGATCTCATCCTGACTGACATTTGGAGTGGGACTGACGACTATTAGTTGTACTCTGACCGCGTCCACGCACTCCCGTATTGGCACATTTTTTCTATCACCCAATTACACTTGTGTACGCCTCAGCTTCCGTGGATTTCAATTACTGGAGCCATCCGCTAGAACCCCAGCCTACAGTTCAATTCTGTGTCTATATGGCTGAGGATGACTTGTTGGAGCTGCAATTATTTAAACACCTTCCTTCGACCCCGGCCTCCAGCCCGCCTCAGCAAACACAACTGGTCTATCACATTCCAGAAATCATAATTCGGCCCTAATCTCGCGCTCATCTCTATTAGCGTTGGAACGTATAAATTTCTCGAGATGAAGTAACGAACTCCAGACAAGAACTGTTAGGATACAAGATACTTGAAGTCTTAGTGGACAATTCTCGTGGTCGGCAAGGATGATTTCAGAAGGCGGCTCATTTGTGGTCCATGTGCACCTCCCGTAACATATAGGTAAAAACACTCCAGGTTGTGGCTGATTCACCGGGTGGGAATCATGTCTGTCCTCTAACTTCGTGATCTCCCACCTTCAGGCCCCATGTCTCATCCATACTAATCCTCAGCGGTACCTCCCTCATCAAGAGCGACGACACCATACCTGCAGTCGCAAAACCAATCATGGTCTTCCAAATCAATCTAATACTCTCCACAAATGCAACACGAATGTCGGCCTGGAGCTGGTCCGAGAGTTCGGGGATGAGCGGGATGACAGAATAGGTTAGTAGTTGTGTTCCTTGTGGGAGGCTAGATAATAAAGTTGATGGAAGGCGCTCCCGAAGACCGTTCTGAAGGATGGCTCCTCCGACGATGATCCCCCAGCCCTGTAGAATCCCAATTTCAGTCGGTGCACGTGCATGCAAGCAAAAACGAAACTTACCTGTGCAGAGCATCGTACGAATATCATGAACCCCAGCGCATGTGCGTTGTTTGAAAACGGCAACGGAGCCAGGATGGGGAAGTCCGTGCTGATCCACACAATCCCTATTCCTGCCGCTAGCACGACCTGATATGCGATGCATCTCGCTTTCGAAGTGTTCTCGTCCAGAAGCGACAAGACGCCGAAGCCGATGACGATAAGCATCCACCCTAAGTGGTTTTGAGGACGGTAGCGTTTGAAGACTTGGACAGAGATACCGGTACCGATGGCGAAGACTGGGACAACGAAAGATGTTCCGAACATGTCTACTCCGGACTGTATAGCGGAGGCGAGGTGGGTGGCTTGAAAGTATACCGGAAGGTAGACTGGTGAAATATAAGTACTGATAGACATACAAGACTGGTTTGGAGGTCTCACATATTATGGCCATGGACACGATTCCGTGGAAAAAGACGCTGATATATCTGGAGCCGCCATGAGCGTCAGTAATGGCCCTAATTGTATGAGGTGGACTTACCCGCTGAGGGTCGTTCGGTCAGATACGATGAATGGAGGAACCTGTGGCACAATTGGACGGTTGGCGCAAACACACCAACAAATATAGACATACAGTAGGATCATCCACCCAGTATACCTCAATCACGAAGAAAAATATGATAGAGGCGACACCAAGGCATAAGGGTACCAAGACTTGAACAGACACCCATGCGTACCGCACACCTCCCCACGTTAGGGCGAGCGTGACACACATAGTCCCGCCGATGATGATGAGCAAGCCGCTATAGCACGAAAACGAGAATGAAGCATCAGCTTATATTTGGTCCAAAATGAGGAACAGGATCCATCTTACATCCAGTCCATCTGAGCCAGTTTCTTGCGAAGTGATTCCCTTGGAGTGCGAATTTGCAGGAATATGACGACGAGAGTCGCTGCTAACACACATATCGGCAGATTCAGGAAGAACAACCAGCGCCATGCACCGGAAGTGGCCAAAGCGCCACCTATGGGAGGTCCAATCGCGCTGCAGGCGGGATGAGTTGGATGCTTAATGCTAACTGGTGATCGTTACCCACCAAGCAAATGCCCATACCCTACTCAAGAGAATAAATCAGAACCAATGCATTCGACATGTTACCGAGGTACTTACGATGCAGTTACGCCCTGGAATTTTCCACGCTCAGGAAGGGGAATCAAATCAGCATAAATGATCATCGTCGTCCCAACACATCCACTACCACCGAATCCTTGAAGCGCTATAGATCGCGACAGTTCATCAACATGATGCTCATAAAAAAACATGGTACATACATACCTCTACCTGCAATCAGCGTATTGATGTTTTGTGCAGCTCCACATATCGCAGAGCCAATTGCGAAGATAGTGATGAAGGCGAGCAAAATAGGCTTTCGGCCGAATATGGAGACCACGCCTCCCACAAGTGGTAGAACGGCAGTTGCACCGATTGAGTACGCACTACCGACCCATATGAAGTCAGAACCGTTCAGATGATTTACGATTGTGGGGAGCGCTGTGGAGACCGCCGTCTGTATTGTGCAAATAAGAGACGATGAGTCTGAATCAAATGTCGGTCAAATATGAGGGCATATGTACCAGATCGAGAGCCGAGAGTAGGTCAACAGTAAGTCCAGCAATGAACACCATCCAGAACCTAGTTCCCCGGCTAGGAGTGGCCTTTGTGAGGGTTCGACCAGTAGAAGACGTCGACCCTTGGTCAAGGCGACTTTCTTGTTGAGCGTCGTCTAAGTGAGGACTGTTCATGTTCGGTGAAAGGAGGTGTAATACTTCGCATCCAATGGTGCACTAAGTAGCGTGCAGATATTCAACGGAAGACAGAACTAACTTCAAGATATAGAGACAAGCCATCGAGTAGATCGGACCCTTTTGCTATTACAGGCTACTTAGGAAGCGTAGAAAATTTTCTCGACTCAGAGAAAATGAAGCTCAAGCTCAAGACAAATAAGTTACGACCATGAAGTTAGCCTCAAAGAGAGAGAAAGGGTTTCTCCGTCAAGAGACCAGCGCGAGATCGGATAAGGTATACGCTGGAGAACTTGAACGCCACGTCCACTCTCCGAGCGGAGATCGAATAAAGTTCACCTCCGGCCCGATCCGCCTTCCTTCCGTATCCCTCCTTCCCTTCCAAACTTCAACTTGCCTTTCGCGCAGTCAGATTTCTCCCCTTGCACACGTATTCCCCATGGTCTTCTGGTGTATCAGACCCTTGCCTCAGTCGCATTACTGCTCTGGTATCCATTAGCTTGCTTCCAGTCGTACTTTCGCCCCAGGCTTAATATTGGTCTGCCAGATCAGTTTGCAACTTGAAGTCTCAGGTTCGTCTCGAGTCTACTATATGACTCTTCGTGAAGTGCTTTCAGAGTCTCAAACGAGGCCGTTGATATGAGCTTTATTGTGTACAGAATGAAGTTAAACCATACCAAACTGTCCCTTGTGACAGTTTGTAGTGACCTGCCTAATCTGTGGCAAAGACACCGTTATATAATAGTCCTCCATGCTACAGTGGGAGACTCGAATACTAGCAGAACTGTCATAAAAGCAGAAAGATCTGCTAGCCGAGCATACTTAAAATTCACACACTCAAACCGAGATTCTAACCATAACCTCTTAGGCTAGATTTTCATGAACCATGACATCAATATACAGGGAACTGCAAATTCCTGCCACAAGTGGAGAAGTTCCTGTGTCGAAGGCCACAACCGTGACCCCCTCCGGAAACGCTATGTCTGACAAAGGCGGTCAACAGGATCACACCCGAACGCCGGGGAAACTCATGCAGACAGCACGCATGGCTTATTCTCGAGTTTCGTCATACACGGGCTATGTGTGTTGCCGCAGCTAGAAAAGAACGGAGAATGCAGCCTCTTGTCAACGCGACTATCCGAGTTCCCTCCTACAAGTTGCATCAATGTCCTCCAAGATAGCAAAAGAAGGTCTAACCTCCCGCTTCAAGCAGCTGAGCCAATATGTTTTCTTCTCTAACCCCCGCGGGAAGGTGGGCGTTGTAAACCAAGTACATCCGTCGTGAGCAATCAATTCTCCCAGGTCATTTTGCCAACTGTCTCATTGATTTCATTGTAGACTCGTTCTTTTCTTCGGCTCGAGTACGCTTCTTTCTTTCGCGGTTTCGTTGCTCGAGACTTACTCGTACAGCAGTGGACGCTTCCCACCGACTGATGCAGAAATACGCGTTTCCCCTTCGAGATCTATTTCCTGCGGCGACTATGGTCATCATAACATCGGATACTCCATGTATGTGGACGTCTCAAGGACAGATGGTAAGCATGACCTCATTGCACACACTCCGAATCTAACCCAACCGCTTTGAGTAGGAGAAACATCTCGCGCCTGTCGTTGATGTACTCAAGAAAGAACTGTCGGCGAACTCAGCTTACAGAGGGACATACTGTCATGTCATGTCTAATGGTATGGGTCTCCGCCACTAACCGGTTCTATGTTCATTGATCTCCGCATTCAGGCGGCGGTTTCCAGCTAGTTGCTTTACGCAAGCTACTCATGAAGTCTCATCTCTCCGACTTCGTTCAACCTTCCGCCAAAAAGGCACCCGCGGCGCTCGTCCTGGACTCCACTCCAGGAGACTATGGCCTTCGATCCGCCATGATCTTTCTCTCACCCTCGCAGCCCGTTCTTCACGCTGCTGCTAAACCAGTGATAGCTGGCCTATACGCACTCTATGCACTCAATCTTCTCATCCGGGGTAATCCGCCGGTATTTGACGAGCTTCGTTCTACCCTCAACATGCCTGACGTTCTACCCTGTCTCACTGACGCCACATCCTCTTCGGTCTCACGCCTCTACCTCTACTCGGATGCCGACGATCTCGTCCCCTGCCGAACGGTCGAGCGCCACATCGAAGAGGCTATCTCGAAGGGATTCGACGTCATGGAGGAAAAGTTTAGCGGACCCGCGCACATCGCGTTGGCGCGCGATGAGCCGGTCAAGTATTGGGAGGCAGTCGCGAAAGTTTGGGCGCATGCGGTCGAGGTCGCAGGTGTAAATATTTGAAGGACTCGGATGTCGCATTTGAGTGACGAAAGCGAGGCATTGTATTGGTGGTTCGTTAATGTGGATTATAGGTCTTGAAGGGAAAGACTCTTGGGCAGGATCCCCAAAGTTATCTTGTCGGCCGATGACGCAGCCCAAAACTCTGGATATACACGTTCCGTTGGTATACATCGTTGGCGTGCGCTTGAAGCACTCGGAGCCGATTCTACAAGATTAATCCTCCGCAAAGATCGCCCTCCGGATGTTAGTGCTGTGGAGAGCATGATATGAACCATTCGCCCACTAGGGCAAGACGACATGCTTGTTTGACGATCATGAGGCGTGACTCACAATGAATGGCGTCGGATATGTCATCGTGAGTGTTACTTTCAGTTTACCTTTCGACTAAAATACTGACCCAGGGTTTGAAGCAAGGTTTCAGATGCACCTAGCACTACATTGTTGACGTCGGAAAACAACAGCGATGTAGTCGCCCTCATGGTGTCGGGCACACCATGGCCTACTTTCAAGACTCTTCCATTTCATAGTCATCGATATGGATCCTGCAACGTCCCTCTTATGACGTTGGACGCACCAATTTTGTCAATAATTCCGTCTGGGAAGTGGCAGATTTCTAGCCGTATGTTTATCGCAGGATCCTAATACTAAAAACCACACATCACATAAACATTCACTTTAGACAGCATGCTTATCGATGGCGAAAACAAATGCAGTCTAAACCTTGTAGAAGATACTTCCTCGACGACGTTGTACTACTCCGGTGAGAGAAGTGGTTCTCTATCTTGTTACTCTTGTTCGTTTTCGCAAAAACTGCATACTGACCACTCTTGTGACAGTTGCAGCTTGGTCATAGCTGTCCATGGTACCGATCGTGTAGACTTTTTCAAGTCAGGAAGCAAAAACATTCATGTCCCACGTGCTTGCTCAATACTCAAAGACTAATTGTAAGCCTGAGGGTGGGCAATTTCGTGCTATCAACATCGTCCTTTCAACACCTTTTAATTAAGGCCTGGCCTGTTTCTCAGGAGTATAAAACGGCTGACAGATAATACCTACATCCCCATCATCTACCGTGATATTCACAATGCGTCTTACTCTTGAGCTCTCTCAGTCTCCTCTCTTCCAATTCCGCCCAGAGAATTTGTCCGTGGAGGAGCGCATACGATTGACCTACCGGCGTGCTCAGGCTATTGGGCGTACCTACGGTGCGCATCATTCTCGTCTTTATTTTGTTCGAAGTCTAACACGATCGCCTCTAATGCAGCCCTCACTGCCAAGGATGTTCTCTTGCTGACGCCGAGATTTTGGAACTTGCACAGCGATCCCATCTTTGCTATGGACGGCGCCGCAGGCACGCTCCTCACTCTGCAGTACAACTGTTGTGCTGGTACCCTAGTCATGTTCGCGAAGGAACAACCAGCCCTCTACAAACCGCTCCAGCAGATTCTCAACTACGATGTATCGTGAGTATTTTGTCTATCTTTTCTCTGACATGAAAGACAGCTCACTTCGAGTCGAATCTTTTTAGTGGTCAGTTCTGTCTCACTGAGGTAGGCCACGGCTTGGACGTCATCCATATGGAAACTACGGCCATTCTACTTCCCAGTGGAGAGTTTGAACTGAACACTCCTAACGAGTACGCTGCGAAGTGAGTATGCCCGGTCTTCTCCCCTTCAACTCCATCCATTTAACTTATACAATGTTCACGATCTAGGTTCATGCCGTCCACGTCGCCTATCGGAATGGCGTGTATTGCGATTGTTTTCGCTCGTGCAATAATCGAGGGCGAAGACCGTGGTATCAAACCCTTCCTCGTACCTCTCAACGATGGGAAGGACATGTATCCTGGAATCACATCTAAGTCAGTTCATGTACGCAGTAATTTCCAAGCTATGAGCTGACAAAGGGCTTTCTAGGCTTCTCCCTCAGAGAGGGGGATCCCGTCCTCTCAATCACTCCCTCACCTACTTCCACAACGTTCGACTTCCCTTCTCCGCCCTTCTTGGCACCCCCAACAAACCGACCGACCCCCGCACTGCATTCTTCAAGAACATATCCCGCGTCGCCATCGGCACCATCGGCATCTCCTGCTTCGGTATTTCCTCCCTCAAAGTCTCCTCGACCATCGCCGCCCGCTACAGTATGCGTCGCACCATCGTCGACAGCGGAGGCAAACTCCGTCCGATCATGTCTTTCAGGACGCAGAAGATTCCCATCCTGACGGCTCTGGCCCAGTCATTCGTCTTGGAAGCTATGCACGACAACGCGGTGGTTCTCTTTCGGGATATGTCGTTAGACCCGAGGGTGAGACACGCTGTAGCGGCGATCGTGAAGGTCACGATCATGAGCCACGCGCAGGCGGCGAACTTGGTTTTGGGAGATCGCTGTGGCTCTCAGGGCTTGTTCCAAGTGAATCAGATCACTGCGATTCATGTACGTTTCTTGACCTAATGATTGCCGACTTTTTTTTTTTACCGTTTTTAACCTCTTATGTTGTTGTTCGTCCAGGCTGATATTCGCGGTGCTGCAATCGCCGAGGGCGACCTACTCGGTATCTCCATCCGTATGCCCACTCTCCTCCTTTACTCGTCTTTACCGTACTCACATCTTCCCAAAAATGTCAGGGTTCGCCTCCGAACTCCTCTTGGGAAAGTACACGCTTCCCGCCACCACGAACCCCACCAGTCTCCTCGCCCAGCACGAAGCCGGCCTCTTCAAAGAGCTCCGCGCCCTCATCTCCATAATGCCGCACCACTACTCCCCTGCGTTCGACCGGTCCATTCTTCCGGAGTGTACGAACCTCATACAAGCCATAGGACACCGCATGGCCTATGACGCTGCGATAGCGCGCGGCATCGACCCTGCCCTCATTGAGCTCTACGTCGCGTCGTGCATCAAGCTTGACTCGGCTTGGTACGTCGAGAACCTAGACGCCGCTGCGGGCTCTGGGATCTCGGGCCTGAGCAGGATGGAACAGAGGGAGATGGAGGCTAAGGCGGTCGATAGAGTCTATGAGAGGATGGAGGAGTTCCTGGGTAAGATGGACGTGGAGCATGTCATCACGGCGCCTTGCGTGACGGAAGAGGCGTGGAAGGGATATGTGGAGGGATTGGAAACGTTCACTGAGCCTCTCGATCCGGACGAGTCGCCTCTCGACGCGTTGATCAATGTTCCGGGTACGGAAGGAGGCGAAGCGAAGATGGGCGATAGGTTTGAGGAACTGCGTGTTGGCGAGAAGATCAATGGACGGAACGGGTATGCGAATGTTGGTTGTGATACTGTGACTGTTTGATGAGTCTTTTCTGTGGAATCTTGTCGAGGGCTAGAACTTAGCCTCGTCACGTATAATGTACTCTTTTTCGTATGCGTCCTTGTCCATGCTTTCCGTACTCAAATCCAGTGCCCTCGTTCGTAACAACTCACGGTAGTCAGGGCTCAGTGTTCGTTTGGTTTCGAGAAAAACCGAAGCAACTGATTGATGATGTATGTCAATTACTGCGTCCCTCTCCTACCCGTCAATTCAGAGCCATCACTCCACGGCCCTCATCAACACCCCAACTTCCTCCCTGGTCAGCCCTAACACCTCTCCCTCCCCACTCTCCTCCGCCTTCTTCACTCTCCTCCCCAAAAACTCCTTCAGATCCTTCTTCTCCGTCTCTTCGAAACCCCCACCGTGACGCGTAACATAAGTGTATAACAACCTAAAAAGAAATCGCGCTCAGAATCAGTACAAAACGTTCCGGTCACAGAAGGCATGAAAAAAAAGAAAGGTTAAACCCACCCAACGACCTTCTCCTCAAAATCCACATCCCCCTCTCCCTCCTCATCCGCCCCCATCTCCCCATCATCCCCCCACGGCACGACCCTAACCAGCCCCTCGACCGCTCTACCCACCACGCCATGTTCCCTCAGCGCTTTGAGCGTCGCGGGCGCAGTATCGACGGAAGACGGATCGCGGAGCATGGAGGCGTGGGAGTTTGCGTGGATGGGTGCCGGTGCGGAGGGTTCGGAGTCGGAGGAGTGGAAGGTTGCGCCGGTGGCGGTGGAGGTCTGGGGTGGTGAGGTGGGGGTGGAGGCGGAGGCGGAGGCGGATGAAGCTAGAGTTGCGTCGGGGGTGGAGGCGGGGGTGAGGAGTGTACTGAAGAGGAATGCCGTCTTTCTGCGGACGCTGATATCCGAATCTAACCCACAAGAAATATATCAATATATACGTCCGAGCTAGACGCTGAGGAAGGGACGAAACAAAGATGGAGGGGAGGGCAATGAACAAACTCACTTTCGAGCGCAGCCCCCAAGATCTCCCATCCCCCGATCTCCTCGAGCTGATCTACGGCTTTGGCGTTATGTTTGAGCAAACCCGAGAGGCAGTATACTGCTTTTGAGCGGAGTTGGGAGGAGCGGACGGAGGGAGAGACGAAGACGAGGATGGTGGGGAGGGGGTCGAGGGCGAGGTACTGTAAGAGAGGAGGTTAGCACTTGTTGACGCGTCCTTGGAAGGAAATATGAGAGAGAAAAGCTAGACCATTGCGACGGCTTTATTGATTCAGGGTGAAACACGGAAAATGATCCGAAAACACACATAGATATGCGAGAACCGATACCAGGCCTTGTTTCTTTTCCAGTCAGGCTTTCGTCGTATAATCTCAATCCTTGTGCTATTCATAGCACACGCGATCCTCCACCGAATGTGGCGCAGCCCCTATCTCCGAGAACGGCGACTTTCACAAACGCCACCCAATATTGAAGAAAAAAAACCCCGACCGCATGGAATGGAGAGAATAGCAACAAAGATAGTAAGCACGCGAACCAGCAAGAAGACGTGTAGCGCAACGGGTGTGGCCCAGCTATCTCCTAACACACACCCGACCAGAGTGATTTCGCCCTCTAAATCTCCGTCGAGTCGGATTTATACGTAGATTGTGCATCTCGCAGTATGACCCACAATGTGATAGATGGAGGTAGCGATGGTAGACGGGGAAGCCGAGCCCTTTCGCCTGACAATGTGATGTCTGCAAAGTTGTGTGGACGAGCTCATACCGCCTCGTTCACAGAAAACATATCAGGAGGCGGTCTCCTCACCATCCGTGCATGCGAGTAGTCTCTGGTCTGAGAACAAACTTTGTATCGTGCGCAGGCAAGTTCGTCATTAGACCTCGTGGGCACCAGCCAATTTCGCTGACGTCAGCGAAATTGGCTGGTGCGTACTTCTCATGCAGAAAATGGCCATCCCTGTTTGGTGAAATTCGTTCTCATAGATTATTTTCTAATTGAATTTACACGAATTTAGATACCCTTTATATCCTGTCAGGATGAAATGCGGGTGAGCAATGAATGTCGGTGAACCGGCCAATTTGGCCAAGACGTGCGCCAATTGGCTGGTGCCCACGAGGTCTATTCGACGAGCTCGTCATGGCGCCACACCCGTGGCCCAGCCATCTCCCGCCTTTTGCTTGACCAAAAGCACGGCATCCACACAAGAAAGCGCAAACCAAAAGCCAAAACATTCAAAGAAGATCAAGGAAAAGAACATACAGCTTCCTGTGCCTTCGGATTATTCTGCACGGCCGTACCGATGACCCAGAGCGTTTGCGTCTTCACGGCGTCCGTCGAGCCTGGGGCTGAAAGAAGTCCGTGTAGGGGTTCCCACATCTTCAGTCTTTCTAGATCTATATTCCATGGAGGAAGAGAGGATGAACAAGGGACACATTGGGGTTAGTGCGGTGAGCGTACCATTCGCATTATCGATATTCTCAACCAACTGCAAACAATCCAATCAGCATCAGCATTAGCACTCCCGCGCTCACATTCTCATACATCAGTCAACAAATAAAACACAGAAAGAATAACACACCATCTCCAGATCATCCAACGCCGCCACCCTCCCCTCCTCTCCCACCCTCTCATCCACAGCCGCGCTCAACGCCTCCTTCATCAACTCCGAATCCGGCCTCCCCAATATCGCATCGATAATTCCTGGGTCGAGGTCTTTTCGGGGTTGTGGTGTCGGCGCGGGTGTACCGTCTGAGGTAGAGGCAGGAGCTGAGTTTTCGATTGACCAGCGGAGGAGGGATTCCATTTGTGAAGTTGTGGGTTTTTGGAAGGTTTATCGGAGGGATATAATAGGTAGGGTCTAAGGATACAGTCTTGTGCGATGATAGAGCAATGTGAGCAGAGGTATGACTAGAGATACAAAAGCGCTGGTCTTTCTAGGATTCCGTCGAAGTATGCGAAGTGTGGCGAAGGTGCAGGAAGCTTGGAGAACGAAAGTGCTGAAATTATTGATGGAGTCCATTTTATCTTATCTTATCTTTACCTCTCCTACAACTCGGCGATCTCCGACGCTCATCAACCCTCTATTTTTTTCGCGACGCGTTTTCCGTCCTTCCGTCCATCTTCCTTTCTCTCTCCGTTTGACCTTCGTTGACTGAGAATGGTAAGCCTTTTTGCTTTTCACGATGTCATGCTTCGTGCTACATACTACAGTGATGATTCAAACACATACCATACTTTACCACATTCCGAAAAACAAACTGTGGAAGACCTATATCGATTTCAGCCTTGTCTGACCCTCCCTCCTCCCTCCCTTCCATTCCTCCAGTCCCCTTCGAACGCTCTTTTTAACACCTTCTTTTCTCTTCCCCCTTTTCAGGTGTTTATATGTCCAATGGTGTGAATCGAGACAGAATGGTGAGCATCTTTTCCGTCTTTCTTCTGTCGAGCGTGGTGTTCGGTATTTGGTGTGTGAGGGTGGCAATAAAACAAACATGATGATACACTCTTTCGATGGGCGGACACGAATGCACCCCGCTCGCGAAGTCTCCCGGTGTACAAATGTGGAGATGAGCGGGGTTCTTGTTGATATACATCGAGTAACTGATTTTTTAAACTTCGTTGTCGTTGTTTCTCATCATACCTTTGGGAATTGGGACTTCCGTGCTGATGAAGTTTTTTCTTTTCGTTAGGGTCCTCTAAGGCGCGATTCGTTCGAGCTCTAGACTTCAAGCTTCAAGAAGACTGTCGAGTCTAGTTATGTAGTCGACGACCATCACGATGTCCTTGCGCGTTAATATCTCTGCACGTCAAAACCTCTGGCTCTCCGTCTCAGTTTGGTCAGCCGTCGCGTCAATGACTGTCAGTGTCATGCGACGCAGGATTCTATGTACACGTACATCTTGCTCGCATCCCGTGGTGTCACGCTCAGGTTGTTGATGTTTCCGGGGCCCCTCCATGGCGAGGCAAGGAACACCATTCCTGTCTATCCCGCACATTCCGTCTTTGTTCTGTATCTTAGTACTGTACAACTTGTAGTGACCTTTCCCAAATACCACAAATGATACACTTCCTGAATCCTATTGTGCTGTGACCGTTTGCTCTTTCGAGGACTTCGAGCATCAAGACGTGTTTTTTTTCGCATCATCGTGCAGAAGCTCGTGCAAGTGATCTTCCCGGTGACCCACAGCGCCTGCACGAGTTCACTGGAACGGTAGATCATCCGACCGAATGCATCACACCACAGAATGGAAGAGCGCCCTGCCCACTGGCGAAAAGTGATCGTTCTGTCAATGGCCGAGGACCTGCGCAACACGCCCAGGACGCCCAGCTGCAGTGACGGGACGAGACGAATTCGAAGCCTCGCACCGCCTCTCGCCATCTTCCACCATCCAAAGCGTCTATGACTATATAGTATCCACTCTTCGCAACGAGTTGTTGTCGTCGTTGGACTATCGATTTTTACCCTCTAGTCGTCTTTGTCTGTTCTTCTGTCCTGGCATCCGTCAGGCTGGCTGGACGTTATCTCTCTTGCTTTGAAATTAGCTCGTGATAAGTAACGCGGTCCTCCGTTCGAATTTCGCCCTCGAGCTCGAACGTTGAACGACTCTCTTTGGAGACTCCATTCATACCAACCACGACCGCGAGCAAATGGGTCTCGGAAAACTGCTCGACACGACCGCGGCGTTCAAGCAGGCCGGAAGCGAACTTCTAGGTTCATCTGGGAATGCCTCCTCGTCCAGCACCGCGTCGCTCTCGGACCATGATCCCCGTCCGCACATCAACATCAACACCAACACCAACGCCGAACAGCGCCCTCTGTTAGACGGCCGGGGACGGTCTTACGGGGGGACTCAGGGTGGCGACGAGGGGGCTGGTGGAAGAAGGTTGGTGTCGTCGAGGAGTCCGGAGGCGTATAGGCGTAGAAATGGGAGCGGGTCGTTGCCCAAGGTGGATGAGGACGAGGATGGAGATGGAGAGGATGGTGGGTTGGTGGACGTGGATAATGAAGAGTTTTTGGAGGAGAGAGGGTTGTATGTCGGTATGTCGTCCCTTGGCCACTACAAAATAACTCTAGTGGAAAACTAAAGTGACTACGAACAGGCTCGTACAAAATGCTACTATGGCAATACACGCTCGTGCCGATCTGCTCTCTCGGCCTGCTCGTCCTGCTCTCCTTCCTGCCTCGGCTGATCTACCACACGCCCCTCCCGCACACCTCCTCCCTCCCGTCCTCCCTCCCCTTCCCCCTCCCAGAACTCCTCCTATCATCTGCACTCTGGTCCCTCTCCCACATCCTCTCCACTCCCCTCTACACCCTCCTCTCCTACCTCCTCTCTCCCACCCTCCTCGGCCCACACCCCTCCCGAACGACCTTCTCCCCCCGCATCCTCTTCTCCTTCCTCACACACCCCTCCACCCTCACAATCCTCAACACCTCGCTCCTCGTCCTCCTCCGCACCTCCCTCCGCCTCGCGCCGCTCGCGATTCTGGGTCTGAGACATCAGATGGATCACGTCCTCCCGACGCCTCTCGATCCTGTGTTTTGGAGGGTCTGGATGGGCGCGATCGGGTGGAGTGTGGTCGAGGTGGGGGTGGGCGTGTGGCAGGGGTGGGAATGGGTGGGGGCGTATAGGGATGTGTTGGTGAAGAGGGAGGACGTGCCGGTGGTCGTTGAACGGCTGAAGAGGGAGGAGGGGATTGTTGGGCCTGCTGGAGAGAACGGGAACGGGAACGGGGAGGGGATGAGTGGATCGTATGTGGAGACTGACCTGGTTGGGGAACGGCAGGGAACAGGGAGGAGGCCGAAGCTGGGGACGATGAGCAGACGGGTGAGCGAGGCGGAGATTGAGTTGGAGGTGGAGAAAGACCTGGACGAGCTCGCGGCGTTGAAGACGAGGGAGGAACTCGAGGAGTTGTATGGTTATCCTGTCATCGTGAGTGTCTCCTTCCGTTCCTCTTCTGAGCGTACTATTCTGGAGTTGTGGTACGGATGCTGATCTATTCTTGGGAACACAAACACAGCGCACACCCGTCTTCATCCTCATCCTCCTCCGTCTCGCCTCCATCTTCCTCTCTCTCGGCTTCACCCTCCTCCTGTCCTCAACCTACCTCTCTTCCCCCATATCCCTCTCCTCCCGCACTCTCTCCACCCTCTCCACCCCCTCAACCTCATCCGACCCTCCTCCTCCACACCTCCCGCACCCTTCCGCCCACCCCTATCCCACCAACAGCACCTTTACCCTCATCTTCTTCTCCGTCTTCACGATGCATCTCTGTCTCGCCCTCCTACACACGCACCTCGTCCTGCCCAGCGTGGGGGTGCATGTGGTGGCTTATGTGGGCTTGATTGTGGGGTTGGGAGCTGTGTTCGGGGGGTTGGGGATGTGGGGCGGGCTAGTCTGAGGGCGGATCTGATTGGCGCAAGGAGCGAGGAGCGACACTGGCGTGATTATCGCTCTGAACGACTGTCTTCAGATCCAAACACGCTCGTTCGTGGGACTGGTTTCGAGTCTACCCGCAGTATATTTATCTATCTTTCTTCTTTCCTTCCATTCGTGTCACTGGTGACGTTGACGGTGACGGTTGTTTTTCTTGAGCTTTCTAGTATATATACCTGAGTTTGAATCTTATGAGTTGCGAGTTTGATCTGCCATATGTGGGCTGCTTTGGCTCCTCCTGGTTCAAGGGCTGAGAAGAGAAAAGGGCAATCAAGCAGAGCGAGAGGAGAGGGCCACAAACTGTGAGTGGCGCCGTGTAAGGTCGCGCCGGCCAATTCCGAATTCGTAATTTCCCCGCACCCGCGTCAGGGGTTACCGGAGCCGGGGTTCTTCAACGTCAACGCAAGCCGGTCACCTTTCCACGAGCCTCATTCAAGTTCAAGCGCACGAAACATCACGATGTTTATACCTCTTGCGCCGACCACGCACACCTCCACAAACTCTGAGCATCTCTGCGCTTCACTTTCTTGCGAGAATAGTCTTGGGTATCATGAATCCTGACTTGAAGAGGGCCCGAGAAAATAGCGTGATTGATGTGACGGCGCTGAGGGATTACCTCCATGGTTCGTTTTGTTATTCGGTGGTGTTGGGTCTCGAGGTCTTGTATTGATGGTTCGCATAGATGGTAATCAGCATTGGAGACGACATGAATCTATTGCTCAGATCATGTCTTCAGATCCGGTCTTCGACAAGTCGAAACGGTATGCCAGTATGATCCTCACCGTCCGCACTGCACCTTAAATAACCACGGTTGGGTCGAGCGCATAATAGACTCTTCATGACGCGGACACAGCTATTCGAACGCGTACTGTCCATGATGAACCACATCTCTGAGCTACAGGAAAAGCACGGCTGGACGGACGAAGATACGCGTCATGCGATCGGTCTGCTCGACGACGGAGCACCCATAGACCTTCACTTGGCCGGTTCGTCCGTCATGTTCTCCTCTGAATTTGTGTACAAATTCATACTCATGCTCTCATATACTCAAATATAACCTGGTCCATATCATAGCATTCGAGCCCGTCGTCACGAGCCAAGGATCCGAGACCCTTCTCGCCACATATGGCCCCCTCATCCAACACCGCGGTATCTTAGGCTGTTACCTCCAAACCGAGCTCGGTCACGGCAGTAACGTCTCCGCTCTCGAAACCACCGCGACTTTCATACCCGAGACTCAAGAGTTCGAGATCAATTCGCCGACGCTGACGAGTACGAAGTGGTGGGTTGGGAGTCTTGGAAAGACGGCGACGCATGGTGTTGTACAGGCGAAGTTGATCTTGCCAAGTGGGAAGGATGTCGGGCCACATTTGTTCTTCGTGCAGCTTCGCTCTTTGGGTGCGTAACATGCCTGAACGATACAGAATACCCTCAGGATTGATTGAAGTATCTTGCAGATGACCATACCCTCCTTCCTGGAAGGAACATTGGCGACATCGGTGGGTTCGCTTCTGGTATACTTGACACACAACTGAACATGAGTCAATAGGTCCGAAGGCCATGGGCGGGTGGGCTAACCAGGATCACGGTTTCGCACAGTTTGACCACGTACGAGTGCCTAAAGAACATATGCTGTCGAAGTTCGCGCAGGTTACGCCCGAAGGCAAGTATGTGCAACCGCCGCACGCGAAGATGAGTTATGGAGGGGTAAGTATTCATGTGCTATCAAGTTGGTCCGACCCGCTGAACTGTAGTGCAGATGCTTTACATTCGGTCGCAGTGAGTCATTTTATCGGTTTGTTGACCCGTAGATGATTCGGTGACTAAGGTGTTCCAGGATGGTCACTACCGCCGGATGGGTACTAGCCAAGGGTGCGTAGAGACTTCTCCCTCTGTTTGAATGAAGTACTGGCTAATGATGCTCGTGCAGCTGCGACGATTTCGATACGCTATGCCCACGTCCGTAGGCAAGGCTCCAAATCTGCCGACGGCCTCGAGAAACAAGTCATCTCGTATCAATCCGTGCACTACCGGCTCGTCCCCATCCTCGCACGGGCGTACGTGTTCCTCCAGCTCGGAAGGCAGCTCGTGAGCCTTTTTACGAAAACCTAATCTCCATCGCACTCCCATGCTGACATCCCCCCCCCCCCGGTAGTCCAAATCGTTCGCGAGTACTTCAGCCAAGCTCGCCGCTGGAGATACGTCCACGTTGGCCGAGATGCACGCTACCACGAGTGGACTCAAGGTGCTTTCTACGACGATCACGACCCGCGATGTCGAAGTCGCCCGACGCTCGATGGGCGGCCACGGGTTCAGTGCGTTTTCAGGCTTGGGATCGCTCTACGCTCAATATCTCCCGGCCGCAACGTCAGTTTTCTATCTTCTCGCCACCGATGCTAGTAAATCAGCACCCGATGCTGATACTTACATATTATAGATACGAAGGCGACAACTTCGTCCTTGACCATCAGGTCGTTCGAGCAGCCCTGAAAGCATTCCATCGCGTTCGATCGTCGACAGCAACAGCATCATCCTCTCCAACGCAATTATCGCCCTCCTCTGCGTACCTCCGCTGTCTACTTCCATCCAACACCACGCCGCCACCCTCGCCCACCTCATCATCGGATTGGTCCGACCCGGCCATACTCGCGTCGCTACTGGAGTGGCGAGCGGCATTCGTCGTCCGATCGCACGCCGCCCTGGACCTGGACAAGGAGCTGGATGCAGGGGCGTCCAGACGCGTTGCGAACGCGGTGACGGAGGCGTTCGTTGCGGCGCAGATACTTGACATGATCCGTGGTCTGGAAGACGTGAAGCTGCCTGCAGCGACGAAAGCCGTGGTCGCGAGATTGTATTCTTCGGTCTGTCTTTTAGTCATCATTCTCTGAATTCGTAGTTTGCTAACCTGCCCCTACCTTCATTTATTATCATAGTATCTCCTTGTCGCTGTTGAAGAAGGCCTCGCCGACCTCCTTTCCTTCGGTTTGGTCACTCCGGCCTCACCAGCCAGCGGAGACTTTAAGGATCCGGCACATCACCTCCGCCACGCTATCGCGACGTCTTGTCTCCATATTATTCCAGAATCGATTGCGCTCGGCGACGCGTTTGGGTTCTCCGACTGGGAGCTCGATAGGTATGCAATTTACCTCTCTCATCTAGGAACGAACGAACGTTAAAGACTGATTCATGCCACACCTCGATTCTACTTGGTCTTTCAGCGTGCTCGGTGTGTATGACGGCAGGGTATACGAGGCATTCTGGGAACGCGTGCAGGGCGAGCCGCTGAACCAGACGGAAGTCGTCCCTGGATACGAGGTGCGTTCTCTCAAAGTTGTACATATTGTTCATTTATTCACGGTGGCGCGCATTTGTAGGAATATATAAGGCCGATGTTGAAGCGGGGGCAGAAGCTGGCGGAGGGAAAGGGAGCGAAGCTGTGATTTGTGATCCTTCGATGGAGATGCTTGATAACTATCTCTCAGTCCGCAGGAGTATAAATATGTACCTATGACCGCTTACTACGGGTGATGTACGACTGTTGTAGTATTACCTGAAAGACAGATTGACGACGAAAATAGATGGAGAGAAAATATGTCAAGAAACACGACCAAATTCGCCTTCGCTGTATCTGCTAGGGCAAAGCACAACTCAGGGAAGATGTTCATTCTGAAGGAGGAAGGACGTCAATCGTAGAACAGACTATGAAAAGATAAAACCGTTTTACCTGGAGATTCAGAAAGCAAAGTCGTCGAACTCAGAACCGTAACCCTCAGAATCGTCGAAAGAGTTCTCGTCGTCTTCATCATCGTCATCATATTCTTCGTCCCCTGTGTACCCATCCCAATCCACCTTCGGAACTATCGTTTCCAACTCCACGAGGAAACCTTCGTCGATAATGCAGTCGATGATACCCAGGCGCCGTATAGGCTTCCCGATCTTCTTCCGCCTTTTCAGGTGAGATCTGAAAAGCTTCGTCAAGTCTGGGTCGAAATCCATGTCCACGATGTCGACCGAGATCAGGTTTGGTAGAAACACTTCGTGCGCCTGAACACGAGGCCAAGGTTTCTTCTTCCCATGATTTCCCCCAGCCGGCTTTTGGGACCTGCCTTCCCCGCTCACGGGCTCCACCAAAGCCGAGAGGAAAGCTCGTACGGACGTCATCCCACTGATCGAGATGTTGCGCAGCTGTTTCAAGGACGCAAGAGTCGGCATGGAATCTGAGAACACGGTCCAGTTCATGCTGCCCATGTCGATTGTGCGTAACTCGGTGAGATCTACAATACCGCTGATCGAAGCGAACGATGGCATTTGGTCCCGGTCGCAAACTATCTGCACTTGAACGACTGCGGTGTCCAATCCATAATCGTATTGTGGAGGAAGATCAGATCCGGCGTCGCCGACATCGATATCCCACGCCTTTATATCGCAGCCCTGGTGGTCGAGGTTGTGGTAAGAGAAGATTGCGAGTGTACGGATACGAGGCGCCTTGTCGCCATGAGTATGGGAGGCGACGGCAGAAAAGAGGGTCGATATGCGCTCGGTATGGCTCCAGACAGATTCGTCGGCGGTGCCTCGGGCAGAGAGTCGGGCATTTTGTGGGAAGTCGAGGTGGCGTAACATGAACGCGCAACCCACAGAGGGACCTTCAAGTCGGATTTCGGTCAGGTAGGGAAGAGGGACTATACCGACACCGGAGGACATAGCTCCTTTAGAGATGCAGGGAAGAATGTGAGTAAGGCTAAGACGCTCTAAATGGCTGGGGCTGCCCAGGAGAGATAGCATTGTCTGTACAGATGGCATGCCAGGGTCACGAGTAAATTGGGGAATATCGCGATATGAACTGTTCAACGACAGCGTGAGGTTGGTGACATTAGATAGAATTGCGAATGTTGTATCCGGGAGAACGACTCCATGAATGGCGAGTTGACGAAGACAAGGTGTGCGATTCATGAAGAGATGAGTAGGAAGTGATTGCGATCGTCCAGAACGCGGTAGCGCAGGAGACGTCGAGAGGGTCAGAGTTTCCAACATCGGTGCGGGAGGAAGGCCATCAACTACGGACGACAGCATGTCGGTTTTGCAGGAGAGGGCTAACGTGAGTGATAGGCTCTTTATGTGGTGGGCATGGTTTTGCAAAATATCTCGTATGAAGTCTTTGTTTTCGTTAGAGAGCCGATGGTGATTCAACGTGATAGGCACTGCTTTGGATTGAAGGACCATCGTCCGAGCCCAGGTTGATCCAAGCGAGAAATCGATGTCGGCCCATAAGTGAGGATATGAAATCGCGACTTGACGCCAATGTCCGCATACGTGTAGCACCTTGAGCCAACCAATGCGTGGTCTGTAAGGAGCCACCCCACCGTAGCTCAGGGTGGTCGTTCCAGAGTTTGGGTTTTCGACACCGCTGAGGAACCAAAAGCAGCGCGCCAATATCTCGGGCGGAAGGCGGTAGGGAAGGGAGTGCGCATTTCGATGTGCCCGAGCTAGCGCCATGATCCTTGCCAGGGCCTCAAGTTCGTCATCTAACACTTGACGGGCGACAATGGCTCCGTCAACATTGCCGGTTGGGTTCGTGAAATCAACTGTATTAATGCGAGAAGCAAATGCGGAGGTCCAATATTTATCGGCCCCGGATGAGGCCTGATGATTGTAGAAAATGTGAGCAAGTGACAGGACTTCCAGGTGTGGCGAAAGTCGACGGGCATATCGATTAGGAGATCAAACTGGTAGAGCACTGACCTTATTAGCTTTCGGGTTCAAGGGGTTGTCCTGTTCCTGGGACAAGCGCTGCCTGGGGACATAAATGTCGATATTAGTATGATGGGTGGCACCGAGGTGGGTTCCAATTTGGATTCTTATGGTAATACTGGTCCAAGTCAAAGACTTACCCGTTTTGAACTTCACTACTATCCATCTTTGTGGATGGGGCGCTCGAGAGTTTATATTTCTACGCTGACCTTGAAGCTTGAGGTTCGACGTGGTGGTTATTGAACACAATAAGGATTTGCCCTTCCACTTTCCGGCGCTTGCCGGTCGCGAACTTACGAGAACTTGGCTCCTGAACGGACCATCATCATCTTAGCCTTTGTCGATTTTCAACCATTCCCTTGCTGCAGTTCGATAATTGACCTGGGAAATTCATCGCGTACAATCAGACGCTTTGGCTCACTTCAGTCCTGTGATTGACGGGCGTCGAATGACCAACCGCACCAGAAGCGTTGTCATGTTGCCACTGTTCATGATTCAGATTGAACTCTGCCAGGCGGCGAGCTCCTTTGAGGATACTGTACTCGAACCCTACTCAGAGTGCCCTGATGGTCTTGGGATAGACGAGCTAGCTTGAGGCAGGTATCGGTTCATAGGCGAAGATGGGACATCTTGGAGATGTTGGAAGAAGATGGACGCCAACATTGTGAGTATTCCGCGATCTTGCTGTTGAGACATATTGAATTCCCTCCAATACTTCTGCTGTAGACAATACGCGTGAGTTTTAGTTCGCTATGCAACATTCGTATATGATGTACTGCTAAAAACTGCGAAGGAATGGTGCTACCTGGTGCTACACTTCGGAGGATCCGACTGATCGCTCTTTTGTCGTACATTCCTATCTGTGACGACTGTAATGCTGACTCTGAAGGACGGACAAGATTAAACGTAAATATTCACACAGACCGACACT
Organism: Stereum hirsutum FP-91666 SS1; assembly: GCF_000264905.1. Lineage (NCBI taxonomy): Eukaryota > Fungi > Basidiomycota > Agaricomycetes > Russulales > Stereaceae > Stereum > Stereum hirsutum. Next base: position 232,223 of record NW_006763141.1, on the reverse strand, counting down.
TTTTCTCTGCAGGTTCTTGTCTGTCCGCCATTCAGGCGTCAGGCTTTGTCCCGATGCCGACTTTCGAGTTTTGGAACCTTTTTTTTGTCTACACGTGCGCCCCCTTTGTCCCTTTCTTAATAATACATGCCACTGACTCTCATATTCTTTATTCTCAGAGAGCATCCGACTTCAGAGTGGAATATGTTGTCAAAGGATGTTGTGATGATACTTAAGAAAGCCTACGAGCGGTTTATCACGCGACTCAGACAATCCCCACTGCACATCAACTTGCCTGTCTCATTGTATCGCTATGCTTGTTCGACAGCTGCATGTACTCTACAGGTCCATCCAACTTTCGTCCGGCCGGTGAAGGCGGTGTCTCCCGGGCCATAGACCTTCGCCCATCACGCCCTTCTCGTCCGACAGTAAAGATGTGGCCTCTCTTCTCCCTCCCCGCTATCTCGTCGTACGTTCCACGACAAAGCAACCACACTTCGTATAACGTAGCATCCGTACGGCTGCCTGCGTCGAGCTCCGTCCACGCCCAGGGCTTCCAACAATCTCATCATTCTTTAGCTGGCGCCTTCGGAGACATTAAGCAGTTTGCGAACATCGGTACCAAAGGCTCGATGATGATTATATGGTTACAATAAAATATCAGAGGAGCACGTGGATGTGTAGCACTGTCTTTATTGAACGTTGCACCAGACAATCGCTTAGAGGGAGCGTTATTCTTTCAGGTTCGCTCAAATGCGCAGGTAGTGATACAGACACAGAAGAAAATACAAACATCCATACTTATGCAGATGATCCACCTGGATAAGAACACTGGACCAGCCCTCACCGTCTATCCTGCCTCCCACTACACAGTTGTGCCGCCGCTTGGACAACACGCTTACTCCCTGTTCATCCTCATACACGAATCACTCGCGTTGACTCACTTCCTCTCTTCGCCTCCCGCTTTCTTCAATGCGTATTCCACTACGCCTTTCAACTCCTCCCATTGCTTGTTTTCCAAGTCCTCGTTCCGTCCCTTGCCTACCTTCTCGCACGCATCTACGAACTTCTTTCCACCGGCCACGCCACCATGAACGGATTTTAGAACAGGATGGACCGTGCGCATGCCGGAGCCGAGCCACCACTAGACAGAGGAAGATTGGCGGTTGAAAATATTGGTGTCAACGCCAGGAACGTGCCTTCGAATTCCAATAATCTCCTTCCCTCCTGTGCAACATTCCGTGTAGATAATCGCTCGTCTCCTCTCCTTCGTCACCCTGTGCAAGCTCATGAGCCCTGTCAATATCGTCGTTTGCTAAGTGTAATGCGGCTCTCAGATATACTGGGTCGGGATTCAGGGCATCAATTTGTGATGTTAGGGATGAGTCGTAGATTGACGACGGAGAGAGTGGGGGCAGTGTGCGTGCGAGAAGGACTGAAGATATCTTTTGGGCAGCAGAAGACATCGTGGACAATTCGTTTGATTAAGAAGGCTTTCAACGAAGATGGAGACGGAAAAGTCTGACTCGAAGCCCGTAGATGGGTGCTGAGCCCAGCGAATGAGAGCCGCTCTAGATGGTGTGGCACGACTCATGACGTCATAGGTATTCAAATATTCAGAACCCGAAGGCTTCCGAATTCAACAACGACAAACAAACGTGTTGGTTGTCTTTTCTCCTTTTCTGACTTCTGACTTAACAGTGAGCGCTAGATCCTGAAGGTCACTCAAAAACATTTGGAAGGGTATGAGCGGATGATGCTTGAAATTCTCGCTACAGCTACTTCGTCACATCGCTCTACTTCGCTCTCCAATTGCAACAACTTTCAATTTTGCGTCAATTTTGCGATCAACAACAAGGCTGGCAAGCGGGCCCGCGTTACCTTGAAAGCTCATTGGTTCGGTTGCGATTAGTCCGTTGCATAGTGTGAGTCTGTTTTTCTTTTGCAAATATTGGTCTTTTTCTTTGTCTCCATAGAGCACGAATGCCTTCTCCCTCGACTTGTCGATACGGTGAGCCTGGCGACACCCTTGTGTGAGAGGGTCACTGCTTCGATTATGATTTCACGTACGTTTGCGGATGCCAGGAATTGTAACACCCTCTTCGAAGTCTATCATATTCTATTGTTTGATCTGCGGTTGTCTGTGCATGTTCGAACGCCGAGAAGGACTTTGACTAACGTCGGGTTCATCTCTCTACACCTACTAGCGAGTCTACATCTAACTTCAATTTTTTTTCTTCTTCTCATATAGATTCTACGAAATATGCGCCCCGAGAAAATCTACAAATATCCTAAGTTCATCAACCACTCGAAATGGACGACTCTCTGACGAACCGCCACAACCCCCGAGCGTCACTTGACGGTCTTGACCCAAACGCTGTACGTATGTATTTGCCATTGATATTTTCCTCCCGCCTTAGGTGAGTTTTCCTGACAACGTTTCTTGCTTCGATATACCAGGTATACCGGTACCATATTTTGAAGTGTCGCCCATGTAAGCTGTACAACCATCTCCGTGATTGCGTCAACGAGGGCTCCATACGATTCGCCGTATCACCAATGGCTCTTCGGAGAGCTCTTTGTCGACAAGGTACGTCCTGCTCTCGAATATCTCAGCTTCAAAGCTTCTCACATCTTCGCGAACTCGCCAACGTTGAATTCAGGGCGCCTTCCAACCCTTCGAACTCATTCGTACGGTCTATCTTTGCTGTGATTATCACGGAGATTATTTGGATGTACGTTCTCTCCAAACCTTCTTTTTTCCACGCTCGTATTCTGCTCAACCACAAACCGTCATTAATCTGCGGCGTTAGGTTGCTTACCTGCCAGGGGAACTAACCCTGTCGGCCTTTATAACCTCACGTCCATATCGATCAAGGTCCGTACCTCACATGGTTTAGAGCGACGGTATCAAAGACACTCTTCCCTCAGCCTGGGTAGCTTAGTGCTTACACGACTCCTTCGCATCCGCAGCACCTCCCAAGACTTGCTTGAGGTAGAAGCATCTGAGGATACATGAATGACGCCGTATTGGCTCCATTTCAGAGACCATCTGAGACCATACATGTGGCAGCCTTTTCATTTCACCCACGACGCAAGGAGGAAGTGTGGCACACGCTGCTAGAAGGCCATCGCCGAGATACTTATGCGGCCCGCCATCATGCCACTTTCTTATTGCCTGCTCTGTGCATCTTCTGAGCAGTGCTTCGGCTTGTTCCCAGCGTCAATCCTACACGATGTTTAACTGCTCGCTCTCAGACTACGGTTATATGACTGCATAAGTATACCGTCCCTACACCGTCCCTTGACCGGACATTCCCGAGGTCTCTCGATCCTGTGCGCGATATCGTCTTGGGAAATTGAGACAGGCTGACGAGCACGTATGTGTGGCGTACACGCAGTGTCCTTTTGTTCTACTCGTGGATGGATTTTCCGATGCGAGTGTGTACGTACCTAGCGGCACCATCGAAAATCGCGGATACGCTGTTCTTGACTTGCCGGAGGGTAAGCATTCACTCACGACTCACGATTCGTGGCAAGCCGAGCCGTCTATTTCTTCTGCATCCGCCTCATTCCCGTTCCTCGTAGAACAGGATGCCTTTCGAAGGTGCTACTTGTTCCCTTTGTCTTCTCGTCTTTTCACACATGCATCAGGCAAGAACGGGAAGCGCTTTTGCCGTAAGCCATGTCGCCCTCTGTGAAATTTTGGGTGGGGGTCTCGAGATGTGACGTACGAAGTTTGTACCGGATAGGAAGTGCGATTATTGATCGCGAATTGTATCTATCCTCCCAGGGCGATCGCTCGTCACACGTACGCTGCCGCTGGCCATGGCAGCCCATGGCTCTACAAAGGGGTTCAAATTTCAATTTATACTCACACGCCACAGATTCACAAGCTAGATAGAGGTTTCAGACTATAGCAGACTATGCGCTGTCGACATTGGCGTCCATGGCCCTTGCAAAGGCCCACCATGCCTAAAAAAGCCATGCAGATTCGACAAGGGAACCAGATACATAGATATCACTCTTGCCGATCGCGATCTAGAAGTGTTCACAGGCTCATTTGCTCCTTGAAACGATTTTTTCAACTCGCTCCTTCCTGAGTTGGCGCTTTGAATATTCATGCACTTACACTTGTATCTTGCCCCTTCTCTAAGAGATCCGACCTGTGTTTCTTGGAGGGTCGTTGCCAAAACCATAGCGAAGGTAGTATATGCCATGGTCTGCCGTTCGCCTCTCACTGAACTTCATAACTTCCATCCCCGTGCGGCAATCCCAAACAGGAGAGTAGGCGAATTTGTATTTTTGTCCTTCCATGTGGGTTGAGCATTCATGCGGTATTCGAGGAACATCGAGGACGCTTCAGAACCACAACATGCATGATGCCCTCGTTCGATGATCCTCTATGTAGTCTAGTACATATGCATGTCTTGGTCGTTCTCGACCAACTACATGGTTGACCGCAATTTCAATTCAGACTCCGCTACATTCTCGATGGCTGTGTCAGCCTACCTGTCTAATTAATTCTCTCACTTTCAACCCACATCGCCATCGAAGCGTCTTCGGAGTCTGAGTTGGCTGCGGTCTAACTCATAATGAAGACCTCGTGCGGTCTGCTTCTCTTCCCCATACGACTCGTCGATACTATGATTGGAGCCACATTTTCTCTTGAGGCAAGTACTCCTTCCATATCACATGCAATTTGATACCTCATCTCACCATGAGCTGTGCAGATATGCATCGCGCCACGCTGAAGATAGAGCCGCTTCAGTCCGTCGAGTGCGAGCTGTTCGACTAGGTTGTGCCTGCTATGCCCATGGATGAAAAGGCTGTGTCTTCGCTTGGCTTTGACGTACATTTCCTGTGGCATCAGGAAAAGATGTCCGGCGTAGCTGTTTACGCTATCTAAGTTGTCTTTTCCTTCTACGCCTCTAATTTTTCGACCTGGGAGGTGGCGGAGCATCACTTACATAGATTGCGAATCCACCCTCACTCTTCGAGCCTAATATGGACGCAAAGGTCATTGACTTGCTTAGAGTGGGCCAGAGCGGGTCCAGGTATGTTCTTTTCCTTTGTTGTATTGTTCTGGTGGTTGGTTCCATTGTGCCCATTGAAGAAGGTGGTCTAGTTCTCGGATCGGGAGACTGGGAGCCACTCGTCGAGGATTAAGTGGCATGTAGTGCATGGCACAATTCCGAAGTCATCACCAACTACTGATGTGATATTTCTGTTTAGGGCATATATCACGATAAAATTTTTCTCTAGTGTTTGTCATGGGCAAGCTCAAATGCCCTACATTGAATTTTCAGGCATCTCGTCCTGATACTGACAAGCCCAAATACTTGAATCTCCTGACCGAGACTTTTCTGTCGTGAGTTTCCCCATCGCACGACAATCGCACTCTAGACGTTCTTGTATAATATCTCCGCAGCGTGAATGGACCATCATCAATGCCTCGACTTCCAGTCCATTCCTCGAAACTCCGCCACTACATACCAGTACAGGAAAACAAAGTTCATCGTGTCTCACGTTCCCAAAAACGGAACGCCTCGCATCGCGCATTCGAATCTTCATGAGGCTGTGGAAGAGAAGAGAAGTCGAAGCTTCATTCAAAGAACCAGGGCAGTTGTAGTGAGTCCGCGTGCTCAGACGTGCCTCCCATTCTCACTTCTCATACTCATACTCGAGCGCCAGGCTCGAATTATCCGGACATGCACGTCTCCATCATGTTACTACACCTTCTCTTCCAACCCCTGAGCGAAGGTGTCCTCATCGAGTTTTGGGATTCTCGGATCTTGGCTTCTCTCACCGACTTGGAAGCAGACGCCATCATTGCCATGACCTTGACCAATCCAGCTACTCACAACCCGAGAATCTAAATGGATCTCTCGGAAGCGAGACCGTTCATCCGCATCATCGTTCAAGTCCGAACACGCTCTTGAATCCCCACTCTACCCCCATGGTTTCGCCGACTATATCAGAAAGTACGCCTTATGGCGCTCGTCATATCTTGAGACCAGTCACTGCCAAGGCCTCCTCCACATTCCGCATATCAATTCTATTTCTCATAAAGGGTCGAGATGGCGAGAAGGATAAGATACGATGGAACCTGCCGGCCCAGGCTCAGGTCGCTCACCTCGAGTAAAGTTTGACTGTTTGTAGTGGGTAGTTGGGATGTACATTGAAGCGCAGAAGGCCTGGCTTGCTTCGGACGATGGTTTGGTGTGAGAAGTCACTTTTGGTCAAACTGCGAAGTGGTAAGTGCCGGGCTGCTTATATTTATCAATACCCTCCCAGGAACTCGAGATCAGAGCCAAACTTACCGTAGATTGGTTGCATCTAGCAGTGGCGTGGTGTGGTTCTTGCGTTTCGATGCCGGTGAGTTATGTTCGTAGGCGCTAACTTATATATGCAGCTTTCTTCACACTAACATCTGCGCATCGTTTCCCCATGGGATTCTGGCTCAACATAGCAGCGCAACGTAGCCCACAACTTGTGCACCTAAAGTTCCTAACCTCAGAAGAAGGCCGCAATACTACTGCAAACTGGGATCGTCTCAGCCACATAAGACGCCACTATTCCATCAAATTCAAAGGCCACTGTGCCGTGTACCTTGTCATTTTCGTACAAGGTCTATCATCTCATTCCGCTCGTGTCTCATATTGCTCTCGACTTCATTTTGCTGACCCTTCCTTCCATGATTGTGCTACGGTATAGCGCGACCAAAATAACATCCAAGCAGATGAGCGTCCGACCTCCTCTCAACAACGGTGACTTCTCTCTCACATAAGGTACTTACTAGTCATTTGGCAAGAGGGAAGTCCCGATGTGACTGAAGGCACGCCTGCAACTGTAATACGTCGTCGACATTTCAGCCGAACCGCCTGAGTGAGCACCAACCTACCTCTCTGGCGGAACCTCGGGCCCAAATCATCGTACGTGCTTCTTTTGAGCCGATGGGATCACTGCACATCGCCGAGTCACGAATATCTCAGGAGAACTCGGATTTTCTCTCAAAACATCGTAAGCACTGGTGCCATGCGCTTCTAGACTTGAACCATGTTCACGACATGATATGACAGCGCCATGTCCTGCCATATCTCACGAGGCGGGTATGCATGTTCAAACTTGACGGGCTCTGGTACAATAGCATGGAGGGTGAATGCCCTGAACACATTAAGAAGAATGTATCAGAGTATCTTTAGCTGTAACCTGAACTAGACGCCTAGATGACGATTTTCCAACCGGTAGATCAACTCCCAGCACCAGAGAGATTGATTCCGATTGGGATGAGAGGGCTGATGAAAGGTACGCACCCTTCTTTACATTACCTACTGTAGCCGCAGTCGTGCACTCATTCTTCCATCAGTCATACTTGATTAACAGTTTTCATTGAGAGCCTTGGTTTGTCCCCCCTTTCATCTTCTTTGAACATAGGTTAATACCGCAACGTCTCCATCTTCGAAGCGTCAGTCCTGGCTGGGCAACCAGTCCGAACTTCAGTGTGTACTCTATTCTCCGTCCGATCGCGCATCTTTCATGCTACGTAGAGCTAAGCCTCCGAAGTCAAAGCGCTCAGCAAGACTGTATTTATCATAAATTCTTTCAGCGCCCAACCCACACTATATTTTTGATTCAAAGTCCGAGAATGTTCGATTGTTACGACTGCGATCTTCACAAAAGTGCCACAGGCCGGAGATGCCAGAATAAGTACGTACGTACCGACCAACCGAACGTGATCATATTCTCATGCATCTTGCGTGTCAATAACGACGTCCCATCTTGCTTTCGGCGTCTTTCTACATTCCGGCAGTGTATGGAATCTCCACCGTGGCGGTCAAGGGTCATGGTTTGATAGAGCTTTCTCTCTGTCGCGTCGTGGTACCCTCAATCTTCCTGGGTATATCTTGAAACTTCGACGAAAGAGAGCGCCTGCGAACGACTTTAGGTGTGTATCCTGTTCCCCTTATGTTCATACGTTCGTTCCGATGATACCGGTCACACAGCTCCAATGTGCCTCGTCTGCAAGTAAAACTATCCCAGCGAAGGTACGCACCTCCATGTGCTCAGGCCTATCTTTCACTCTATCTCAACCTCTACCTTCATACCCACGATGCTCATTTTCACGCTCGTCTTTGATCGTTACTACGTATGTCCATCACAGCGCAATCGCACGCCTTACAGCTATCCATTCCGACGGTTCTGACTCTCCGAGGACTATGGCGGGACACAGCTACATCGACAACAACGACACGACAGGCTCCGCCTCGGACCAAGGTTCTAGCCTACCCAATGCGTCTACGGTGTTTTTACACCTGATACCGGTGATGGTATCACCTCTCCGTTCAAGCGAGCTCAATTCCGATGACGGCCGTGGCACGAAACTAAATAAAACTTGGCAGAGCACGATTATGCATGGAATAACACGGCTATAGCTCTCGAGCGATGAAGGAGCTCGGAACGAAGACGTTCTTCTATATCTCCTTCCTCTCTTCCTTTCCTTCTTCTTCCTCTTGGTTATGATGCGTTGCACCCACTATCAAAGCTCTGCTGGCCCGAGGCTTCGTTGTTTCGGAATTCCAATTCCATGCTGCGGAGTGCTTCCTGCTCTCCTTGAAGTATTCAAACGCGGAACGAGTCGAGTCGAAGCGCTGACTTCCGAAGTTGACATTGTGGCTTCCAGATGTTGTGCCATGAATATGATTTTCGACGCTCGGTATTCTAGTAGGTCAGCTTGTCAAGTTCAGGCTTAGTCGGAAACACATTGCGGATATATCGGTGTTCAACCATCTCTTCTAGTGCAGGTCGCAAGTATTTACTCTTCTTGGGCTTGGAATGGAGCATCCAAAGGCGACGCGATGCTGGCATCTCCATAACGAAACAACGTCACCTGCATACCTTCTACGGTCATCTCGGTTCAATACGAGGTATCATGAGTACGTGTCTTCTCGTCACCTTTCGAATTCCTTGCACTCATTCTTGGTCTCAATATAGCCATCTGCATCGGGTCTTTTCTATTCTCTTACTTGCCGCATTGGTAGATCACTTCATTGTCGAGACCCGCATCCTCGTTCCGCACGCGCCTTGTGTGGCGACGAAGTTCTTCATTTCACTAAGCCCACGCAGGCACCATCGGAGCTCTTTATAATAACTCTTTCTCCGAGCCCATTCGAGCCAGTTTGCGTTCCTTTGGAGCCACATATAAACAGGACACGGCGAGACGACGAGGCTTCTGCTTCCATTCCATCGACGGTCTACTTATAACCTATCCGGATCATCAGCGCTAGCTGAGTATGAAGTGGAGTGTATCACGATGACGGACAGCTCATTCACGGGCCAGTGCGACTTCCATAAGGGAGCACTTAGCTAACAGATGTTCGTGACTTTGAAAATAGAGGGCGTCCACTTCCCGCCGAACCATCCATGGGTCTAACTCGAAGTAGTCCTTGTTGTCCCTTTTTGGATATGAACAGCCGGGAAATTGGAGCTTTGAATGTGCCAGATTCGTCGACGCTTACGCCATGGCACACACCGCCAGACTCGCAGGCTCAGGCTCGCGCTTGCTTAATTCAATCATCTGCAGCCTACGAAACTCGCCCTCGTGCCGCGTTACGAAGCTGAGGACGGTTTTGAACATATGTATATCCTTATGTGTCTTCCACTTTGTCCTTTTGGGGGAAAGACGAGGGGCGTGGTGATGCCAGAGGCTGTTCATGAGTTTCGTCAGACGAATGTTCGACAAAGCGCAGCACATCCTTTCGGTCTCTTTTGTTGTCGTTTTCAGCAAACAGGTAACGACCCTCAGGCTGAGGTTCTCCGAGCTGCAACAATTGCTTTCTCTATCTCTCTATCTCTTCACCTCTATCTCGTTATACTTACGCTGAGTAGTTGGACTTCCACTTGAACAAGGTCTACTTTATCCTGATGAAACTACACCCTTGCCAACTCTAGATGTTGTCCGTGCAAGTTGTGTTTGCCTTAACACTGTTGGGTCTCTTCTACAACTAGTCATGGTGCCGAGCTCATAAACGTTGATTTAGTGTCAGATATCCTCTACCTACGCTCGTCGAATCCCACACAACATTTCCTTCCGACTCATTTCTCTGTCCGCGGTTGGCGAATAAGCTCAAGCGCTTGCTCTGCTCGGCCGCATTACGATAACAACGGATATAAGCCTGCCGTCACACCTCTCATATTCTTCTTTTAAACACCCCGCTCAATGGCAAGTCTCAATGGCCGGGGAGCTCGAAGCTCACATCCTGTCCACTTGCCTCAGGCTCTGATGATCCTCAGGGCTGTGACGCCACATACTCAGCCTTTACCTGCAAGGTTCGCACGGCACATCTCGGCGAGCATCTTACAGTATGCAGTCGTATATGTGCGAGTCAAACAAGAAGCCGTGTGGGAACCCGTGTGATGCAACATGACTGGAAGCGGCTCGAGAGATGACAGAATGTGACAGGGATATTGACAGATTCGGACGATCAATCTCCATCTTCTATCTTTTCAGACAGAGCAGACAATACATCCTCGGGAATCGGGACTCCAGATTTGGTATGACGACATCTTCACGAAGCCGGCAAAGTTGACAGCAGGAGCGGCGATAAACCGAAGGCTTCGTCTCGGTGAGCATCGAGCAGGCTGCAGGAGATTGAGATGCCGCGGATAGCAGTGACTCGGCATCGCCTGGCTTTAAAAGCCTCGGAGACCAAACTTCAATCGGTACACACGTTCGGTGTCTCAGTAGCACAATCTCCTTTCCGTTAGACTGAGAGTATCAATGCGACGGTGCAAAGACCGAGTCAGCTGCCAATTGAAACCTTGAGTGCCAGCGAGTCAAGCCAAACTCAACCCCTGTGGCACCCCACGCCACACCCCAGCGGACATTGAATTCTAGTCGGAGTCGGCACGTATTTTTCTCAGTGCGTCCGAGTCCATCTTTTGCTTCCGCTTCGGCAGTTCCTCCCTCTAGTGATTTTTTGATACATGAACCGCGATTCATCTTCTTTCGCGGAGAACTTGCAGATCTTTCCTAACGCAGAGAGCTGGGCCATGGATGGACAGGGGCTGGCAGGCTCATGTTTTCGGGCCCGCACCGTGACGAGGCGGAGATCTTGAGGCTCTCTTGCCATTCAAGTCACTTCCTCCGAAGATTTGTGGTTGTATACGGTAAGTAAGTGGCTGCTTATGTTTTCTTAGGGCTGCTTCCGCATCACAGGAGGTGTATCGGATTCACCACCTTCCTTGCCATCGAGGCAGATTCGCTCGATCTCCCCCCTGCAACATCGTCATCTCGAGCTCGGCCGCCGCGCACAACTCTCGCCAACGATTCATATTGTAACGCTAGAAATCGATTGCATTGATTTAGAAGGCTTGCTCTCTGGTTTGAGACGGTGGCTCAACTTCAACATCGTCATCAACGCGGAGTAATCAAGTACTTCCAAGCATCGTTGTTGAATCTTATTTTTTTGGAGTAGGTTCAACGACTCATCATCATTAGAACGCACGAAGCCGATATATGACTCAAGGAACCTCTGAGCGTGGAGGAACTCAGGCCCGATGGCTTGCCCAGAATCTGTTCGTACGATGATCCAGGACAATCCTCTTCCTCTTGTGAGCGATGCGCGGAGTATCAAGACGGGTGAATAGGATCCACCACCTTGCACTGACCTCCAGGCGAGTCATTCTGAAGCAATTCTGATTCAAAGCTCAACGCTTGATCTTCGTCCCCTCGCCACATCGGCCCGTACCTGGCTCGTATGTAGCGCTACGACTCTATCGTATCGCTATAATTCATTCGTATCGACCCCGTTCGAGTCTTTCTATGCGTTTATATATGCATCCGCTCGAACGCTCAAGCTCAACGTCATATAAACTCGATGTAAGTACGCTTCTATATAGTCCTTAAGTACCCCGAATAACAAAACCCATTCTGGTCCACATTTCCTTTCCCTCCGAAGTCGCAGCGTAAGACACCGCCGCCCTCCGTTTTCTACGATCCTGACACGCCTCTCACAGCCTCTCATTCACTGGCAGATCCCCGCCCAAGACTAAGCTTGTTCTTGTCTGACTTTTATCGACAGGACTGCCACCATCGAGGTCATTATCCAGAAAGAGAAAACCCGACGCTCGACTGCTCTCCATCCGCCCAAATCAGGAAACGAACAAGTCAGTTAGACACCGAAGAGGCCGAAGAGACCGATTCGTGCTTGACTTCACTGACTGTAACTGAATGGCTGACGCGAGTGAGGTGACTACCGTAAGTACTCACTGTGTACCGTACTGTACACTGACTGACTAATCGAGCCACGATGATTGGACGTGACACCGATATTGACTGTGACAGGATCTGAACAAGGATCATCCCGTCCTTCGTCGCGATCCTGCGACACTTGTGGCAGGCGCTTCCTTATAATTATTGACAAGACAGACAGACAGAACGCATGGAAGACTCGTCCTCGGAGCCTGCCCCGCACTGACATTTCCAAGGCACGATCGTCGGTTCGGGTTCGGAACTATATCCTGCCAGTATCACCATATGGATCAACGATCGAAGGGCAAGTAAGTACATACTTGGGCAATGGACGGGGACCAGGATCGGGCAGGTCCGGAACGAGAGCTGGGACGCTGGAACGGGACGTAGCTTGACTGGAACGGAAGCAAAATTACTGATCATGATTCCTGATGGATCGAAGACTCGACGGAAGTAAATAAACCTCCATTTCTAACGTTGCGTTATGTTTTGGCACCGCGGGGGTCCACCTTCTTTGTGGGACGAGTAGGCGTCGAAACTCAAAGGAGCTAGCCTTGGAGGGATCGGACAACAGAGACGCGGCACAAGAGACAGGGATGCGTTCGGCAAAACAGATGCATAATGTACAAAGGACACAGAATTACGATGACTGTGGGTATACACAAGACAAGAGAAGAATACTGCGACTTTGACCGTTGTTTTGGGAGCCCTAAGCGACACGACGGCGAGCAAATAAAGAAAACAAGAAAGCAATACGATAGTACGGATATGGAAACAGGGGAAGGATGCGACGGGACCAGGGGATGAAGACGGGAAAAAGACGAGAGTCGGTGTTGAACGTGGGACGTTAAGGCACATAAAAGTCGTGTAGCATAAGATCTATAGGACATGCAACAGACACGAGGCGATGACTATGAATGGGACCATGCAAGATGCAAGAGAGAGCGGGAAAGAAGTATAACATATCAAGAAGAACGATCAGAAGAGCAATTAAGACCGAGCCAGCGGACAAAAGGGAAGCATACGAAGGCTGGACGCGCAGGTGAAGAGCTCATCGCACCACGACCCTCTTCGTATGCTTACCCGACCGCCGTCGACTCTCGCCCGGCGGAGCCATCCCAGGGACGGGAGCCCTCCACTCTTCGACGCTGATTCCGACGTTGACCTAGCCCGACAGAACATCGTTAGCTACGTTGGGCTAGTGGCTAGGAAAGAAAGAAACATACGGGCGTAGGTGGCGCCTGAACTTGCTGTTGCTGCTGAGGATGTTGCGGATGCACGTAATGCGGCGTCGGAGGCGAGCTTTGTTGCAACTGCTGCTGCTGCTGAAAGTGTTGTTGTTGATGTGGTGACATATCGGGGTGACCATGGCCAGAGTAAGAATGATGATGCTGGTGCTGTGGAGGCTGCATCGGCGCGGCGTGCGCGTGCATAGGCTGATGTTGCGAATGTTGCTGATGCTGGAGAAGTTGTGGGTGCTGGGGGTGTTGAGCATGCGGCGACGGATGCTGATATTGTGGATGCATATCGTGGCGCTGCGTCTGAGGCCCTGGAGGTGGCGGTAAAGGCGCCGAACTCGACCCCGACCGCTTCACCGGCTGCTGTTGACCATGCGCAAGAGGAACCTGCGCCATCGCACCCGCCGCCGTCCACGGTTCCCCCCTCTTCATACCCTCCATCCCTCCCTTGCCCAGGGCGCCCGATGGTTGGAAATCACTTTCGACACGCACTCTGATGATCTCCTTGCCCGCTTGGGCGAAGAAGGCGCGTTCTTGTTGGTGGAAGTAGATCGAGGTAGGACCGGGTTTGAGCATAGAAAATTGGTCGGGAGGAGGTGGAGGGAAGAGGCGCATAAGTTCGTGGCCAGTGGGTGGTGGTGGGTAGTTGCGAGGCGTAGGGGGTTGACCCTGAGGGAGGAGGTCGACATCTATTTGGTGTAGGGTGGGGTAGGAGGTAGAAGGTAGAGGGTGAAGTGAAGTGAAGTGAAGTGAAGTGTGGCGTCAGTAGGTGTGTGTGGCCAGTAGCAGAAACGAGTGAGCAAATGTATGGACGTACGAGGCAGATTGCTCGGAGAGATCGGTCTCCTGATCTGACCAGAACCAGAGGGACCAGGAGCATGATGATGAATCGGAGGCAGTTGAGCCTCAGGACTGTGGCTATGAGTATGGCCATGGTGCATCGGAGGCGTCATAGACGCTGAAGACGGCGAACGAGAGAGCTCGGCTACAGGGCGCAAGCTGAACTGGTGCTGCTGCATGGCGACAGTATACAAATTCTGGGTGGCGGCTAGGGGCGTGGGGGCTGATGGGGGAAGCGATGGGGAGTCGAGGGAGGCGGAACGGGAAGGCTTTATATGGATTGCGAATAATGGGATAAGTAGAACGATGGGATCGGGCGGATATTGGAATATTCAAGGAGATCGCTGCAGTGTGATTCTCATGGATGGGGAGATGCGCTCAGAAGCGCTTCCGTTACGTTGCCCAGGGCCCAAGCCTCGTGCGCCATTACCAATCGCTCCTCATCAGATCCGCGCGATCCCGTTCTTCAGATCTCCTGCATCTTTCTCTCCTCCTCCCCGGGCACTGGCGGGCTCACAGCTCCTCTTCCGCTCACGTCGGCTACTTCATCCCGAAAATAGCTTACGAACATCTTCCGGCCCTCCTCCCGCAACCGCCCAACCGACAGCGCTCGTTGCTTTCCTCCATTCGGAATTCGTCTCAATCCTCTCGCGTCCCAATTGTCGTCGTCCTCCGGTCCCTATCCCCTTCCCTGGTGCCACTGATCATCACCTTGTCGTCCCATCCATCTGCACCCGACGATTCATTCCAGATAAAAACATGCGTATGTCAAGATGGCTCATCTGTACTCGCTTCACGACACTCGGAAATGATCTGTCGCTTGGACTCCGACGCGGCCACGTCCTGTCTGGTATGAAGGAAGGAACGCACATCATAAAATATCCACCCGCAGACAAATCGAACCGAGATCTCATATCATCATGTCATTTGGCAGAAGGTTGCAAGCCTTGATGCAGAGAGAAATGAACGCCGCTCCTTCGTTCGTCGTCGTCGCGATTCAAGATGACAACACGTCACTTCCTAATGGGGGCATGAGCCTGCCCATAAAGGGCAGCTTCCAATGACTCCCCCTTTTGGGCAAATACAGTATAGGAAGGATCGCACAGCCTCACCACGACGGAACGGCGGCGAGTTCGGCACGTTGGATGTTCGCCACCTCGTGCCACGCCACATCTCAAGCCAGCTTTCAACCAACACCTCGTCTCAAGGGTTTGCCCCTTCCTGGTCTTCGCTCAACGCGATCTTCTTCTACTCAATACGTCCATCTCATTCCTCACCACCACTCTCATCCTCGGCTCGGATCGGTGAAAGCTCGCAGCCGCTCAGGCAAACTTATCTTCCGCGCTCCGAAGTTGTTTCAAGAACTTGCTAGGGACCTCAGGTTCCTCTTTGCTCTGACACCTTAGACTGACAGCGCTTCTGGTCATCTTTCCGCTAGCGTCTTCTTGTCTTTCGGCATGAAATATCAGCTGTAAACGAACGATCTTCTTTCCTTAATGGGTTGCTCTCCTCCGATACGAGAGAATGCTCGGAGCGATAGAGGATCATTCGATCGCGTACTGTACTTCATGACTCCGCGACAGCGCCAAGTTGCAGAGAGAACAACCCGATTCCTCGAACCTTCAGTAGCTTCAGTACCTGTCGGCTTTCTCCAAGGGCACACCTCTTGTCTTTCTTCGGTCGTCTCACGGCTCTGCTGTCCTGTCATGCGCACTCCAAATCATCGACTATCCCTTATTTGCGTCTCGTTCTCCCTCGAAAAATCCTTAGCATCCATCAATAAGTATGAGCCCCACGGACGAGAGTCCTTCCCTCCGAGGGATTTCGCTTGTGACGGTCCACTACCGACAACGCAGCCTATTGCGATCGGATGCTCGGAGGATTGAAGGATCATTCGATCTCACTATGAGTCCTTCGTGTCTCTGACAGCAGCTGATAGTGAGCACCATGCAGTGTCGGTTACTTGCCGGTGACCTGCAACCTTCAGTACTTGTTCGCCCTCGGCCAATTTACGTTGAACTGTCCTATCTCTCTCTATCCTCCGTAGCTTACCGGAAGATATCCCCTCTGAGCTATACCTAACCAGACTGCGTTCCTATTCATCCCGAAAAGCTACTACAAAACAGAACAAAACAAGAAGGTCAAGACAATCGCGACGGCTCGTCACCGACATTCGAAGTCAGCAGGCCACCACTCCTGTCTCCGATTGACCGTCTATCCCTGCTTTGTACGTGAGTGTCGTTCTCATCTTGCTGCGTGGTTTCTTACGGCTCTTAACAAAGTCACCGGTAGCCAACAACATACACTAAAAGAGACCGAGAAGACGCGGCCCGTCAGCGTCCCACCGGACCACCAGTCACTTGCTCCTTGTCTCCCTGGTTGCCTCGCAGTTTCGTACGTATTATGTATCGTCCTCATCCCTGACGTTCCTACCATGACTCCAGTGCGACTTTGCTCACTTGCCGACCTGTGGAACTTATCTCCGTGATCCCAGAGTGTTACACAATTGCATGCTGGCAAGTCGCATCACAAGTACTAGTACATGAATACATGTGGACCCACCTTCCTTACAGCACACCTTCGGCAACACCCGCGACTAGGATACTTGGGATTATCGCTTCCGTCCGAGAGAGGTCAGTTGGAGAGCCGGCACAGTGCCTGCCAGTGCTGAGTACCACACTATTCTCGTCACCCTCTCTGAATGGCCTCTATGATAAGCGAGCGAACTTACGAGCTGAATAGACCGTCTAGACGCTCCCGTGGCTCAGTTCAGGGTGATGCACAATTGTGGCGCATAGGTATGCCGTGGCAGAGACCTAGGTGCAGAAGGAAAGGGTTCAGGGTCGTCCTGACGAGATCAATTCAGTTCTGGACAGTCTAAGGACGAGGATGGTATTTCTGCACAAATGGCTGGGTCCATCTCCATTGGTCTCGTTCCTGCTTTTCCGAATGCCCGAGTCTAAGATGATAGATCGAGTGGTACCCTTCGCTTGGGGATTCAGCGACTTATACGAGGACTTTCACTGCTCAGTTGCCTTACCGGGCGCCGAGGATTTTTAAGCCCAAAAGCCGTGATTGTTCTTTCGGACCCGTGTGTTCTTGTTTTTATTTTGATCGTGGTCATTGTCTAATCCAGATGCCTTCTATTCCAGTCGAGCATAGCACTCGAAGCCTCGACATCGACCCCCGAATTCGAACTCACACCACTGGCATTCTATGTAACTCACAACTGATCGCTTCGAAATTCTCGAGCTCTCGAGGCTCAGCTCGCCTCACCCTTGTGGTTCTTTCGAGCTCAGGTGGCGTGGCCAAGTGTGAAGCGACTGAGAAAGGCCAAGAGGCGGCACCTGTGGTCACTCATGTGCCTTCTCTTATTCTGTTATAGCTACTCATGACACCAGTGGACTGTAAGACCCCGCCTCCGCCTCCGCTTCAGGATGTGTTGATATTCATTGTTCGCGCGTATGGGCGGGCGGCGGGCGCTCCGCGTCCACAGCCTACAGGCCGTATGCACGCGTCCCATTCACCGCGACGGGCTTTTACTTACCACTCCGTCATCCCGCTCGATCGATGTCGATGACAATCACTGAAGCCGCATAAGTAGACGCCCATAACACCGTACGTTTATGGTGGAGTCGGACCAGTCGCATTTTCCGGTACGTACGAAGTACTGCATGGTCGAGGACGACTTCGGTCCTTATAGAGAGGATCGGGACAAGCTCCTTCGTTTGTTTGACAGCTCTCCCTGCCGTCGTCCGAACACATATCCTTATGTGGTTTGTATGTTGAAAAGGCTATCCCACGACTCTCTTCGGCGGTTTCCTGCGCTTTTCTCTATGTGTTTTTGGCGCCCAGCAGAGTACTTGGACCCAGATACATTTGGTCGCGCCACCGCCACAATTTCGCGACCGGGACGAAGGAGTCGTGCTTTCGAGTGCATAACTGCTAGATGGTCATGATCAAAAAAATACAATAGAGAACGAATTGATAGCGGCCGCGTTGACTTATCCCGACCGCTGGCGTTCCGTGTACAGCAGGTATGTGCCCACTCTCTCACTGTTCGCCTCCTGAGTACCTGCCACAGCTCTCATACTCACGACTACATTTAGATCCTCATATGTTCTCAAACGCATGAGTACGTCAACTGGATGATTCCAAATTCAGGACTCATAATTGTACTTAGGAGGTCCTAGTGCGCTTAGTAACTTAAGGCCGACCCAGCCTGCCGTCCTCCCATCGACCTCCAGCCACCATCTAACTCGAAATGATTCTTCGGCTTCCATTCACGAGTATAGCCCTCGGTCGAGGCAGGCTCCCATGTAACGTACGTACATCCTCAATTACTTATGTAGTTGATTGCTGAAGGCGACTTTGAAAGCGCCGAGAAGGGAGGTGCCCCGGAGGGAGGCGGAAGGGCAAGCGAGGGAGGTGACGGTGATTGTGTGTACATTGTGAGTTATGCAGCACAGTGATGTTTTTTCTGGCCGCATAGATGTTCTTCTGAAGTCGACAAGCGTATATGAATCCGGTCTAGTCAGAAGACGTGTTTTCCCGACAGGCTTTTCAACTGCACACGACCAAAATTCGAGTCGACCATTCCATTCCCTCGAAGTCTTCGGTGCGTAATTCACGATATCATGGGGTCGCATGACGATGACCTCAGTATGGCCATTCACTCTCCTTCTGATGCTGGCTATCAACACGCCTGCCATGGTCTTTTGCCGCATCCTAGATGACGCCTTACGGTCGTGATCTCTTTTCTCGTGTTATTCTCACGGACACGGGTGCAGTCTATCTAATCATTGGAAGACCGACAAAGACGGGAGAAGAAGGGCGGTTTAGAAGGGCGATCTGTCGAGTAGCACGGTAGGCCGGCTACAAATTCACAGTCTTACATTTCAGTCAGTCTCCGGACTCCGGGGTGTGGTATGTTTAAAGCCACTATCAACGCATTATCGTGAGTCCATCATTGATATTTTGGTCTGCCACGCTGTTACCCTCTGACTGGAATGCTCTAGTAGTCAGACTGCGTCATGTTGGAAACAGCCTGTCTCATCAAGCCCGACAACTGAAGTCCTAGTCATCCGCGTACCATCTCCTGGAAGCCATATCCGTCCTCGACGACGCCGATCCTTGCTTCCTTCGAACTATCAACAAGTACCTCACAACTCGGACCTTCTGAATCTCCACTCGGAGTCCGTCGAGCGATCGTTGAACGAATCACCGTGTGGCGCAAACTCATCCATGAGGTATCGCACAATCCTTTCAGGTCGCCTCTCACGATCTAAGTCGACTAAATTGTTCGAAGACGAGAAGAGTTTCCGCATCACATCTCAAGCGAGTCAATGTCGTCAGGTCAAGTGTTCCAGTCATATCAGGTGGAATCTTCCTTCATTTCCGCCACTTCACTCAGCCTAGAGACGCTTGGGGATATACAAGTTAGGACAGTTTGCCTGAGCATACATTATCATCGACTGGCACGGGTTCAAACCGAAGTGGCGAGGTATGGATTGACATTCTAAAGTGGAAGGCTCGTCAAAAGCTCTCTGCGACGAGTCCGTGTTTTCTGGATTTGCGGTTATTGCTCGGCGCCACCGCCACCTTTCCAAGCGCGTCACTTATGTAAGACAGCCACGCCTCGACGATCCTCCTCCTCAAAGCCAACCTCGTTGAACCTTCAGCCCATAACTTTCAAGTTTGACAGCATACTTCAAGCTCAAACTTGCGGTATATGATAAATTACCCTTTGGCAACACTTTCCCTCCTCCGTCATGCCTCGGTGCCGACAATTTAGAAATATAACATCCCAGTCAGCCGTGAGCTTGTTTTCCACCGCTCATCTTCATTCTTCATTATCTCCCTGCATCTTCTACAGAAGGCAACATTTGTAGGCTGATCTTCCTTAGGCCGAAATACAAATGCAAATCGAACATCTCCAATCAGTCTCAGGGCTGGGTTACCGTCGATGTCAGGTGTCATATGTATGTTTTCATGTGCCTCGAACTCCGCCTTGATATAGGTCGCAACAGGTCGCATCTGGCATGGAAGTTGGAAGTCTCCTCGTCCACCTGCTGGAAGCACAGCTTACAAGCTAGTTAAGTACCACCGCTTGCCGTAAAATCCTAGTTCCATCCGTTGATCCGAATTTGTCAGTCAGTATCATAGATCTTCATTTCGAAGAGTGGTGCACTTTCGCTGAGGTCGGTCCTGGTCGGTCGCCGCCGTATGTGCCTCGTGTGCATGCGATGTGACGATCCTCCTTTCCTTTGCATCTAGGTTGATTGTGCGGTGTCTTGAAGTCAAGCTGCGGACACATGCATAAGAGAATGGGGCGATTGAGCTCAACGTCATGGGTTACATCACTGGTTAGACGGACGGTGATGTTAAGGAAGCTTAGCGGTGGGCCACACTGCAGGGTTCATCGATGTGAGAGTCAGCGGATGCTGCATCTTGTACGACCTCCCACTGGTGGCTGCAGCGCGAGGAACGGCGAGTTTCTTCCCTTCTCTCAGCGACAAGACACACTCACCTTGACCTGTCCATGTATTGTCGCACGTCACGGTCTTTTGAAGATTCCGCGGCTCGCCCCACTTCGGTCTACCACGCTTTCATGTTCACCCTTCCTCCTTCTTCACGGATCCACTAACCCCAATCATCCGGCCAGGCATATAGCGGATATGGATTCCACACCCACACAATGCCACATTCATGTATCACACCCCCGTCATACCTGCGAGGGCTGCGAATCAGATTCCACATTCGACCGCAAAACAAGGCGCAAATAGTGAAATGAATCAGCTACTAGACGCTCGTGAGCACAACTCAACTCATCCTTTGACCTTTACTCGAAGCGCTGTTTCAGAATCGAGTACTATCCAAATTCATGATGCGTTCACGCGATGTTCGTGCGAGGATGGACGATGGTCTGATATGTCTGTGCTAGGCATTCATCAAAGGTCGCACCTCGCTCTCCGACTCAGACGTCCTTCTCGATTGAATGGTTGGAAGCTGCGCTTCATGAGGGTGTCAATGAAGGTGATGTAGCCCGTGACAGCCCCTTTCATGGAACCCTCGGGGTGCGTACGTCTGCTATGAAAGGGGTACGTACTTCCACTGCATTGTATACGACGTAGTGTTCCTACTGACTTTCTATCGTGATCTTCGAAGTGCCTATAGGCGTCATAGTAGATTTAGAGATACGTATGGATACACTCAACATCCTGATTCGAATGCTTGCCATTACAATCTTCGAAGTTACCGTGCACACCCAGTTGAAGATCCGAGGTACGTATTGCGCTTCGCTTCCCATTCTGCTGCATGTGCCATGACATCGTGATCTTTGAATTCAATCACAGTATGTATTTGGTCAGCACGGTATCCAATTGAGCTTGGCTACGTTTCCCAAGTCGACCGTCTCACAAATACGTGGCGTCAGGACGACCTTATTCGTCAAGGCGGCAAGTACAGGCACAAACTCACACGTATACTGCTACGCAGTGTTACGCGTCTCTTCCATCATACCGTGCTGCTTCGCTCAATCTCCGTACTGCCGGGTCTCCAACCACTCTTTCAAGCCAATCTTTCAAGACGCCGTCTCGCTTGGCATATCGGGAGGCTTCATTCCTAGACCTCGTATCCCCCTTGGAGGCGACAAGGATCGTCCCTTGCTGATCTCATGACCCCGGTCAAACCTCTATGCTCGCTTTGACTGCTGATACTGTCTCTTTTGCGCTTTCAGAAACTTCCTCTTCAGAATATCACCCTTTCTGTGAAGAACGCCGGTTAGCGCTCACAACCTGACCGGCGAATTTGGCGCAGTCACTGCACGACCTTCGGTAAGCTGTTTTGCTGGCATTGACTACTGGTTCTTCTGCTACGCCCCCCCAGTTCTCCTTCTTGCGGCATGGTACTGCACGCGAAGATGACCGGGTTCAGCGATGTGCTGCGCGACGATATGGCTACACAGGTCATACGGATTATTCCACATAACCGTGACGCCCACGCCAGGCCTAGCGTCACCGCCAAAGTCTGCTTCTCATACTGCCGAAAGAAAACAGCGCCCTTTAGAACCTCGCTACGAAACAAAATGCTTCGAGCGATTCAATTATACACATGCTGTATACCCCTACCGTAACCTTGCGGGGCTTCTGAGTCACCGCTTCGTCTTCCCCGTTTTGACTTCACCGTCGAGGGCGAGCAGAAGT
Organism: Stereum hirsutum FP-91666 SS1; assembly: GCF_000264905.1. Taxonomy (NCBI): domain Eukaryota; kingdom Fungi; phylum Basidiomycota; class Agaricomycetes; order Russulales; family Stereaceae; genus Stereum; species Stereum hirsutum. Next base: position 209,709 of record NW_006763141.1, on the reverse strand, counting down.
GACTCTAGGAGCGAAGCAGCATTATGTGGCTTCGTACAGTACGGTACCGTCCGCTTGTTGTAAGCAGGGCCTTCGTGTGCTCCTTTTGGCTCTACCCCAACGCTCTATGTCCGTCAAGCGATGGTTTTGTTAGTTTCCGACCTACCACTGAGCACGTAAATCCAGCTCATCGTGTCGTGTTTTAACATAAAACCGTCCCTGCCCCTCCGCGAGGTTCTCGGCGTTAGTGAATTCGGTGGTAAGTAGTGGATTCACTTGCCATGGTGTCGCTGCGCTCACTGGTTTTGGTTCGTTCTCACCCTCAGGCTCCACTTACACAGTGAGTCTCGCTCTTTGACAGGTACGATGGTAGTGTTACCGGACGCACATTGCGCTATGAACGACTTCCATCATGTTGTTCCCGGAAATTGTCACAGACTTCAGCATTCACCCTCCGTGAAGGGCTCCTTCGGGACTGAAAGACGACCTTGGACACTCCACGCAGTCAGTTTGTACGTTGCAGGTTACCCCGTCTTGGGATGCCGGCCGAATAGGTGTTATAATTCTTGATCCAAACGCTGGCTTCACATGCCTCAATACAGGGCTTGAGTTGTATGTTATTTGATGTCCCGTGTCTTTCAGTTAGGCGTGGTGTACAGGGGTCGGGTTGACGCTTTGGCTGTGGAGACGGGATGCCATAATCACCGCTCTCGAGCCGTGCTCCATTAATACAGTAAGTATCTGAGTCGATGTACTGCGTTGACCTTCTCCCAGACAGTGACCCAGTATCATCCGCATCTTGGTCAGGACACTGGTCGGGCCTGAGGCAGACGTGGGTCCTTCCGGGCCCTGTGAATCCTATCCGAAAAGATCAGCCCGATTAGGACTGTGGCGCGAGGGCTCGGAGCGAGTTGTACGTATATGCGTTCGCTTCATGTGCATCAACTGAGAATGGTACAGTGATAGGTACTACGGTACGTCATATCCGACTCTCACGATTTCTACGTTCTCAACTGTGTTTGCTGCTTTCAGGCCTCTCAGGGAGACAAGCGTTGGCCGTTGGCCTCTACGACCCGTACCCAATCTTAGATCAGATATAGAGATGCACAACGTGTTCGAGCAAAACCACAGAAAGAAGTCAGTTCGCCATTTATGTCAAGAACATCTTCGAGCTCGCTGAATCAACTTCCCAAACTGTGCCACATAGGTACACTGTCGTAAGTCGAAGCCCTTCCCCCATCGATCGCCTGCTGGGTCCTTGGCTCGTTGCCATGCGTGGAAGCGCAGAACATCACGCATCATACACGACCATTCAATATCGTGCGCACCCGGTGGTTGAACTTATCTGCCCGTTGAGTAAGGTGCCCTCCACGAATCAGTTCCTTCGACGAGAGTTTGTATGGTGGCCATGGAGTCCATTCACACCACCTTCGGCATGGCTTCGGTGAGACTTGGTTGGGCGTTCGGTCGCTATCTCTCCGAAATCTGGTACGTACTTTCACTTCGAATTCGACGCTCATTGTGGTACCTTTCGCTGATTACCCTTGTAAGGCCGGTGGTGGCAGTCATGAGCGTATGTTATTGATATCGCTGATTGTGGCGTTCAGGCAGGTTCCGCCGCTCCATGTTCATGCGGGTCAATGTAGATCACGCAATCTCTGACTCGTCTCAAGCTTTCGAATATTGCCTCAAGAGATGGACCTTGCAAGATGAAGACAAGACGAATATCGCGTGTGGCTTTCGATCGATAATCATACTGAGGATATCGCACGACTGCGGAAGTCGGGCACTGGGGATTCCCACTACCCGAGCCTTTACGAATGCCCAAGTTTTTGACGCCGGAGAACTTGCAGTTACAATGAGAAGTCAGGTTCGTCGAGTAACTTTGCTCTATTTCGTCCGGCTTGGGCATCTCATTTCCAGAATCAAACACAAGACTTAGACCCCACTCTCGGCTGATGTCCATCGGCGTTCTCTGAATGGTCAAGTAGTGGGAGACATGAAGAGACCTCGGTGTAGGTATACTAGCTAGATGAGGACACCGCGGTATGAACTTTATATTTCGAGGAAGAGGGGTGTGATCAACAAAAGAACGGCTATCGTGAGTCTGCTTTCGTTTAAAGATAGCGCCACAGCTACGAAGGACTTGGCGCTAGATGAGCGGTGCAACCTTCAACATCCAATGAGACTGACGATCCAATGAGGATGGACCAATCATCCCAGCCCTCCCATTCGCCGAAGCTCATACCGCTAGTTCGCGCACGCGGCACCATTGGTTGGTCAAAATACGTTACCAAAAGCACCTTCTTGGACTCCTTGTTATAATCCAATCAGCACTCGACGGAAGCTCCCACACGGGAAGCGGTACGATCCATCACACGCCTTGGCCGCATTGTGAGGCAATACGATGTCATCCAATTTACTATTATGGCCCCACTCCTCATGATCCTGATACTCCCCGATACCAATTTTATTCGGTGTCTTTTTGGAATAGAACGAATTTCTTCGAAGGGGAAGCTGAAAGATGGATGCCCCTCGCAAGCTCAAGCTTTGGCATCAATCCCATGCTATACACGTACAGGCAGGTATGCACATCAGGGTCAGCAGGAGTATATCTTAGAAATGAAATCCGCATACCCCTCGGATACCTTGCGCTCCCCTTTGCGTCATGTATTGGGCAGGGAGCCTGTCTTGGGTCACGAGGAGCCTATAGGGGTCTTCTTACGTGCTTTATTTTTGCATCTCATTTCATCGGACGTGTTTTGTTTTCTACAATAACGCTCGATAGTCCCACGAATAAGGTACAATTTCTTCGGTTTTTTTTGTTTGTTTACTTACCTCCATTCAGAGGGCGCCGTACTGTGCCAGACATTCAGAGTGGTAGAATACGTACTGGCCACGGAATATGGCCAGTGGTGTACCTCTTACGAGTATAGTAGCCTCCGCTATAGAGCCATCTCCAGCTTCTGACCTAACTCTCGGCTTCATTCCAGGGACTATGCTTCGTATTATACCCTAGCCTCTTTTCCCACTTGAGATAGGCGGATGGAGCTTGGCCGCAGGGGGTAATGCCTCATACAGCTGCCACAGTCGAAGTCACTTCTTTCGGGCGATCTTGACACAACTGCTGCTGCCTGTGTTTGTTCACCAACAGAAAGAATTCGACTTCAGCGATAAACGCCATTTCAAGGTCTACGCCAGCTACTTCCGCCACGAATACTAGAAGCATTCACCATAATACTTAATAGGATCATGAGCTTATCGCTCTTGCATTTGTGAGTTGAGGGGAGACAACATTATACCCGATGGGCCACAGCCGGGGACTTCATTCATACTTACGCCACTTGAGCAGGTGGCGCCCGTTGTTTCGGGTTCAGCGCCACAATGATCATGTGTGCGCCAAATTGAATCGCTTGGGCCTGATACAAAATTTTCACTTTCGTGTCCACCCAGTACTTTTCTATACGACTCCTCCAGACCCTAACCGACAGAGAGCTCGCACTAATGTGGTCTCGGAGGGAACAGACTCGCACAGGGGACGGCAATAATGGACGCAAACGAGCATCGTTCATCATCGAAACGCACAAACAAAAACTAACAACAAGCTATCGTTCACATAGATGAAGTCGAGCCGAGGAAAAAGGAAGACCAACGGTTCCGAATATAAACAAGCGAGCGAGCAATAGATAAGTAGATAGATCAAGCAAAAGGGCGCCATCGAAAGCTGGGCAGAAGGGCGACAACAACGAGCGGACCGCCGAGCGTGATGGCCGACGAGGAAACGAGGGGAAAGCAATGAAATGTATCGTATATGCGAAAGAGAAGGACGATGCAGTGAGAGGATGGTTGGGTTGTTAAAGAGTGAATTCTAAGGAAGTTGGTGGTCACCATGCTAGATGAGGGATGTTTGTGGCGGGTAGTCGCCTGTGCGAATGATGAGGTGGTGATGAGTGCGGATAGGGTGTACTGGTACCGGTAGCATAGCACAAGAGTCAGATCAGTAGCGAGTAAGGGTAAGTAAAAGTCCAACGACGAGCGTAGTCCATGTTTATGATATCCAAGCCTTCATCCATCTACCTCCTTTTCCTCATGCGAACGAACAATCCGAGGTCCTAACCAGACAGGGACATCGCGGGGCGTACAGAATCAATCACTCCTCAAGTCTAGAGCGCGATGGCACCCAACATCATCCCGACCGAGCCCACAGCGGCAGCGATCGCCATTCCGTGCCACCCGGTACCGGCCACGTTGGTGGCGGAAGACGAAGAGCTCGTCGAACTCGAGCCGCCACTAGTCGCACTGACGCTCGCCGTACCCGTAGTCGTCGCACCCGCGGGAATCGACGTCGGCTCTGGCACACCCGTTCCACTGGCGAACGCGTTCGCAGCGACACAGCTGCTCGTCGCGCTGGCGACAGCAGCGGAGTCGGATTGAGTCGACGCAGTCTTCAAGCTCGCGGACGACGAGAAGTCGCAAGCATCCGCTGAGCGTGATTGGGACTCGTAGTACGCGTCGAGGGCAATATCCAACACCTGCGTAGGGTCGCACATCGAGAAGTCGCCGTAAACACCAGTGGTGCCGTTACCGGAGACAGACGTGCAGTTGGAGGAGATACCGCAGACGACACCAATGGCGGTCCCGACCTCGGCAACGGACGAGATCACGGAGGGGTTGTACACACAGCTCAGCTGGGAAACGACACAGTCGCAGAGATCGCCGTTGGGCGTAGGGGGCAGCGTGTTGGAGGCAGTCCAGGTGTCATTCGTGGTCGGGCAAGACGTAGGGGCAGTGACGGTGGGGGTGTACGATGCAAGCGGGGAGTAGGTGGGGATCGCAGATGCGGCGGAAGAGAGCGCGGACTGGTAGTTTGTGAAGTCGGTGCTGGGGGTGTATGAGCTGCCGTCCGAAGAGACGTTACCAAGACCGAAGTCGTTTGATTCGTTAATGAATTCCTGTTCAAGATGATGAATACGATATTACTGAGATAGACGAAGTGAATTAACGTACGAAGACAATACCACCAGACCAGACGTCGGTCATGTTGGAGCTGTAAAGGACCGGAACATCTTCGAAAGTACGGGGCTCGACAGAGTTGCAACCGTACTCGGAGAAGAACGCAGGCTACGCAACAAAACGATGTTTTAGTGACCAGGCTGAGTCCAGCTATGAACATGTACTCACAATGCCCAACGCAGCCAGCTCCGCAGTCCTCGCCTGGTAGCCGGAGGTCACGAAGTCGGACTCTCCGCACCACTCGTAGATGTTCAGCCCCCAGTAGTCGAAGTAGCCGCTGCCACCGAGAGAATCGTCGCAGGCAAGGTAGTACGGGAATGCGATGCGAGAGTTGGGCGTGTCTGTAGCGGTGTAACCGACGAGTTGGGTGAAACCGTGAGTGGAAATGTATGACTTGACGTCACGGAGAGCGGCCTTGACATAGGGTGCGGCTTGAATATCGGTCGTAGCAGTGATAACTTCGTTTCCGACGTTGAAACCAAGGACTATACGAAGTTGAGAAATATACAGGTCAGCATCACTGAAACAGTTGGCGTCCTTACCGCATGGCTCGAATAAATGGACTGATGCGTGTGGGTAGGAAACAAGGAGGGCCAGTGACAGCACTGTTCCCGCAGCAATCCCGAGGCGCAAATACTATTTTTGTTAAGTTTCGGCCGCGGATGGGCTACGAAGCCCGCCACCACATGAGACGGTATGGCAGAAAACTGCCTCTTCAGTCCAAGCGACTCCCAACCGAGACTAGTGTGACGATAGGCGGCTCCAGCGCGCTCACGAAGAAGTCGGTCTCCGACGGCAGGACAACTCTGACCGTGCTGCCGCAAAATGATCTGGCTGTGCATGTTGCACCCGTCGTCCGCCAGCGAACATTTCAGGCGAAAACTAAAAGGCAGAAAAACATCGGTAGATCCGGAGAGACCAATGTACTCGCGGCAGAACAGTGTTCGAAGCGTGGTCCAAAAATAGAAACGGTGACGGGACTCCTCGCAGTCGAAACGGGAAATGACAATGCCAGAGGCGGACATTACATCGAGAACGCACCGATGCCTCTCGCCAAATGAAGCATATGACCAGCCGCACTCGGAGCCCTACGCTCAAAGCAGAGAACGTACGAGGAGGATCCGCCATTTCCGACATGAACTGCCAAAGACATTCTATCAATGATAGAAGACGAAGCGAACAACGTACCGTTAGTGTACGCTCCGAACGCATCGACCGTGCTCAAGAATGAAGTCATCAAGCCCGTGTTCCAACTCGGTGAACTCGAGCTGATAGCGCCGTTGTCGCTCGGTGTCGCCAGATCGAGCAATACGTAGATCCCAGCAGAGTCCAGCGCACTCATACACTCCGAGTGGTCCAAACTCGAGTTCGCCTGGTACACACGGATGAGGTTGATACCGAGCTCCTGGAAGTAACTGACATCACGCTTGCAGCCATCGGTGTTGGCGAGCGGGTCGAGTTTGGAGATGGAACCATCGGGTTGTGTCTGCGAGGAGCCGTAGTTGGCCGGGTAAGCGGCTCCCTTGATGAAGAAGCGGTCACCGGAGGACGAGTCGAAGAGGTATGGACCTTTGCGAACAATGGGAGCAAGAGTGGCTGAGGCTGTGGGGAGGATAGAAGAAGCAGCGGCGGCGAGGAGCGCCAGGGAGAACATGGTGGTGAACCACGGTCGTTAGACCAAAAAGTTGAAAGGGAGAATGAGGAGATGAAGAAAGAGATGAGAGATGAGGGCAAAGGTGATGGGTGATGGCGTTTCGTGGGCGTGGGTAGCTGCGAGGAGAAAAGGCCGACGCTGTGCAGCTGGACTCAGGCCCTGCTGCGTAGCCGTGCGGGCGCGGAATATTTGGCCCATTTGATGATAAGACAGACCGGGGGTCTCCTTACCTAAGCGTCTACAAGATATATGTTCCTGGTGGTCTCAGCCTGTTCTCGGCTTCTTCTGACCGCGTTCACTACGCTCTTCGTCTTCGTCTTCGGTGTACAGCTGGCAGGTGCATGATATCGTCTGAGTTCTCTTTGCTTTACAGGAGCAGAAGGTAGGAGCTCATATTTGCACGATTGCTTCCGTTTCCTCCCTGTGACGATAAAACTGTCAAACTTTTCAGGAGGTTTTGATATTCTCTTGACAGCCACGGACGTATATAAAAATAGCACCAGACCCGCATAATCTTCCCGGCGGCAACCTTCAATCTTTCCTGTGTTCGAGATTGGAGCTCGACCCACCAGCATTAATTTTGGCCGATCTGTTCAATTCTTCGCACCAATTACCCACCATATTTCCTGCATAACCGCAGCTCTCGCAACACACTCGCAGGTCGACTGACAACTGAAATGGGCAGTGGACGCCGCATGCGGGTGGTATTGACCGTCGTGCGCTCCTTTTAGAGCTTCGATCTAGTCTAGACAGGGTGGTCACCATCACGCTCGTCGAATGCATGGTCGTTTACCAGAAATATCCTTGACGGGAGGACCGGTACCAACGAATTCTGAGCGCCACCGACAATTACCGATGTCGCAGCGAGTCCAAGTTATAACAGGGGCGGCTGGGGATCCAAGCTTATGCCAGCGCAGTCACAGCTCGAAGTCGACTGTGCACCGCAGGCAGCAAAAAAAAACATGTTGGACAAATTGCAGAACTCCCAGTTGAAGAAAGTTTACGGATGCACAGTCTCGACGTGGCGACATGTGGCGAGGCGAAAAGTATAGACGACACGGACGGTTGTGCCTGTTTGGTCTTGAGAGTTTTTTTCTTTTCTTGAGCTGAAGAGAATTAGTCGACCCGGGTCCCGAAGTGAAGCGGTTGTTTGTCCTTGTTGAATTCGCAAGTCTTCGGCCTCGGCTCCGTAAAGAGATGACGTCACTGACTGTTCGCCACCAACGGTAAATGCGCCACACGGCCTCGACAACCTCACATCCAGTTCCAGCACGACAATAAGTACCGGTAGGGGCCTGAGATGTCTCTGAGATACCCATCAAGAGGAATGGTAGAGTATTCCACCATAACCTAGGCCAGAGAATAAAAGACAGCCCCGTAAGAAGGTGAAACACAGACGGCTTGCCCGCAAGTTTGAAGTCGCCGGAGATTCACGGTTGGGCACTCGAAAAGTACACCGTACACCATACATCAACCGCAGATAATGGTGATGACGTCAAAGTCTTCCTCACCGTTCCTATCCGTCAGAAACTGATCGTCGTAGACATATGTCTGGGTGGCGTTATTTAAGTGCTACCACTCGTCACGGTATCTGTAGTTCAGAGGTTCCGGTGACAATCATGAGTAGGTAGTACCGAGTACGCTTGTCGCAATAGGCCAATACCAGATCCTGGTAAGCCCCAGTGGGGAAGCAGACACTGATGGATAAACACGAGACGCCGGTGAACTGTTGGCAAGGGAAGATGATAGCGACTAAGTAGCCAAGCTAGAGAGATTAATGGTATAGAATTTCAAGCCTACTCGAAACACCATATCCTGCGGTTATCTAAAGCACAAAACCGTCAATAAATCTGCGAGCGTGAGCACCAATATCGTCGCTATTAAACCATGATGAATGAATCAGTCCAAGCTGAGATCTTTGTATAGGTCACCATGTATCCGTATGTTCCTGCAGTTTCACAGCAGCAATCGCGACCACCTAGACATACGTGCTCACCCCCAGATGGACTCGTTGTGGTCTAAACCTGCAACACAGAAGATTTGCAGGTGGCACTGAGCGGCCGGATGTGATGATAAAGTGACGTAGTTTGTCGGACTTTGAATTGTTTGTTCTCCGAAGGCGTTTACTCAGACCACGTGCGCATCGCGCCGCTCTATCATTTTGTCTTCCTTTCATTCACGCCAGAAATAGGTGGTACGCGATTCACGATCCTATCGAGAACATATGACACTAACGCCCTACTTCAGAACACAATGGCCACATTGGTCCCTCCATCTGAGGTCAATGCAGCTGCTACCTTCCAAAGCGACTCGGTCAGTTCATAATTGATAACATTATTATGTGAATTTCGAGGAGACAGTCAATCGCAGCGTGCTGAGCTGAGACACGTAGTCGACACACTTTCTGGATCATACATCAGTGAGTTGCTGACGCAATGAGACAATTACGTTCAACTTGGGTGCCTCACCTCGGCGTCCACGTCCTTCTTCAGTAATCGCAATAGTCGCGGCTTGGTGTTAACACGTTCTCTCACATCTCTTTTTTTGACCAATAACAAGCGATATAATACTCATTCCCATGTATATCAACAGTCATCCGTTGCGCGAGGCTACTGGACAGCTGCGATCAATACCCGCCTCTCATCCCTTGAGACAGATCCCCATTCCAATAGGCCGGAGGTCATCCTCGACACTCGACGAAGTCTAGATGAAGAGCTGGAAGCTATCATGTTGGCCATGAGCATTGCTCGAGCGCGGCGCAACTCCCTCTCCCCCATATGCCGACTACCTTCAGAAATCCTCTCCCGCTGCTTCCTGTGGCTTACCTTTATGGACGAGCCCAAGAGGTCGCCGTATGGAGTTATCACTAGCAGCTCCAGCAAGCTTGGCTGGATGCGGGTTCTGGGGGTCTGCGACCACTTTCGCCAGGTCGCCTTGGCAGACCCGAGACTTTGGACAAGAATTACTTTCCACGCTGGGCCACAGTGGGCAGCCAAAATGGTTTCTTGCTCAAAGGCAGCCCCGCTACTCCTCCGAGCTGAGGCTTTACCTTCACAATGTCGAGATTTACTCCGCACCATAGTTTGCGACCACATATATCATATCCGAGACCTCTCTGTCGAAGATGATCTGAAATTTCTATCGTCTATCGTCGACATCACCACCCCAGCCCCAATGTTGGAGACTCTCGAACTCACGATGACCGTATCCGGGGGTATCGACCCTCATCCGCTATCCCCCTCGTTATTCGCTCTCCAGGCTCCCCGTTTGCGCCGTCTCTCTCTCGAAGGTTTCAAACTTCCATCAGCAGTTTTCCCGCTTCTCCGAACGGTAGTAGATCTCTCCATACAACTTCCTCGCTCGTATCACGGAACATCATCTGAAACCCCGGCTATCCCCTCTCTCGACGAATTTTTCTCCATGCTTCAAACTGCGAGCCATGTCACGAACCTCAGCCTCAGAAACTGCATTCCTTCGATACCGAGCGTTTCGGATCTTCCTGCCAACGCAAATTCCGTAACGTTCCCGAACCTTCAATCGTTGTGTCTTGCTACGGGCACGGTGCAAGATTGCGATTCCGTACTTCGATGTCTCAACTTCCCGCCCAGCTCACGACTGCACCTGACGTGCACGCGTCGAGATCCATCTAACATAGCAGCACAAAAGAAATTACTTTCCACTATCAGCGCCCATACCCGCCACACTGCAGCTCCTCGTATTGCCAAATTAATTATCAATCCATACGTCACCAATCTAACCTTTGAGGTCCGCGCGTGGGATTCCTCCTCCGATGGCCTTCACGACCAATACTACAATCCCAAACCAGCCATGTTCTCTCTGTCTTTGGACGACAACTACTCTCAGGAACCTACCTTCGCCTCCATCGCGACCCTCTTCGATCTGACCGAGCTGCATACACTACGCTTAGCGTCGCCGTCACTTGCCTTGGACGTCAGAAAATGGATACAAGTCCTCCGGCATACGAAACAACTCGACCACGTCTCCGTCACCGGTCCTTCGGCCATCTCCTTTTGCAGCGCTCTCGTAGTTCCTGTTCGCGGAAAGTCCTTGGCTGACGCCCGAGCGGCGCAAATGTCAACGTCTGGCGGAACCCCGTCATCGTCGAAGAAGAAATCGAAGAACAACACTTTGTCTTCCGCAGAAGACTTGTTTCTTCCTGGCCTTACGTCTATCGAGCTGGAGAAGGTTGACTTCCAAGAAGACACTCCTGGGCTGGAGATGCCTTTCCATGTTGCCTTGAAAGCCCTTCTCGCCAAACGTAAAGCTCTTGGAAAACCGATTGAGCAGCTGGGCATTTCTTACTGTACCGTGCTCGAAGACTGGGTCCATGAGCTTAGCCAAGTTGCCACGGTCAATTGGGATGGGGATTGCGGAGATCTGGAAGAGGACGACGAACAAGACGAGGAAGACGAGGAAGGCGAGGAAGATGAGGAAGACGAGGACTACGGTGATGAGGTATACTATGAAGAAGGGATGTATGTGTACGAGGATGGTGGGTATACGTACGACTACGAAGGAGGGAATTTCTGATACTCTCGCTCCAGTGAGTGTCGGTCGTTTATTCGTCAACATACAGCTACTAACTCTAGTACAGTGTGACTTTCTATCGTGCTTGAACTTCCCTTCTTACCGTCAGCGTTCCACCACAAACTTTCTCTTTATCGCACTGAGTTCTATGTCGTCCAAGGCTATTGTTGCAGAATTGTGTTGACATCTGCTTTTGCACCACGCAATATACGAACACTGCGGACCTGACTAAAGGTTGATGGTCCTATGTCAGAGTACATTTGTCAAATGCCCGGCGGTGCCCTTCCGTACGCGTGCTCCGGGCGAGTCAGACCAATTTCATTTTTTGTTGATATCTCCGTCCTATGACTATCTCATGCTGGAAGCCTGCGCGACTCTGCAACGATCTACCACGACCCCATAGTCATGGCACCCAACAGTACACCAGCTGTCTCGATATATCGAATCCACGATGGCGAGCTCATTCACTTCCTCTGCGTATACAAATGCTTATGGAACACGATTGGGTCTCTGTAGGCTCCGAACCGGAGAAAGTGTCTGCTGCCATCGACATTCTTGGGAAAGCATTCTCGGATGCAGGTACAAGTGAAGCATCGGTACCATGCTTTAGGGACTTACGCTGATTTTCGACAGATCCAATTCGGAAAGCACTGACGGGAAATGACCCCGAACTCATTCGCATGATGAATACTGGTTTGATCGGTGCAGCACTAGAGGAAGGGCAACTCTTCGTCGCCGAAGACGCAAACAAGAAAGTTGTTGGCACTATTTCATGGTTTCCACCCGGGACCGAACGCTTAGGCAGGTATGTCGCGTCGGCATGTGCTGCTTCTCTCTTGCGCGATTGATCAGTAATATTGACCTCCCGAATGTCCCCAGTGATGCGCAGAGAAGCAGAGGGAGCAACGCCTTTGCAACAAAAGCGATTGAACAGCGACCCGAGGCCTACAAGTGGTACTTTTCGTCGGTAAGCCTGAAACATGACGCCGATCGTGAGGCGTTACAGTAGTAGACTGACCATTGTTGTGCACAGATGGTACCAGCTTTCAAGGAGATGACCAAACAGGCATTTGGTCGGCCGGAGGACCCGGATGGCTCGAAATTTCTGCTTCAGAATTGGTGCTTGAACAGCTTCGCGGTCTCACCCGAGTATCAAGGGAAGGGTATCGGACGTCTATTGTTGAAGTACGGAGAAGCTGCAGTATGTCACCGTGTGTTGCACCTCCTGTTACCCGTTTCTTGACAGATGTGGTTGTTTCCTCGCTGTTTAGGCTGCATCCAACGGCCTTTGTGTCGTACTCGATACGTATGACACCACAGTATGTATCACGTGGCCATTCATGCGTATCGTAACAAGCTCATTGAGAACGATGTGCACAGGTACCAACCTACGAAGCGTTTGGCTACCGGGCTGTTACGAAGGTACACGTTGATGGGATGGACGGCGACTCCGGTTTCAACCAATGCCAAGTTGTGAAGGAGTTCGCGTAAAGCATGTACGGCCACGGATTTCACCCCTCGTTAGTTCTCTACAAGGCTCTGCGCACCTGGTTTGTGCACCTCGCAGTCGTGTATGAATGTCGTCTATGGGTCATAGTGCGCAGGTTTAATATTACTGATGACTTCTCCTCGAATCGACATACATACTTCAACCCGAGAAAATTGTGCTTACTGGTGAAGAGACGTAGACTGCTAGTTGTTTGCATCATGAACATAACTATGGTTGTTCTCATCAGCGCTCAGGATTCCTCGATCGCAAAATAGTCCACGAGATCTATCCGTCTCTCGCCCGATGACGAAGCTGATGATTAAGAGCTTGGGAGCAAACAGGGTCCCTGTGGGTCCGAAGAGCATCTGTCCCCCTGTATGTACAGACGTCCAATAACATCCAGAACAGCGTCCACCTCCGCTCAGGCCTACTTGCCCCAGAATCACGCAATACACAAGACACAGACATGCGATGGGATAGCCTTTTTGTTTCTGTTCCTAGAGAATCCCGCTCAAGGACAGTGTCCCTTCGGGCGGTGTGTCCTGGGCAAGTCGAAAAGAGACACGATTGGGGGTACCGAAGGAGCTACATCGGAAGAGTACTTGAACACTCCAGCAGACGTGAGGAGAAAGGAGTCTTCGTGGAATCTTACAGATGCATCCTTGATAGCTGTATCACCGATGAGTGTCTACGTGCTCTAGCCCTCAATTTGGGAGACGGACATTTGTACCGCGTGAGGTTCAATTTACAGGTGGGGGGAGCTAGGTGGCCCCGCATACCAAAAGAACGAGTCAACTGGGTCGACTTGTCCAACCGGAGTGTGGCTTTTCGCAGAACTTGTATGCGCTACGACGTCGGAAGGGATTCCGACGTCTTCGAAAAAGAGGGCAGATTCTATTGTGTAATCTTCGAGATGAAGGATAAGATGGGGCAGTAAGGCTGGCGTGATACAGGCAGAGGCAACGGTCCTAGAAGCAATACCAGCAATGTATCGCGAGGAGTGAAGCACCTCGGTCGAGGAGCGGCTTTGAGGATTGGGAGAAGTCTTCGGTAGGTTCCCAAAGTTCCCTGATTCAGAGCGAAGAGGGCAGAGCTCCCGAGTCAGTTCTGATGGTAATGTCGACAACAGATGAGAAGAGGGGAAGGGAGGTTCGAGGAATGCCGGCTTTATGTAGCCACGTCGGTCGAAACTTAGGGGCGTGGTTACCGAAAATGTTGGAGGAGATACAGACGGATTGGGATCATGGGATATTATGACGAGGTTTCAAAGTCGCTGTTGCGCGATGCAGAACCATAAACGGTCCGTTGTGGGGCGGGCGTTGTGGCCTTGCTTGTGAGGTAGTTCCAGCAAATGTAGCACGCGCCCGCGCCCAGAAGCGGACCGAAACAAGAGATGGACAAATCACGGAAGGGGAACCGCAAGTCAGGCCTCGGTAAGTTGTGTCTAGAGTATTGAGCATCGCCCAGTCAGGTACGTCTGAATTAACGAAGTCTGCGTAACAAAAATTGTTAGTTCTCAAATTGAGCTTGTGGTTTAGACAAAATAGACGCTACCCTTCAATGTGTTTATATTTACCAAGCACCTGGCCCATACATGTTCCCCGCTGTTTGAACAGCGTCATACACGGTAGCGGTGACTCGCGATGGTGCTGCATTGAGCTCAAACGGATGGAGAAAGGTTTCTGATCATGAGGAAGGTGAGATCAATTATAGGGAAAATAAGAGGATAAAATTTGAATGAACAAGGCGGTCATGAGTAGGAAAATAAACAGTGCATAAACGATAGAACGAGAAACGTCCGATGCTAAGCTGATGTCCATGCAGCAAAGTGTTAGCTAACGTCACAACGACACAGTGTATCTATGGAGATCCCACAAACATCAGCATCATAGCGAAGACGCGAAGATGGTTGGTAGGGCTCACAAATGCGCCTTGGGTCATCCCCGAACTGTTGCCTCGCTCGAAACTGATGCCCCTCTCTTATGACTCTCCCAAGCCCTTCGGCTCTCATCGTCGCCCTCACCATCATCCCCCACACCAAATGGTGAGGTGGGGCCCGACCCTATGCCGCTCCCCTCCCCTGTCCTCAACTCGGCGCCGACTTCCTGCCAATGCTCGCCTAGACCCTGACCTCCTTCCTGCTGCTGACGGATACGTTCGACGCGCTTCTGCACTGCGAGTTCGTCCGAGTCTTCTATGTGGTCGTTATCCGCGTCGTAGACGGTATCCTCAAGGAAGGATTGGGCGGAAGGGCCATCATCTTCTGATAGACGAATGTTGCCTTCTCGGCGGGACCATGTTTTCAATCTAGGTGTGTAGGAAATTAGTTTATTGTTTTATCACAGTATGAGCGGGTGGTAGGTTTATAGACATGAAGGAAAATGGACGTAGTGCTACGCCGGGATAGGAGGTGGCCCAAGTGCACCATGGACGTCTGACAGTTACGAAACACTCACTGATGTGATACCGCTCCTCTCAATGCATCTGCTCGCCTCCATAATACGAAGAGCAGGCATACTGTCGCCGTCGTGATCAATAGTGTGAAGGCTATGTTGCCAATCGGTTGTGGCTTCGGGCTCTCGTGCGGCTCTGTAAATCATGGAGCGAGGCAGAGTTTAATCAACATTGAGCATAGTGGAAACTGCGATATGTTGATGATTACAGACCTCCAGGAGCTACGGGAGCCATGGTCGCTGTGGAGGACGATGATGGGAGTTAGTGACAGAGGTTGCCGAACTTGAGCTGGACTCGCGCCGCAGCTCCGTTCCGTGCCCGGAACGCGCCCACGTGGACAGACCGTGGCAAAGAGGCTACCCTAAAGTTGTCGCGTTTTTGTATCTTCTTTTCAGGATGAGCGCGTCTGTTTTTTTCGTCCCTCTCCCATCGACGTCGTTCATACCGACGACTTGCACTGGTGTTCTCTACTTTGTTGGGCAATGTGATTGCGGTTTCTGTCTTTCGTCAGTCATGATCGAGGTGTCCCCGACTACGATTGAAGGTTCAAAACGCATCCTGATTTTCCCCCAATGGTGAGTGCTCATTTTGTCTTCGATTTATTCTTCCCAGTCTCGTACCCAGACCCTTCACCATGATGCAAAAACCTAACATCAGATCAGTTATCCCTGGCTTAATCGTCCGTGTCGACTTTATAATTAGACTCTGAACTCTTCTTCCTCTCCAGCTTTCGCTAGTCTTGCACAAGCTAGTGAACAGTTGCTAATACTTGCCCTTGTTTGCAGGTTGATATTCATATATGGTGCTACTCCGACATGAATCTCACACCCCACCTCCACCTCCGCCCTCATGTCGTTTGCTTCCGCCGCCCTAGCTAGCCGGCGTTCTCGGGACATCTTCTTGTATTTTAATCTCCAGGTGCTTGTACTTCATGTATTTTTTTGAGTCCATATATATGCCCAGATATATATCGACGGTTCACCATGAAGAACCACCGCTGCTATTAGCGGATGATTCGAAGGAGTACCAGCTCTGGTTGTTAGTGCTCTGCTCTTGAACTTTATGTACGAAGAGAAACCAATGCCATGACGAGGTGGTACACAAAGACACAGATCGCCGGTTCATATGTCTCATACGAATTGATTCCTCGAACGTACATGGTCCCATTGGCTTTGGCTTCAGCGTCTTCCCTTGAACATGCCCGCGATCCAACCGTTTGTCGCGAAGTACCCGTACACGTTATATGGTTCTATCTTCATCAGCATGCTCCCCCAAGGATTAATCTTCGCTTCCATGACAAACCGTGCGCCTGCCTCGGAGAGATATTCTTGCTCTTCGAGGGCTTCCTCCTTATGATATGCCTGCACGAAAAACAATCTCAGTTCGGGGGAAAAGGTAGGCGACCTAGGAAAATTAGAGAACAGGGCTGGACGATGGTAAACGCACCGTGAATACGCTCGGAACTTCGCGATCGACGAGCATATCCATCGTCTCGCGCCAGGAATCGACATCGTCTTGAGAGGCACCGGTGTTGAACGCGACAGCGAGGTCGGGGACTACATATTTAGGCCCTTGGGCAGAGATAAAGTCGTGATAGGTCCTACCGGCGATTGGATTGGGCAAGTCAATCAATCTTGTTGCTCGCATTCGAGCAAGGAGCAAGGAAGTTGGCTTACTCTGCGTAATGGGTGTATACTCGTTTACGGCCTGATCGCCTGCAAGACCTACGTCGTAAAAAGAACGCCGTCAGTACGCGTCGGGGAAACAACCAAAAGTGTTGGACCCACGGGCACAAGTGCTTTTCGACCGTCCTGCCCAACCTGTACGGTGGGACATACATTTCAACTTCGGGTCCACAGAATACGAGCTGTGCATGGTCTCATGAGTAATTGGACATTCTCATGAAGAAATCGTTCATTCCGAGTCCATACCTTGAGCGTCTTCACCTCCGGAAGACGATGTAAGATCTCTTCGAAAACCATTGACTCCGAATGTAATATCTCCAGACGCTCCAAGAATCTGCAACCACTAATTCAGTGATCACACGTCAAAGAGAGAAAGAGAGCGACTGACATGAATCTCTAATATTTCTTTCTGCGTCCAAGCTTCATCCCCTTCGTTCAGCTTCTCAAGTGCCCACAGAATCGTCACAATCATGGACAGCCCTTCACTCGCTGCTCGCAGCTTGGTTTTCGCATCAACGCTGTCCGTGCTAGGCCCGCTCACTCCCATTTCTCTCTCGAACAGTTCCCCAAACTCGGTCTCCCAAGTAGACCTTTCCGGATCCAGTAAAGATGACCAACGCTCGACAGTGCGCTTTGGTGCCCATTGGAAGGGTCCGCCTTGGGTATTCGCCTGTTGATGAGCGGCTTCGAATTCGCTGTCAGCAAAGATCAAAGAGTTGGTCTGGCACTGGCTTAGACCGAAGGGAGAGTCAGGGCATGGAGTACTGGAGTGGAAGTCTTTCACAAGGTTCCAGTGCTCGGGCGAGCAGGTGAAGGATAGACGACATGTTGGGCAGGGCGTTAGCCTGGCGCCGGCGGGTTTCAAGGCTCCAGCCTTCTCCTGAATGCGAAGGGTCTGGTCCGTTCTGATACTTTTATTACAGGTATGTATCAGCGTCGAAGAACACGTGAAGCAATATCTGACAAGAAATAGATGCCTACCAGAGGAGGCACCGCGGCTCCCAACAGAGAAGATTACGTTCCAGAACGTTCGTTTCGCGCGAAAGAATACGCTCGCAGAGTTGCAATTTTTGTACTGTGTCGCGTTTGGTCAGATCCTCGAGACCGAGTGGGAGGGATTTAGAAGTGTTGTGTGCCAGAAGGAGTTGGGAAGGCTCTTTTCCGAGAGTTGATAGGGCGTTGCAAATGCCTTTGTGACTCTTCCAGTTGGCCTTCAATGATTTTTAGCGCTGCGTCAATGTGTTGCCCCGATGGGTGCCTAATCCACCCATGTACTGTGCGTACGAACCTTTTGGCACTCTATCAGACGGATGGGCGTAAGTATATAAATAAGTGGTATTGACTTGAAAGGCTGCTTTGAACCTACCCGAGCTACAATAAGCGGTCCTATGGCAGCGCGAACATCGCTGAAGTTTCACATTACGGCTTTTGAAGCAATGGTAGCATGCCTGATGGCTATTCGCAATCACTGGTGGAACAATGCCCATTAACATTGTGACGGCGTCGACGTAGGGGGGAGAAAATGTTGCGACGGACGCATGGCCTGTCGGCATTTATATCAGCGTTCCATCAATACAAAAGGAGTAAATATCTACGCCGTTCTTGCACTCAACTCGCTTCCCGCTAATTGCGATGACGGTAACGTAGCGCGGTTGAGCTAGAGTTTGGCTAGAGTGGCACTCGTGAGAACTTCTCATTCGGCGAATCTCGGTGGCTCATTATGTTCTCACGCATATTTTCCCCTCATCCTCTCTACTTGGGTCATACCTACTCCTGTTCACTAGAGATAGATATCATCTCAGAGTCTGTTCATGATTTTTCGGTACTTTGATCCCTCATTTCTGACCGAAAAATGATCCACAACTAAAACTTCACGGCCAGGTAACTTGAGTGCCATGCTAAGTTACGATCATTCTACCCCGCATTTATCAGGATTGCTACATGTACGGTGATGGCACTGCTTTGCTAGGTTAACCTTGACAGTACTTATACAGCTACAATACCTCCAGGGGAGCCAAGATAGAAAATCTTTGAATATTCCGTGTGTCTACGTTACTTCTACTGCGGCATGTCCATGTTGAACCAGAGAAAAGAGAAGAGAAAGAGAGCTGATATGAATGCTACCATACAGATGAATCAATGTGTCCCGTACTTCTTTACCTCCGCCAATGCATGATAACTTCGATTTCGGACATTCGAAAAGCCATCGAAACGCTCCAGAGTACCGAGGCGCCGCCAACCAGGGAGGCTCGCGCAGAAGTGAGCTCCCAACACCTCGACCCAAGCATAATCTCAATCTACCAACACCTACCGCCCCTTCTTGACTGACCTCCTCAGTCTTCCAGCTGCCCTCTTCTCAACCATCTCTGGCGTCGTTCCTAGTCCAATATGCCTGACTTGAACCTCGAACTTCATATGTGGCCGTCGCTGGATCAAATGCTCTGATAGTCCACATATATGTGGGTCGAACTGCTCGGGGCGAGCTTCGATATGGCGGGTGAGGTACTCATCGAGAGGAAGGATAGAGCGTCGTTCGAGACCATCTGTTACACGTAGACGGTTGGCTGTCGAAAAATGGAGAGAGAGTAGAATAAGAGTCAGGTGAGCAGAGGTTTAATGATGTACAGTTTTAAGTACGAGGAATGGGGGGTCCAATACGTACTAACGCCCGTTTTGCTGAGGAGCATCCAGATATGTTCAGGTGGCGCCCATAAGTCGTTCGGATGCTCGGCGTTATGTTTCACTAATTCCTGCAATGCTCGGCGGAAAATCTCAGACAAGTGGACAGGAGCACGTTCGTCCGTGGTTACTGCGTCAAAAGGAGAGATTGTCGAAACGACCGCAGTCTTGTCTACAGCGAGCACCTGTAAGCTCAAACTCTCCACTACGATGATAAGGGAAGAAATTAAGAAAGAGAGGACGAACCAGGAACGATCCACTCTACCATCCACATCCCACACAGTATCGCACCCGCAGGTCGGATAACGTTCGACCTCTTCGTGTTATATGTCAACCACCCATCGCTGCTGGATTGCGTTGCCATCTTTTCCTCGTGACTGACCAAAGCCCACTCAGGTTTGTTTTTGTTTCTTCGTGTTCGAGTTTTGGCCCAGTGGAGGGAGACATAGCGGCGGTGATTTGGTGATTTTGTGGGGGTAGTGAAAAGCGTTTTCCCGGGAAATTCATAGACCAGGAGAAATTTCTCGATATCTGAGTAACTACGCATTTCGGATTGATGTTCGAGGACCTGGAGGGTCGGAGTGTGCGTGAGCATAACAACTACGCAGATAGATTGTGGGCTGAATTTTACCTCTGGCACTGCAAGTTTGCCCAGTATATGCTCTCTCCATGTCTCTTCGCAGCATTCGAGGAGCGCAGGAAGTTCAGGGGCGCCTTGCAGTTCTTGGGGAATCACCCAGACCGCCAGCTCCATATCCAACGCTCCCAACCTACACACCGTAAAATGGCCAATCAGTAAGCGTTGGTGAGTGAAGACAAAGACAGGTAAGGCAAAGTACCTCGCATGCGAGAGGCTGCAAGTCTTCCTTCCCCCAGCAAATAATTCCTTGCACCTCCATTTGCCGACAATACCTCGAGCAGATGTTCCACCGCAGTTCGTACACCTGGTTTCGTGGTCAGCGTCCGCCAAACCAAGCTAAACGCTAGCAAACTTAACTCACCGACGATACTTCTCCGAGCACGACAGACAGATGAACTATCAATCGGGGGGGAGGTCAGTCCACAGGATTGAGCCAAAAATGCACACGTCACATAAGACCAAACGCGAAGCTCAAGGCTCACCTCAGCCGTGAACTCGATATGCTCTCTCGATTTTGCCCTCAAGCCTCCGTGCCCCCTCACATGCGTACACACATCGCAAGTCACAAACTTCTCTGTATCGTCCAATTCGTTTGCCCTCTTCCTCGATCCCGACCTCGTCCCAGATGCAGAAGGCGGGACAGAGGTCTGGGGCGCGCACTTGAGACATTGGTACAAAAGGTCGCAAGGGAGGTCCAATTCTTCGCGCGTGCCTCGGAGGACAAGTCTGGCAATAAGCTGGTTGCATTTGGTGCAATGGACGTTCTTCGTCTCGATGATCTTGCCTGTCTTCTTTGACTTCGTGGCACTACTCGAGCTGGGATCATCGGGAGTATACGCGGCTTGGCCTGAGGGGGAGTCGTCCTGGTCCTCAGCATCATCGATAGGCGAGTCTTGGGGAAATGGGGGAGCGGAAAGTGATTGCTCGAGTATCGACTTCGCTAGTTTTCCAGGCTCTGGCAGGACTGGTATGACCGGGTCAAACATCGCCAAACCGGGTGCGAAGCCACCGAAACTTTGCATCCCGCCGCCACCGGCACCGAGGAAAGTAGACTGCTCGGCGCCTATCCATGACGAGGAGAACTGGGCCCAGTGTGCCTCGTCGAGGACATCGTCGATGCTCACTTCGCCCATCAAGCCTCTGCCCCCCGCTGACCGTGGCCTTGCATTCCCACTTGTCCCAACGCCGCTGTCGCCATCGCCGCCGCTGAGACCACCAACACCACCACCACCTCCATCATGCACGCTCCCAGTACCACTCGCACTCGAACTCGGGGTTGGTGCATGATTGTAATTGGGACTATGGCCAAGAGAGTGAAACTGGTTATCGTTCGGGGTGGATGCTGATGTTGAAGGCGCGTTAGGCCTATTTCCCAATTGAGCCATCGCAAGCTCTGCTTCTCGTATCCGGCGCTTTTCTTCGCTATCTCGTAGAGTCGCTTCTACTATTTGGAGATCGAGTTCTCGTATACGTCTCGTCTCACGGAGAAGTTCGAGTTGGATGGCGGGATCGACGGCGGTGGGTAAACCGGGAGAGGATGAAGGTCGGAGATATTGGTCTTGGGGAGATGGGGAGTGGTCATAGGTCGTGTGTGTATTAGACGCGTCGAAGTAAGACTGTGAGTGAGATGATGTAGAGGCATAGTTCGGGATCTGGGAGAGATTGTGATGATGGTGCTGCTGCTGTTGTGGATGTTGTTGGTGTGTTTGAGAAAGAAACGAACGCAAATCGTGGTCTGGTGAGAATTGTATAGATGGCGTTGAAGCAAGTTCGGTCGTGTGTTGCATATCGTAGTCATTGTGGTTAGAGCCGGACGGGTCTTGAGACCCGGAAGCATACGAGTGGTGATATTGACCAAGGGGATTATAGAACTGGTCCATATAGACGCACTAGAGAGAGACAAGCTAGGAAGATGTGGATATGGAGAAAGAGAAGGTTTATAATCAGTAGCTCGTTGAGGCAGAGGAGAAAGGATTTCCGACGGGATCGAGTACGCATAAGTACCCCGCGCGCGTTCGTCATGGCTTCTAATGACCGCAGATCCAAGCTTCGAGAGACACAGCTTCTCGCAGTCGATACGTACAAGACGCTGTTGATCCCATCCACAATTAGCGTCGATGGGATTCCTGCAGTTCAGACGCATACTTTGTTCAGAACGCTATGCAATCCGTGCCCATCTCCCGGGGCAGTTCCGACGGAACACTGAGCAGGCCCTGCACTGGGCGACGAGTCAAGACGGCCTTGAGTGGGCGTCGTGAGGATTGGCACGACAGTCCGAATGTGAGAAAGCTTGGTGTGAAGGAGACGACTGGAGACGAACGCATCGAAGAGCTCGGAGAAATCCACGTCTGGTTCGCCGCCCGGCGGGCCGAATGACGAAGTGCAATAACTAGCCTGATGGATACACTGTACAGTGGTCGATCGAAAGTATGATTTTGAGGCCGTGCACAGATCAAACCTCGACGTGAACCGTGGCCCATCGGCATGGTGGATGTGCAGATCCACACAACGGTTGGCCCTAACGAACCACTGCCTCTGACTGGCTCAAAGAACCACAATTTGGCATATAACTGGCATCGAAGTCTCCCAGAATTGTGCGTCACCATGCTGAGGATATATACGCACTCTCATTGAAGCTGAAGATACATACAAAGGCTGTGTTCATCTCCATGGCGCACCGTCCTTAGATTTCGTAGGAAACAGGGAATGAATAGACTGCGGAAGGTATAGCTTCGTGATACCACAGTTGATCTTCGCTGGACACGACGAGGCACACAAGGAGTACCTCGCTTGTCATCTAAGGAAGTTGATGTCCTAGTGACGAACATCAAGAAAGCGCGACCGGGCTGAGAGTAGACACGAGCAATCTATCCCAATCGACGAGATATATTTCCAGCTGCCCATCGAGGTGTCATACGTGAGACCTTCTGGAAGCTTTTGCAGACCCAAATGTGTAGACGGTGACGAAGCGCGCAAGATCCTTACACTTATGGACCTAGCCAAAACAGGAGGACATACCGAGGACTTACTAGCCAATACTGACTTGTAGGGATGATGAGGTCACAGTCTTCTACCCAACATACCTGTACAGATGGTATGAAATCGTCTATAAACTTACAGAAAACACGGAGAAGTAGAGATAGCTCACGGCTAGTAAGATACCTACAAAGGGCCGTTGACGGGATGAAAGTTGAAACTGAAGGGCGACCGAGAAAGTTACGCGTAAAAGTATCCTTTCAGGTGGTTACGTTTCTTCAAAAATCATCCATTTTTGGCAAACATGGACCTTAAAAAGTATACTTCAGCACAGAATACACGAAACGGTCGTGCAAGAATTTGGCGGAACTCAGACAGGTTCTCCGCTGTATGCCTGTGCTACAAGAGTAAGTAGTCAACTATACATACGTAGTCTTGCAACGTTCTCAGTCATTCGCTAGCGGAAAAAGTATTGTTATCCGTATCTGAGATGTTGCCACAGACCAACATGGTGGTGCCACACTACAGACGAGCTTCGGCCCGCCAGAAATCGGCTTTGAGCTTCCTCTCACTCTGAAAGTACAAGCTTATGGGAGTAAGAGAGCGCTCAATGATATTAAATAACATTCTCATCCCCCAGAGCTTGAGGCCCGACAAAAAATAGAGGAAGATGGTCGGACCGGGCAGTCGTTGACAATCGATGGATGGAGCACGTCGCCCTAACCCTACACGCGTGCCAGCCCGCGCGAGTCAGTCAAATAACCAAAAATTTCAGCCACTCCCCCACCGCTCCCCTCTTCGCTGCTCTCATCTCCCTCTATCTCTTTACTTACGATCCAAAAGCTCAAAAGCTCTCAAAAAGATGTCTCTTGGAACTGTCTACGCCACTCCCGAGGAGGCCAAGCGCGTGCGTATTGCATCACACAATTATTACCGGATTTATCTGATTTTTACTCGTCGAATCTGATCGTGGTCCCATTGACGATGTAGATCAACGCCATCGCTGCCTTTGCTGGTGTCTCTGTCGACGTGAAGGAGCCCAAGGCTGGTACCCTCGTTACTCCCACCTTTGAGGACAAAGATGGCTTCGTTGTCTTCGGCGCTGGTGCCGTCGGCCGTTACAGTGAGTAGACTTCTCAATCTGTGTCTTTTTCTCGATTGGGATGGACAAAAACACTAGAGATTGTGACGATCATCTTCTCGGATGAGCATGTTTTCCTTTGAACCTCGGTTCAACGAGGTGGCGTCACGCCTGAGCCCGAAGTAATGCACATATGAGATGAGTGGTCTTTGGTGAAAGGCTGCAAGCGTATGCAGTTGTAAATTCCTTTGAGCGACAATCGATGTCTTTGATTCCTTATGGGCTGTTTATACGAATGTTCAACTTGGTTCAGCTTGAACGCGATCGATTATCGTCGCACATGTTTGTGTGGCACCGTCCATTCTCCACCTCGCTTTCACTATGGCTTCCTTTTCCTTCACTTACTTGTTTTACTGACCTTTTTCTCGATATTAGTCGCCTCCCTCGCTCCCAACTCCACTCTCCTTGGCTCAGACGCCAAGGATGCCGCTGTTGTCGACCAATGGGTTGCTCTCGTTGACTCACAAGTTGTTCAGCACAGCGAGTTTGTGATCGGCCTCGTCACCGGCACCATTGTCCCTTACTCGAAACCCGTAGGCTCTTCTCTTTCCCAATCGATCTGAGAAGGATGTCTGAGCTTTCGTTGAGTTGTCTAGATCCAACAATATGGCGTTGAGCACTTGACCGCCGCCCTTACCACCATCGAGGCTGCCCTCGTCACCCGCACCTTCCTCGCGACCGAGCGTATCACCCTCGCCGACATCGCCCTCGCTTCTGCGCTCCAGCGCGCCTTCTCACTCACTGTCGACGCCTCCCTCCGTTCAAAACTCCCCAACACCCTCCGTCACTTCAACACGATCGTTAACCAGCCCAGCCTGAAGTCTGTCTTCGGCGAGACCACTTTCGCGGAGAAGGCCGCCGCTTACTCACCACCAAAGAAGGAGAAGAAGGAGGAGGCTCCTAAGGCCGAGAAGGCCCCTAAAGCTGAGAAAGCCCCGAAGAAGAAGGAGGCCGAGGAGGATGACGACGAGCCCTTGGTCCCTGCCGAGCCCAAGGCGAAGAACCCCTTGGATGATCTGCCCAAGTCGTCGTTGAACCTTGAGGACTGGAAGAGGGCGTACTCCAACAAGGACACCCGTGGTGCTGGTGGCTCCCTTGAGTGGCTCTACGAGAAGTGCGTACCATTCCTCAGTTCTCAACCTCTGTCCTTCCCTGGCGAAAGATCGTTGTGCTGATATGTGATGCTGTAGCTTCGACAAGGAGGGCTACTCCCTCTGGCGCGTGGACTTCAAGTACAACAACGAACTCACACAAACCTTCATGTCCTCCAACCAGATCGGCGGCTTCTTCAACCGTCTCGAGGCTTCGCGCAAGTACTTGTTCGGTTCCGTGGGTGTTCTTGGCGAGACCAACAACTCCATCATCACTGGTGCTCTCATCGTCCGTGGCCAGGAGATCCAGCCCGTCGTCGATTGCGCACCCGATTGGGAGAGCTACTCGTACGAGAAGCTCGACTTGTCGAACGAGGAGCAGAAGAAGTTCTTCGAGGGCGCTTTGGCTTGGGATTTGGAGATCGATGGAAAGAAGTGGGTCGATGGCAAGAACGTAAGTCTCTTCACCTACCCTTTCTTCTTCTGGTTGTTGCGGCTGTGATACTGACTTGGTTTGTTCACTATTGCA
The DNA here is from genome assembly GCF_000264905.1 of Stereum hirsutum FP-91666 SS1. NCBI lineage: Eukaryota > Fungi > Basidiomycota > Agaricomycetes > Russulales > Stereaceae > Stereum > Stereum hirsutum. Next base: position 183,831 of record NW_006763141.1, on the reverse strand, counting down.
GTTCAAGTAAACGTCCATTGAGAAGAAGTCATGAAGCTGTAGCCACTGTCGTAGTCGCCGGGATGTATTGATGATTACAGAAGTCCGTGTTGTAGATCTCATCTTGTTGTCTGTCTTGGTAGCTCTGTAGTTCTGTCCATCCATCCGTATATTCATTTACCCCTGTTTTTGGTATCATTCTTCGTGGCGCCAGTAGCGTCTTGATCTGATTTTTTTCCCGACTGCTTGACACTTCTGATGAAATATTAGGGTGCTTGCGTTGAGTATAGAATGTCCAAAGAATGGGCAACGGGCATGAGATATCTCCTCGAGAGCGTTGAGATGTTGCAATCGGAGGGCCGATTGAGCGCTTGCAGCTCGATTGTGTGGCGTCTGACTTTCAAACTCCGCACCTTTCCAAGTAAGTCGTCGCACAGCACCCAAGTAGACCAGTGTCGACGACGACTCGACGACGTCTCTGTCTCTCTACTCCCTACTAATCATACAAACGGTACGCGCGTATTCTTTGGGGGACTTTTCAAAACTGACCAATGTGTTAGCCCATCCTGTGACACAGCACCCGGACGTCTGAACGCCGCCAAGCACCTCAATTTACTAGGTTGACTACGAGGCGGTCACCGACTCCCCTGAGGCCTGATCTTTGAATCACATTTTCTTTGATCTTCTTACTATGGTGCGTCTTGTTTTTGATTTCAGGGCTGTTGAAACTTCATACCACCTCAGCTCTCTGACAGCCCCCATGACCATCAGGCATCCGACGAACAGGCCGTCGAATATTGGACTTCCGCCATCATGGCGCGAACTGCATCGTTCTTCCAACTATCCGCTCGAAGTGATGCATATGCAGTTAGTCATGCTATGCAAGAGCTGGACAATGAGCTTTCTGCCATGACAAAAGCGATCCGCGTCGCTCGAGAACGGCGGAATGCGCTGTCTCTCCCTTCGAGATTACCAACAGAGATCCTAGATCGCTGTTTCTGGTTTCTCACCGCAGTTGACAAGCCCGACTGGTATCGAGGTTCTACTGCAAGCTCAAGGCTGGGTTGGATCAATGTCTCTCATGTCTGTGCTAGTTGGCGAAGAGTGTCTATTGGTATGCCCACGCTGTGGGCAAACGTCTATTGTTCTCTTGGATCCCGTTGGACGACGGAAATGCTCTCCCGTGCAAAAGCCACTTCACTCCCCCTGAGGACTCACGGAATCACCCAAGAAATAAAGGCTCTATTGCTTGCTTTGATACAGATTCACTCGTCGCGAATCAGAGAGATCATTCTCATCGACGACTCATCGCCGCAGCCTATAATCGAGCTGCAAACCCTGATCATGTCATTGGCCGGTACGCCAGCCCCTATATTAGAAAACCTCGATTTGACCGCCCAATATTCCCCATCATTTCCTGCCACCATCTTTGCCAATCACACTCCATAACTACGTCGACTGTCCCTCTTCGGAATGGAACTGCCGTCGAGACTCTTTTCGGTTTTGCATACGGTCACCGATCTTTCTCTCGAGGTTCCGGACGCACACGTAGCATTATTGAGCAGCAGCGGATCCACCGTATGGCGTGATCTTCTCCCTTCCTCTGCTGACTTCTTCACTATGCTTCAAACTGCCTCGTCCTTGCGCCACCTGAGGCTTGTTCACTACATTCCGGATATTGCTCACGGGCTTACCTCGGAGGTTAGGATGGCCCCGGTGGTCCTGTCTCATCTCGAGGACTTCCACCTCGTTGGTTTTGGTTCAAATTGTGTTTACGTTCTACAGCGCGTCCTATTTCCGTCCACAAAGCACATACATATCAGCGCCAGTCAGACACAGACCATCGGCGTCAGTGACACCTACCTCGAACCCTTGTTCTCTAGCGTCACGCAGCTGACACGAGCACCGTCTGCTCTTCGCATTCGTTCGTTGTTTATTCGCCCTCAGTTCATCGACGGGCGCAGATACATGCGCGTCGACGCTTGGGAAGACTCAGGCCTTGAGCTCACCGATACTACTGTACGACCATGGCCTCGCCACCTCCTCTCTCCGACCACGGTCTCTTTGTCGGTCCAGTATTCCTCGCATAGGCCTTCTTTTACATACATTTTTGACCTTCTCCATCTCGATGATCTACGAAACCTCACGATCATCATACGACCATATGGAGCAATGAGCAAGAACTTATGGAAGGAGAACATAGGCCCGTTCCGTACCTTACAGCACATATCTGTTCGTGGGGACACAGCCATCTCCTTCTTCTATGCCCTCTCTGAAACCACGAGTGCAGTCATCGAAAGCAGCGACGGAGGGGAGGCGAATGATTTGCACAGTTTGACATCTAATGGCACTCTTCCAACCTCGGAAGAGAACATCTTCCTCCCAAACCTTACCTCGATCGATATCCGCGAGGTAGACTTCAACGAAGATATGGATGATTTAGGGACTTCCCTTCTGATCGCCTTACCACATATCTTGATGAGGCGAAAAGCAATCGGAGAACCTATCACGAGGTTGTCCGTCTTGAGATGCATTTTGAGGAGAGATTCGTTTCATTTTCTACATAACTTGGTGGCCAATTTGGAGTGGGATGGTGTAGAGGACGGTGTACAAGGAGAGTTTGATGATTCTCATGAATAATGACTCGAAACTTTTATTTCCGGTGTGTGCTCCTCTTTCGCTACTCGGTATCTGACTGACGATACATCTGGCAGGGGTTCCTTCCATTTCACGAAACCGTGGGGCCCTGAAAGATCGCTTAAAGTACTCCAGTATGCCGATTAAAACCTTGTCTTGTACTTCGAAGGCTTGCAGATAGACCGAGCTAGACCCCGACGATTTGTCCCATCCTGCGGACTCGGAGCTGTCAGCAGTAGAACGTCCGACAGCGCTGGTTCGTCTTCCCGGATACGAAGATGCGTCAAAACCAAAATGTCGACTGGGCCTGAACTAGGTTGGCTTGATGTAGAGGAAAGCAACTTACACTCCGGCCCCTGTTTTGCTGCATCTCCCGTGGACTGAACGGTGTTAGGCATCTTCGAAAGCAGGAACATTCATATTTCATTTGGCTGGACATAGCTTATTAGCATAATCCTTGAAATCGATTCACTCTCACGAAATCAAATAAAAAAATCGGCTTCCTCCTCACTGACAACTCTCGGCCCCGGAATGAACTCCCATATCTTCAGCCCTAGCCTAGCTTGCCTTTCCTCGCGACGCCTACCCGTTGCGAGCTTCTCTATCTCGTTTCCTGTGTTCGTATGGGGTACATTGACCCACGTCCCATTTGGAATCCTCTCGAGTCTAAGCCTCCCCCGGACTTCTCGGATCTCCTGATCCGCATCCTGAAATACTGCATTTCCTTCTTTATCGTACTGAATGGCTCGTCCAAAGTCAATCAGCCTGAAACGGCGTTTGCATGTGTAACGGTGACGTATGGCAGGCCCAGAGGAGGCAGTCTCTGAAATATCGCCCTGTCGAACGAGGATGTTTCGAGGGTAGAAGGAGTTGTGCGTCCAGTGATTGAAGTGCAAGCGGAAAAGGAGTGCAGCACATTCTTGACTGATGAATGAAATAGACTCAAAAATGGGAGCACGGACCGATGACACGAATCGAACGTACCGGTCATCTATATCCAGCTCGTCGACATTGATCGGCTGCCCACAGTCCTCCAACAACAGGATGTTGCTCCGATACCGCTTCTTCTCTCTCTTTTCAGCATCACCGTCTCCAGTCTCGTCCTCGCCCACAGCCGGTTGATAGAACCCGTAAAACTGCGGGACCACCGCACCGACCGGTGTTGGATCCCTCAGCGGAGGCGCAAGATGAAGACCGCTCCAATGCTGGAAAAGCGATTCATCGAACTTCTGATAGTTCGCGGCCTCTCGGACTAGGTGGTTATCGTTCTCAACGGATAGCTTCGCGGTGATGCGCACTGTGGCGGTTGAAGGGAGGAGGGTGTGAGTGCATGCAGTGGGAGGACAGAGGATGGTGTCCCATTGTTTTTGGTGGAGTTCTACGGTGCGGAGACCCATAGAGGTTGACTTTGGTTCTGTGCGTCCACCCGGGCCTTTCTCCATCTCTTCTAACCGTACCTTCAAAGCATCTCGAACGCATGCCCAGCATATATCCTCCCTCCTGAACCCTCCTTCGTCAATGAACAGATCATCCCTTCTCTGATTCGATATATACTCAAGCAAAACCCTAGGCAACTCCCATTCCGCTTCATAAACCACCGAATGATTTCCCGTGCCCTTCAGTCGCTCCTTCGCTCCAGAAAGATACAGATGAGCGACAGGAAGCTCGAAAGAAGGGGGTTGCTTTTCCTTGGGAACGGAGGAAGGAAGAGGAACGAAAATAGGCGCAGGGACAACTTTCCAGCTGCCGTCGGCGTCATCAGAATCATCGTCTGCGAGCATATCCTTCAGGTCCGAAGTGAAATAAAATCCATCGAATTCGGTGTCATAACGGTGGTTTATGTCCCAATCGTCACGGGCGGATTGACATTTTTCGAGATTCGAGGCTTGCATCTCTGGAGAAAGTGAGAGGTTGTAGGTGTGCGTAGTGTTGGAGCATAGTTCGGAGTGGCTAGAGTCCGTGGCTGGGGAGCCAGAGCGTACTTGGAGGACATTGTCTGGGTCGTGAACAACGAGTTTTTGAGGGAGGAGGTGGTACGGTATGCGATGTTGAAAAAGAGGAGTCTGATGAGAGAAAGGAGGGAGGGGCCATGGTGGGGGATATTTGCTCGGGTGAAATGGGTCACGATGATTCTGTTCATGGAAAGGGTTCTAGATGGTTCAATACAGGGCCAAATCAGCAGAGAACGCACCTCTTCCTTCAACCTTCCGGAGTCTTCTACACGCTCGACTCCTTTCTCATACTGTCCCTCCCTGATCTTCACATCCTGCTCCTTGATGAGCTTCAAGACATTTTCAGGCCTCAAAAACATCGGCCTCGGCTCCTGCCTCGAATCATGAATCTCCGGGGCCGCGCTCTCCATCTCCTTCCTCTGCATTTCCTTCTTTTCTTCTCTACTTTCCAGATCGCCTTTGCCGTCATACAGCCCCTCGATCCAGTTCAACATTCTACTGCTCGTCGAAACATCCTGAACGTTGCCAATTACATCATACATGAAGAAATCCGCAAGCGTGTCGCCCCAAAGCGGTAGACCTCCTCGTCCAGCTGTTCTACCTACAATAGCAGGGTCGTTCTTGATGGGACCAAGTGGTGCATTAGGCGGACGAGGCCAAAAGCGACATACGAAGCGGGTCTTTCGAGGTTCGGAAGTTGTCTTGGTATTCTCGTCGACAGCTTTATTTCCAGAGTTACTTGGGGAAGAGCTAGGGATGCAATCTGAGCTCTGATTCGTGTCTAGATTGGCATCCTGCTGGTTATCAAGAGGCAGACTAGAATTTTTAGATACAGATCCTGCGGCATCTAGTAGAGAAGGTGTGGCGGAGACCGACTTGGAGAACTGTTCCGGGGCCTTTTCTTTAGTTGCGACGACTTTCTTGGGTTTCTGGGAGTTGAACATCCCTTTGAACCCCTTCTCCAGACCAGAGTCGAAGTGAGGGGAAGTCATCGTGGATAGTAGGAGACAGGGGCCGTGGGGATGAACGCGATAGGAATACGGTATGCTTTAGATCGTAACCTGTGTGAAGACCTACGATTTTTCATAGAACGGCGCACTAAATGCGGCGTCAATAGAGGCCGAAATAGATACCTAAGTCATTGCAAGACGTCTATAAAGGGAGGACCGGCCACAACAATGCTGGTAAATGGCGTCCTGTGGCCAAACATGACGCAGATCTGGAAAGAAACGAGGACGCGTGGGAAACCCGAACGGAACCTGTCGGCGGCATAATTGCCGGCAAAATCCGGTGAGTTCTTGCACTGTAAAGTTCTCTGTCCGAGGCCAAAGTTTGTGCTGCGATTAACTCTCTCGAGCTCATACGAGCTATTCTCCCCATCTTTCTTCTTTATATTCGTGTGGTCTTTTGTCATTCGCTTTATACTGGATGAGTTCCTGTAGAGGAAATGATATGTTTATTCGACACGATCACCGCTCAGCTCATCGCCGCCGTGCATGCTCTATCACACTATCTAATGCCCCTGGTTCTCGGCCGACCTTCCGGCGCTACCGGGCCACAACTCGAACAATCGACTGCAGCTGGCGGCCCATCTCTTGCCCATCTCCTGGCCTTTTGGTAGTTCTGTTTATTTACTTTGGGTATCTGTTCGTGATAAACCCATACTGCGATTTCTCATATTCCCGCTACTTGTTAGTGGGTTCTTAGGTGCTTTACTATTTTGCCTCCGTTTCGCAGACGATCAGTTTTTCGGCGCTGAATGGGTGGCTGTGCTGCCCAGTTGCCTCCGCTCTTTCGTTCTTGAATGTTCCGGACTTTACTTATTGCCTGTTTTGGGACTGTTCAGTGTTATCCTTTTGCCGGGTGGACACAAGACCGGCCGTGGGTTGGACCTGGTTGGACCTGGTTGGACGCGGGAACATCGATCAGCTTCGCTGACCGCCAGACCCGAGTCAGTAACGTCCACCTTCCTGTATTCGTCGCCATCGGTGCTGTCCTTGACCACGCCAACACCTCAGAATTGCTGCCAGTCTTCGTCGTTGAGATCTTTGCTGCTGCCGCTTGAACATCTTATTCCTGCACAAGTGATTCTTCGCCAATATTAATCGCGTTGATCTCTTGAAAGGCCCAAATTGGTATGTCGATATGTCATCTTGGTCGCGGTTGGTATCATCGAAGTTCTCTGTGTATACGCCCTCATTTGTCACCCTGTTTGGTCAATATAGCTCATTGTTATGTTTTCCTCTAGTACTCTAGAAGTTCTTCGACGAATCTTTTTAGTACAGGAAATCCACGACGTCCCATCGCGGAGGTGAAACTCGCTCGCTATAGCTCGATAACTCCGTGTCAACTCCGTGTTACCACAGCAAGTAGTCAACCTTTATGACGCTGTCTCATTCCATGCTAATATCAAGCTGTCTGTTTAGTAAACGATATCGGCTATGGATAGCAATCATAATCTCGTTTCGTCTGCAGGCATGCTATCGCCCATCTCCAGTCATGAAGTTGGTTCTTTCCAGGTCCGACGTATACCTTTCGAGCTCTGGGCCCGCATCTTCTTGTATGCGACAAGCCAATTCGAGGCTGATCACGACTATGGGACCGCTTGGTGGCCTTCTTTGACCTTCTCGCACGTATGCGAATGGTGGAGATTGATCTGCATCGCTGTCCCACATCTATGGTGTACATTGGATATCCAGATCAGCACCTCTTTGAGCGCCCTCTTCCTCCAGAGATCGCAGCTGAGGCCCCTTAACGTATATCTCCAATCGCCCATAGCTCTCCGTGACGGATTCGTGTCCACGGCCCCTACGGTCATACCACCCCTTTTTCTTTCGAAGACCGTCGTTGATCGCGTCCACAAGCTCGCGTCCTCCAGCACTCCGTCTTCGTCCGTTGCGCTGACACATCTTCAAGAGATACGAATGCCCCTACCGTACACTGCACTCAGCCACCTATCTCTCCACTGCTCCATCAACAGCCAACCGTCCTATTTCACTGGTCTACTCGAGTTCCTGGAACATAACCCGTCGTTGGAGGTCTTCGACTTTCTAGGCGGCGATATCTACCTTCTCCCGGAAGACTATGTATGGAACCGCGGGCGCATACTTCTTCGTAGTTTGCGTTACATCTCCATCAAAACGATGAGGGCGGAATCGAGATTCATCCAGGCGATGATGGAGAACATCTCATTCCAGGCGCAGACCGTCGTTCATTTGGAAGCACAAGAGCTTTTCAGCGTGCTACACGACGGTATTTTGTCTCTTTTACCGGCCAAGGTTGCCTCATATCAATCATTCCTCGACGCCCTCCATGTTCTCCAGTTCAATCAACCGAATGAGCTGGGGTTTTCAGTTCTCGGAGGTAACGATGTCGCTGCTTTCGAGCTTGCCGTTTCCGTCAAGGCTTTCAGTGTAGGGGATGTTCTTAGCAGCACATTGTCGGCCATAGGCAAGAGGCTGAGGTGTGTTGAGGTTAGGGAGCTGTGGTTTGGTCCAGCCGTTAGCGATTCGGAATGGATATGGCATTCTGAGCAGAGGGAAATATGGGAACATGTTCTACGCCACTTTCCTTCCCTCGAGACCTTGTCTTTCCCCCTTGGTGATTTATCCGATGCCGAGGACTTCTTGTCCGCTCTTACTGGTGCAGAGAACAGTGGTTTTCCGTGTCCTCGTCTCTCTACTCTTCACGTGTTCGCTCTCCTTAGTACTTGTCCTCTAGAACTCACTCCCCTGCTGAAATTCGTTAGAGACTGTACCCAGCGTGGAATAGCACTCAATCATCTGCACTTTCATACTATTGATGATCTACAAAACCATCCTACTATCTCCCAGATTGAACAGCACGTTACTGAGGTCACGTACGACTCCAATCTTGAATTTCCACGGGATTTCCTGGCTGCGCGGAGGTTGGAGATCACGCACGTTCACCCGTTTGATATTTGATCGTACCATCTATTTGCATCCTGATACACACGTTCGTACAACAATAATATGTCCATCTTCTCTGAACTATGGGTTCGCTGAACAAATTAAAGACATCTCACCGTTTAAGTCTGTAAACAAAGAGGTAAAATGGGAGGTCAGCACCAGCGCACATCGAACAAGGGAACATAGATGCGAAAAGAGTCAGAGTGCAGTAGCACGTAAAATCGTTTCATGCACAAGACTATGAAAGTCCCGCGCTCAATGCGATTCTGATTGGACATCATGTAGAAAGGATAGGGATGGAAGTGGTTGAATGTATAGTAAAACGTACCTTCGGAATCTGAGCTATCGTTACTCAAACATCCATGCCAATGGGCTCGCAGGCCCTAATATAACGCACACATTGATGCGACTGACTCATTTCCCGCCCGCCGCCAGCACTGCACTCAGTAAAAACTCTAATCGAACACAAGGCCGAAGATCTCGTATGTTGGGAGGGTGCTGAAGAGATTGGTGATCTCCTGAGACTGCTTGGCTTCGCCTGTGGGGATCCCGATTTCGGAGAATGCGGGAGGTAGGAAGGAGGTGCGGAGTCGAGCAGCCGTCATTCAAATGATGAGCTTGAATCGAGCTTGAATAGGGTCGAATCAAGCTTACCTTCAGAGTCGAGAGGAGGTATATGCCCTATTGTGATTGTGTCATGAGGTGTGGTCAGTCCTCGTGTGAGTTTGGTGGTGAGAAGGGGACGAGGGAGAGATGGGGGCTCGCTTACCATGACTTCGCCGAACACTAATATCACAACCTGTCCTACCTTCTCCCTTCCTCCCAGGCCGGTTCAGTCAGCACTCGCTCAGATCAGCTATATGCACCTCATGTGGTAAGAGTTCTTGATGGAGTTCCCCAACTATATAGTGGGTGAACTTGTCCGCAACAAAGCAAAATGTGTCGCGAAGCCAAGAGGAAAGCGACTGCGACCGGATTTCGATCGCCGCCACAGTGCCACTCGGGGTGCCAAATCTTGTGGCCGAGGTTGCTCGGCCACGAGAAAATTTCCAAGCGGATGGCGTATATAATGGACAGGCCCCCTTTGAAGCGGAGCTTCAATATCAAAGCGCAGGCCGCAGGGCGTCAGACAAAGTGATCCTCGCGCCGCCCGGTTGAACGACTGGCCACTCTGCTCAAGGAGACTAAGCAGCCTTCACTCCCAGTATTTCACCCCACCAATGCAGCTCCAGGGTAAGTAGTAGACGTGTTGACGAGAACAACACGCAGAGTGAGACAATGAGATGGTCATGTCGGTATGTCTTTTCAAATTTTCTCTTTTCGGACAGTGTTTGATTCGTTGTGAGTAGAATCAGGATAGCGTGGTGCTATCACGCACATCACCCCTGCTACCTATAACACAGAAGGAGCAACGTGATCTATCTGATTTGCAGGAGTAAATTCCTCTGACATTCGACATCGTAAGTTCGCATTCCATACGACGTTTCATCTATGCCATTGTTTACCTGTGTCTATCAACATCCCTTATGTGAGCAATACAGGGTCTTCCGCGAACGACCACTTAGCACTACCGTCGACTCGTTTAACCGCCAGCTGTACTTTTTGTCCTCTTCGTATACTTCCACCACAGTCTCTCTCTCGTTGCTCTTTCAAACCCGTAAAGCGCAATGTCGAGATTCAAGCCTGTCGACGAGTCAGTACTTGCCATTCACGACCGCGGTCCCATCTCACCAAAACCCTTCAACGCAATATCTCCCCTGCCCTGTCCTAGTCCCAGTCCTCTACTAATTGTCCCTACGCAGTTGCCGATGCAAGAGCTACACTCTCTAAGCAGTTCAATCTGCCCGGGAAACCCGCCACAATCACCGATCTTCGCACTATACTCCTTCGCATCCGTGACATCAAGACCAGCAACCCACCCTCCCTGCTACCGCCTCCTCTGCCATCAAAAATACTGAGACACTCTTGGGATTCCTAGAACACCACCTTCAGCGCGAATTGAGCCCGAAGCCCTCGTCGAAGATGTCACGCGTGGTGTCGTCCAGCGCCTCTGGCCCGCCCTCGATCAGATTGTGCTCGCTGTCTCTTCTGCTGCCGCACCCCTTGAGTCTGTCGTCCGCACCTTATCCCTTACGGGGAAGGATAACCTTACCGCTGTTCACGAGTCTCTCCAGTGCATGGACCAACTGAAGGCTATGTCGGCTGAACTGTCAACGGCTTCTAAGACTCTCACTGCTCGGATTCTAGATCTAGTTTTGGCTTGGTCCCTTCCTGTCGGAGTCTCTCGTGAATTCGTCGGTTTCGGCTTTTGGCTCTGCTAGTGGTTTGGATCTGTAAGTTGTGCTCCAGGCGGAATTACAAGCTCGTCAGGTCACAATTGACTTGGAAGCGGTGAAGGACAGTGACCCTGTCTTAGCAGGCCCAGTCTCAGAGCTTCTCGTCAAGGTCAAGGCTTCCGTCCTGTCTCTGGAAATACCTGTTCCTGTTACAATCCTCGCCGCTCATCGGGTCAGGAGGACTGATGATATGTTTCTTCTCGATACAAAGGAGGCCGCTGACTGGCTTCGTTCGTAGGAGGTCTGCCCCTCTTTAGCTTCTACTTTCACATCTATCGCTTGCGCCAGAGATCACGTCTTTCCTGTTCTTGTTCGCTTCACGCCTACGGCATTTGACCTTGACTCTGCAGCTTCTCTGCGTTATTCGAAGAGACCTTCTGGTTTACAATTGGGTACCATAGCTGGTGGCCATTGGATTAAGGTCGTCGAACGCCGTCACACTACACAGTCGAGGGCTCACTGTACAGTGTACTCTCTATGTTGAAGGCCTCAAGCTGCAAGTTCTCTCATGTCTGGGAACATCGTCATAACGGACTGTCTTGTCGAGGTCACTCTCGCCACACATTACTTATATTGTTCTATGATTTGCAGCACCCACCGTCACTTCTCCACACCAGAACTACTCACGACTGAGCCATGAGTCACCGCTGCATTGCTCGCCGCTGAGGCCTTACTCATTTCTGTATGCCCCCACACATCAGAAACCAAGCTCATAGGTATTGTCTAAGACTTGCAAATGTCCCCACCGACGTCCAGCCCAGCGCAGTCCAATTCACATAACTCCCCAACTTGTCACCCCGTATCAACGTTCCTCCGGCCAGATGCACCTCCGCCACAATCGCAACTTTGTAGAAGCAGGCTCTCTCTTTATTGCAGCCTCGTTCGACCAAGAGGCCGTGTCTGTTTTGATGGTAAAGGTCGCCACGTTTAAGGCCGAGATCGGCGAGTCCAGTGCACTGAAATGGTCGGGATGCTGACCCGGTTGTGTCTGAAGTTTGCAGATCTCATGAAGGAAGACCCGGCGAGCTTCAAGTTGCCGGACAACAGAGTATGTGTAAAGCGAACCCGTGGAGAGAACGACTGGATTTTACCCAGGTTGGTTTGGTGAGAAAGAAAGCGTCGTACTTACGAGTATTGAGTGATGAACCCGGTTCTCGGCCGACCTTCCGGCGGTCAATGTTGTGGCGCTGCTGGGCCACAACTTGGAGTCTCCAACAACCAACTGAAGCTGGTGGTTCATGTTCTAGTCTTTCAACTGTCAAATGCAAAGAGCTGCAGCCTCGGCACGTTCTTCTAGCTTTGTCCTGTCCACAAAATCAAGCCTTGACAATGATTCGAGTTGCAAATAATATGTACATGGGACCATTTAACAACCATTCGAAACATACTACAGACAAATGGAGCTGGTACATATGGCCCTGGTCTTCAACATGGGAGAGGAAAAAGAATGGGAACATAATAAATTACGCAGGAGGCAACGACTTCGTGTCCCTACATCGATTCAACAGCGAACCAGACAATATAAGAAGGTTGTTCGGTACAAAGATAAGTCGTCATAAAACACCGTATGATGATCCTTCAGCGAGAGGAATTGTCGTTAATAAATAATCTACGTCAACTGTGGATGTTTTGTGCCATCTTTGAACGTCACAGCGGAAAGAGACGATGCTGTTTCCTTCACGCTATGCGACTGGTCACCAGTCGATGTCTCATGGGAAGGTCCACCACGGGCTGCCTGGAATGTAGACAACGCAATGACCTCCTCCGCGTCTCTTGTACCTGAAAGCTGCGCTCTGACAAATTGTCTAGAGTTGAGTCTAGAGCAAACGCTGTCAGTATGTCGGACACAGAACCAGAAGCCAAGGTAGCACACTGACGTCGACATGAAAGAGCATGAATACACTATATGTGGCGAATGTCAGACGTAAACATACAGAGCAGACAGCTTCCACTCACAGCGGACGAGGATGAAATAGAATAATGCATAGACCAGAGCATTTGTTGAAGTAACCCACTGCAGATCACTAGTCAGAAGCTGACGTTTAACATCGAGGAAATAAGTTACCGAGATCAAGCATGCCAAAGTACATAGACTAGAGGAATACCGTTAGAGTTTACGACCCGAATACTGCATAATTCAGCACTTACGTGGTGAGAAGACCTGGGTAGACAGACGAGAGCATGTTTACTATATGAGATGTGGTTCTCGTTCTTAAGCATTGACAGACTCACAGGTGTTTAGAGCGTATGTGATTAGCAGATTGATCGCGCGATTAGTCCTGAACGTAAGGGAAATTTGAGCATGTCGAAACACATATATGCAGCAAAGACTCACTTTTCAAATGAGGAGCGATTCCGTTGGAGATAGTAAATCATCGTAATGGTTATGATGGTATCGCACGCGATATCTATCGACAAGGCACTTGTAGTATACGGCTAGACAGAATCGTTAACTCCTAGTTGTAACAGGAGGCCGGACGATCTTACGATGTCTGCGGCAGAGTTCGAGAAGAAAAGAACGTGGAATCTAGGGAAGTGACGCAAGCACTCAGTGATAGGTTTCCAATTTGTGCCATCAGACCCACCCTTTCACGATGTATGCTGGTAGCGATCATGTAAGTATGTTTATAACGATTGAGCATCGGACTACATACCTATAGCCAGTGCTAAAAGGCAATTATGAACTTTAAGTATTGCCAATAAATACAGAGAACTCACCCAGCTGAATTGTGGCCATCAATACCTAAACTGCGTGCTCAATTGATGTGAAACGTACACACAAATTACTGGAAAACGCACTATGACAATTGGAATAAACATTCGATTCCCGCTGACTGAAATGCAATTCTGAATGAGGATTTCGGTTGGGTCTATAACTTTATGATTGAAGCGTACGTTGATATATCCGAAAGGCAAAGAACCTTTACCAATGAAGGGTCGCCAGCACGTCAGCAGGGAAAAGAGGAGGATCAAATATTGAATGCCGTCACATTTGAACGCATAGAGTCAATATATCCTGTACGGTTGTCGTCAGAGCTAGTTTGACCACAGAAAGGACTATAACCCACCCCGACTGCAACCTGAGTCTGGTGTATAGATTAGCAATCTACGTATTTTTGGACATAGGTAATGGGCCATACAAGTAAGCTCCTGCACGACGAACGGAGATATCAGCACCACGACAAAGTATAGACTCTCTCTTGGCTCACCAGGTATCTTCAGCGAGAACCGCGTAGTCGCCGAAATTGGTGACGGTATAATGATAATAAAAAGTTGCGAGTAGTGCCACATGGAGCGAATCAAGGACTCTGATTATTGATCAGCGATGAGGATGTTCATTGTGAGGAATGAAAGCAGCGTACAGTAACGCCGCGACCTATCAGTTGGATCAGCGGTGAAATCACAATCCGAAGAGTTTTGTTACGCACAAATGATTTGAGGAACGCGCTGTCCTGCGCGCAGTGCTTGGTGTAGTAATGATACACCTGCAAGCAAGTGATACCATAGATCCTACGATAACGTGTCAGCTTCAGGCTTAAGCCGACTCACGGATGCACTCACGCAGTTGATATGATCACACCAATAAAGGCGACCCCGAGCAAGTTATCGAGAGGAATGAGAGACGGCATTAAGCAGGTGGAGAAGGGTGGCAACTTGGAAGATGAAGTAGTTGAGAGGAACCTCCTTTTAGAGCGTGTGTTCTTATCAAACGTTTCGTGTGGAGTCTTCATCCTCGAAAACGGCTGATGTCGAAGGGGCTCTGCTGATGCTTTATCACAGCTTTGATCGTAGCAAAAGCTGTGAGTAATCGAAGGCCAAGTCTACGTGCGGCCTACAGCTCATCGGGTAAGCGCCTCTAAAAAAGGGTCTGATATCTCCAGCGGAAGAAGAGCTCTGTCCATCACGATCCTGCGGAGCAAGTATGCTGATGTCGATGAACAGCAGATATGTGCATGACCCAATTGTTTGGCTCAGGCAGTGCAACATATACGTAATTATGAAGGTTTGGAGCTTCCGGGGTCCTGTTGTTCTAATTCTGAAGTTTCACTTCAAACGAATCAACAAAAGCCGATGACCCCAGACGGAAGTAAACATATATAGTGGGCAGCTTCCTATGCCAGGTACTTACGACAGCTCTGATCACGCCATCTTTCGACCTGCCTCGACACGCAATCGACACGTCGAGCACTCCAGTCATGCCTACTACGTCTGACCCAGTTCTGCAAATTCTGCAAATCAAGGCCCTGTGCACAATCATCGTGCATTGTTTGAGCAAAACTTTTACCCAGACATAGGCGCATACATCTCAGCTATGTACTAGGATTTTATCAGCATTTTTTGAAAACACGAATGTGGTTGTCAACGTCGAGCGCGACGACGAGTGCCTGCACCCCGTAATGCAAATTTGCACTTTTGGCGGGCCGGAAGCATTCCGACGCGCGTCGCGAGTCCGAAGTGCAAATTTTCGACATTATCAAGTATTTTGGCGGTTCATGCATGGCATTCGTCAAAAAAAGTACCCAAGGACAATTCCATCCAGTATCTGCAACCTGTAGAATATTTTCAAGACGAGCGGAAAGGAACTCGAGGTGCAAAGTCGGAATTTGCACTACTGTAAGATTTGCACTACTGGGTCAGGCATAGTATCCGCGGACGGGCATCAGCCAGCCTGAGACGTCTGTTATAAAGATCTTCGGCGCTCTTCTGTACCTTAGTCCGGGGCTCGTGACGGCGGCCCATTGAACCTACTTTTGCGTCGATTTTGTGCCTGTCTGTGTCGAGTTTCTATATTTCTGCGCGATCTTACTCGAGGGCAATTCCGTGACTTGTCAGGAGCACAGAGTCCAGCTCAAAAGTCCTTAGCATTCTTAAACTGAATTGAAACTGACATAGTCTATTAGGCTGTACAGTTCCAAGTCTCGTCAACATCTGCTATCTCCTTTTTGAGCCGCGAACTTGAAATGCTTGTTATGTTCAGATATTTCCCCATGAGATAGGGATAGTACGTGACAGCACGTGACTCAACATCTCCAGTATTGGGAGGAACTTCGGGATTCACCTGGTGGCAGGTGGCAGGCTGTCGAGTAGACCAGTGCAACAGTGTGTAGATGATTCATCTGTGATGAGGTGAATAGTCTCTCTTTTCTTATTGGATGGCTTCCCGTTTCATGCAGTCGGAAGTCCAGACAGAGTGGTTGCAGAGTGGATAGTGATTTGTGATACAGATTTATCTAGCGAAAATAGACACCAGCCGAAACAGGTGTTTCAGGGATGTTCCATAGGAATCTAGGTTCTCTGATGGACAGAAACACAAATACAGCGACTTGAGTGTTCTGTGCGTCCTCGCGCCGTCGTTTATAACCATCAACCAACCATCATCAACCGTTATTGTGTTTGGACTTTTGCTCTAGGTTTTCGCGCGAATGCAATGGAAAGTTGCTGCATCATATATACAGGCGATTCATATGCCCCGCCCGACCCCAACCTGACTCGTATAATAAGTGAGTATGCACAGAGCGCTCGCAGTAGCATGAACACCCTAACGTAGTCGGTACCCTCGAAGATATGATCAACTTGAAGATCAAGACATTGTCTCTCTCCAAAACAAATATATGTGAATAAACCAACAAGGAAGAAAACCTCATCCTAAACAAACTCGCTAGCGAGAAATTTGTTAATGCGTGTACATACAGAGAGAGTTCGAGCCGGAAGTTTCGATTAAATTCTTGCAACCCATGTCATACTTCATCTTGGTATTTAACGCTAGGAAAGATATGAAGTCTACATCTAAAGCGCCGCACTCGAATACGTGGCCAAGGCTTTGGACCAGATGTCCCTGATCGCTCCCCAGTACCTGTCAGGATCGCTGCGTGCATGAGATACATGTGCTGTCTTCCCATAGATTTCGACCGATACATCGAAGCCCTTCGACTCCGCATCTGCTACATGTCTCGCAATATCGGATGCGAGACTCATCTTGTCCTTATGCGAGTAGACGTACAGTCGGGGAATATCCTTGGAATCCGCTGTGATGGTTACCGAAGGCAAGAGAACTGGAGAGTTGAGAGATGCGCGGAGATCAGGATAGAATGCAGGGTTTCCTCCGCATGCGTTCATGACGTAGAATAAGGCATATAAGATGACAACTGGAGGGATCGAAAGGACGCGAAAGAGGGGGTTAGAAGGGGTAGAGGATGCGATGGCAGACCGAAGGCCCTTGTCCCCGGGAACGGAGTCGAGGATCATAGCGGTGGGGGCTTTAATAGACGAAGATGCCCCAGTCCTTGAAGCTTCCAGCTTCGAAAGAAGCTTACGCAGAGTCATGAATTGAAATCCTCCCCCTGGTAAATGCGAGAAATAAGACGAAGTGGACCGTATAAATCGACTGCTGGTGTCATACCGTTAGACAGAACGTGCAGGAGTAATCCTCGGTAACGAGGGCCCCCGCTCATTGCGGACTTGATCACGTCAACGATAGGCATGAGAAGAGACTCCTAATAGTTGACGCAGAAGTCAGTATCTCATTATGGCCCACAATAGTGGGACGTACGCACCCTCTTAGACTGGGAAGTCCAGTAGAAAGATGTAGAGGCTTTGACGAGAACAATAGTAGAGGTTGGAAAATTTTCCCGATGAGCTTCGACATATTTCTGAAGGTGGCTGGGTGACGCATCCACTGAATGAGATCAATGATGAGCAGTTGTTTCGTGGCGTCTGGTATAGCAGATACGCACGCCATCCGAATAAGAGAACAATACTGTGGCCGGGATAAGCTACGACGTCGTGAACATGGTAAGTACGGAATACTTACGAGGGATGTGAAGAGGAAGCAAGGTCGCCCGTGGGGCTGGGAGAATGACTGATATACACGCAGCTATTGAGCTGCTGGGGGCGTGTGGTGGGGGTGACAGGGGCGGAAGACATTTGATTGACCAAGTGAGAGAGCGCGAGTTGGCGGCGGGTGAAGGAGGAAATGCAAGAAGTCCCCGCAGAGAACTCACTTGCGATGAATTATGTACTCTAAGTTTGCGAGGCGCGCTGCAGAAGGTTGCGCGTGGGAGTTACGCATCCAAATACATCGCAGAGTTTTATTATTGGTAGGGTTTGTTGATACACCAAACACATTGAGTTCCACTTCCGGAGTTCCTCGGTATCCATTGATACAAACATTCCAGATGGTCTTCGGCTCTTTAATGAGCTAATGACGGATGCACACTGCGGCCCACGATGTTTCAGGCTGACACCAGAATAATCAGAATCGAGAAGGGTCTGATGGAGAGCCACTTCATCGAAGATGCGAGGAGAAAAATGGAACCCCAAGTTCGGAGCCACACGACCTACTGTGTGCTAGACTCTGTCAGCGGTAGGGAACAAGGAGAAGGAAGGAAGGCGGTGGGTCTTATTCGATTGACGCCCAACTGATATCATGACAGATCACTTCGCACAGAAGGAAATTTCCGTATGGTAAGTAGCTCTTTTGCACGGATTCGCTTGCTCGAGATTCTGTGTGATCATCCAAGTGCTCGCTAACACGGAGCGTGGCGCTCACAAGCAGCCATTCTTCCATTCTTTCTCAGAACCCAATGTAAGCTGTCCTTTAGGCGTCAATCGAATAAACACATCGACCAGCACCGCCTGATCCTTCAAGTTTTACTAGATCCTCGGCAGTAAACGTAACTGTAGAGCGCTCCGAGTTGTCCGATATTGTACCGGCAATACATACCCGAAGGTAAAAAGGGAAATCTGCGTCAAAGGTGGGTAGGTTGAAGCCATATCAATTCACACGCACAAGCCCCAACTTCCTTTCGTTCTAGGAAAGTGATCCGTGCGCCGCATTATTTACATCAGGGCTCCCATGCCAGCGTTTTATCGGTGATCAGGTGGATGTTCTGGAATATTTTCACTGAAAGAATGGGGCTCAAAGGGCGTCGACGATCATCGCATGCCATGAAGTGATTCGTTCACAGAGAAGTGAAGTCAAGCACCCCTCCACAACGTTCTTAGCCATTTTTAGAGAGATCGACGATCCTGTTGCGGTGGGCTGGCAAATATTATGTACATGACTTCTGTTTTTCTATCGCCAAAATAGTGGTAATAACAGCTGGTACAGGGGAACAATCGAGGGAAGCCCGGAGAGGGTACGCGTGTCTGAGTCCGATCGCTGCATCACGTCACATCGAAACTTATTTCCAGCCACGATATCGCGGTGTGCCTGAAGCATCGGAAAATGTTCTATACGTCCTCTCGATACCTCGCCAAACTCTCGTGAGGTTCGGGCACACCGCACACCGAACCAGGGGCCTGGATTACCACTAGGACGTGCGATCATATGGTTTGATTTTATACTGTTTTCCGTTGCAATTGAATGCTTCCACCAAACTGCCATGCTCGCACCGAGTCCCGAAATTTTCAGTACCAGTTCCGAGGAATCTCCATTGGATACTCTCACGGAGGGCGAACACACTGACTGTACAGAACATAAGGAATCGTGCTTGACTGTAAATGTCAGGAAAATAAATGTAGCCCAAACTTCCGGCAAGAAAAGTTGAAGAAAAGCATCGACATTGCATAGAAGATGAACTGCTTGAATGCAACACTTCACCCTTCTGTCGTGAATTGAGTCACTAGGGCTGCAGCAGCCTCGGAACGTGGTTTAATATTACATCCGAACTCTTCGGGGTGACTTTGAAGAAAATTAACAAATCGAAAATGAGCAGAGCGACTTAGTGGAACACTCACGAGATATGACCGTCCTTGAACCTTACAGATCGAAGTTCTTCTAGAGCCCTATCTCCCTCGCGAGGAGAGATAGAAAATATTGACAGGATGGAGGTCACCATGAGAAATAGGGTCGTTTCCGCCACAGTGATTCCTGGGCAGCGTCTGTGAAGTTACAATCAGCCTAGTAAATCATGTAAAATAGTATGTTCGGTACAATACCTTCGACCAAAGCCGAATGCATAATCTCTGGGATCAGCTAAACAACAATCATCCGTACCCAAAAACCTTTCAGGCCAAAACCTATGAGGGCTAGGAAATATGTCGGGATCATGCATCAAGGCCCTATGCGATCGATGAATGAGAATCAAATAAAGACAACTATAAGAGGCCGCACCATGTATTTGCCATGATCCAACTGCCTTTAGGAATGCGATAGCCTTGGTAGCTATCTTCTGTGAGAGTCGTGTGAGGTATTAAAGGAGCGACAGGATTGAATCGGTAGATCTCTTTCAGCAAAGCCTCTACGTAGGGAAGGTGGGGCTTATCCTCCATAGTAGGTAGCCGATCTCTGCCGACAACGGTATCAATCTCCAGCTGAGCCTTTCTCTGAATGTCAGGGTAGAGTGCCATATAAAGAACGAAAGCCGTCCCGGTCGCGACCTCCTGTTCATGTTCTCAGACGGTGATGACTCGGGAGAAGGAGGAATGCGTAGTTAACGTACGGTGTCTGTTCCACCTGGAACAGAGAATTCAAAAACCGTGAAATGTTCTCAAAGGATAAGACGCACCGGAGTATATACTGGCTGCGGTCCACATCAGAAGTTCGTCATCTTCCTTACTCAGAGGAGCCGCAGTCTCCGCTGTTAGTAGCTCAATGGATTCAGTCACGAATGACGGTAGTGCTTCTCCGCTAGCCTGATGAATTTATCAGTAGCTCACTATTGTAAGTGATGTGATAGACTGCCTACTTACGACACGGGTTTTCGCAAAATCGTAAGGTGCGAAGGAGAATTCTTCTATTGTTTTTCGGGCAGATTGCGCCCACCGTTTGAATCCTGCTCCAGGTAAAAAGGAAGGCATATAGCGTACTGGAGCGAGCAAGATGATCAATTAAAGAATTGTCTACATTTGTGAGATACTCACGCCAAGGAAGCGAGTCAACTAGCCACCGTCCTGGTTTGGTTGCTTCTCCAGTAATGCGGGCAAGCTCTTCTGCAAGAGTGATGAAGCGATCGTCGCCTGACCCGGACGGCACTTGATAACCATAAGCTAAGCGAAGCGTTATTGCTCCA
This sequence comes from Stereum hirsutum FP-91666 SS1, assembly GCF_000264905.1. Classification (NCBI taxonomy): domain Eukaryota; kingdom Fungi; phylum Basidiomycota; class Agaricomycetes; order Russulales; family Stereaceae; genus Stereum; species Stereum hirsutum. The sequence continues at coordinate 162,985 of NW_006763141.1, read as the reverse complement.
GCATTTCTACGGAACATCAGTAGGAATCACTCGGCGAGAAAAGGCGCAATCCTTACCTTCGTATGTGAGCTGCAAAATCTTCTGGGCACTCAAGCATAGAAACCATCAATTTGCGCATCTCAGTATCGATCATTGTCCAGTATTCGCGACACCGTCTTGGCTCGAGAGCATTTCGTAGAAGTTTCCTGTGACGTTTTAGCTCCTCTCCATATGGATGGAATAGGACTGCTTTGTTCTTTCCGACAAGATCGCCGGCCATGACCAAGTGGGGTCTGTCGCTATAGAAGGCTCCACGTTGGTCGAATAGTTCTAGAACATGTTTGGCTGAATTCAATATAATGAACTCTCTTCCTAGGACATGTAAGTAGAAAATGTCTCCTGTAAAGCGAAGTCAATGAGTGAACTAGCATCCGTTTAGCCTACATACCATATATGTCTTTCCATCGTGTGAACGACCGAGCTACATCATGGCGTGGCATCTGAAACAAGTTACCGATGCAAGGAAGCGCACGGGGGCCTAGAATAACAATATGATAAGGTAGGAATTTATATTGAGGATGCATCTGTGCTCTACCTGGGGGAAGCTTCGCCCGAGCTTGACGGTGTAAGATTAGAACGAGAACAATGGAGAGAAACACCGATGAGACGATGCTGAGGAAGGACATCATGTGCAAAGGCTGTATGATCAGACGCTACTGAGAGCCTTGGGGGAAGGTCAACACACGCTGGATGCCGTATTGTGGAGGTCTTATAAGGGCTCCACGCGGAAATAGCAGTAAGGTGCCGGTACCCGAGTTACACTCGAGTGCCCAATTGCTCGGATCTTCCCACAACGTACTAGAACGCAGGCAGCCGCCCGAGACTCGTCTCGACTTGAAGTTCCTCGATTATTTGTGTACTTCACGATTCTCTGACTTACCGAGGTGGTGCTATCGCATGGAGGTCACACGTCAGCATGAGAGAGTCCCCCAAGAGAACAATGTCCAAGAACGTTTTTGGTCACAATGTATAATAAAATGTACGACAACATCACTGGGTAAGACGTCGTCTCAATGGCTATACGCGTAGACTACGACCTATTTTCACCATCGGATCGGAATGTAGTAAGTGTATCTATATAGCACTTCCACTGCGTGTCAGAGGCAAACGGTGCTGAAATATAAGGATCAACATCCAAAATGTCGATATATTTCTCCAAGTTGGGAAATACTGAGTCGATAGCGCTTGCCTCCATCTCGCGCTGTTGGGCTCTAGATAAACCCGCCATCTCCACATACCAGGCAGAATCAAGCTTCACACAACTAGTAACGTAAACTTCTATGAGATCATGATCAACGTTCGCGGCTACTGCTGCCTCGTAGGCCATACGATGACCTATGGCCTGCACTAAACCGAGACATTCTGGGAGAATCATACGATCGAATGCCGCGCTGCGGTGATGGGGTATTTCAGAGAGCAACCCACGCAGCTCTGAAAACATACAGGTTTCGCGCCTGGATAACAGAGCAGTCGAATCTGACGCCTTAGGGACGGAGTAGCGCCCGAGAAGGAGTTCCGTTGCAAGTCCTATAATCACTGATCAGTAGTTATTCCTATGTTAGTTATATGTACACTCACGAATCGAGATGGCTAGAAGATCACCTTCAGCAATAGCCGTCCCACGCATGTCAGCCTGTCAATTACAAAGTTCAGCAAACAGTTACTACGGGAGACAATAAACCTGATGGAATTACATGCATCGCCGTCAGCTGATTGACCTCGAAGAGACCTTGTGCTCCGCATCGATCGCCTAGCGTGAGGTGGGCAGTTTGTGCATGCTGAATCATGACGACCTTGAGGATAGAGCCGATGGCATGTCGTACCCTGGCATCCACAGTGACGTTGCAGAATACTCCGATAGCGTAGTTGTGAAAGGCCTCCATCACGAAATATTGAGCGAGGGCGGTGATGATCGGTGTCTTCTGAGTCCTGAATGCGATTATCGGCTTGGATCCCCCATCAACATCGACCACGGTACGGCGCATGCTGTAGCGAGCTGCTATACAGGAAGCAACTCGTAGAGCTGGGACGCCAAGGGATCCGATGGCGATGGTGCCCACAGCAACTCTGGAGATATTACGAAAAAATGCATCGCGTGGATCGGCAGGCTTTGCGAGGGATCCCATTAAAGCCCAGCGTGGGACTCGCACCCGGTGGAAGTACGTGAGGGAGTGGTTCACAGGGCGAGCGCCACCACGGGGAGGAAGTAATCTACTCGTATTATGAGTACCTTAGGCTGTTGTCATCAGAACCAATACTCACTTGCAAGTAACTCCTGTGGTCATATTCTTGCCGTCGTGTAGGTGAACAACAAAAGGTTTGATTCCGTGGTTTTCTCCGTGCACGATCGTCTGCGCAAAAACTACAGCAAGACATGGGATTCCGACAGGTGCAGTCGGCGGCATATATCTGAATCGTGTTTTAGAATGACATTCCTAGATAATGGAAAGCTTGACCTACTTCGCTGCGCTTTCACTGGGCGTATCCAGCTCAAAATCCCCGCTCTCCAGTAAGGTTGCGGTCGTTTGCAGATGGATTACATCAAGGCCATGACCGACTTCTGTCAAACAAAATTGACCTCTTCGCGGGGGTGAGTGGCAGATTGAGGGGTGTCACAAGCCGTGCAGACTTACGAGACACGAAAATCTAGCACGTCCTTCAGTAAGTCGCGCAACACCGGCTGTTCCGAGGTGAACATTGCAATCGTTCCGGCACAACAGTTGTACTGGAGCGTGATCAACGTGCCAGCAGCACCATCCATACTCCAAATAGGATCGGTGTGCATTTCCCAAAATTTAGGAGATAAAGTGATCAGATCATTTTCTGTAAGTTCTAAGTGCAGAATGAGTTGTTAGTGACTGATGTAGGAATGCAAGTTGACCTGTGCGTACGATAAGCAGCCCCAATAGCCTTTGCACGTTCATAGCTCAGTCGAACGCGATCCTCTGTGGCAAGACCTTCGCAGTGAGTCCGAAAGAGAGTGCCCTGGGCCAGTTCGCGGGTAGGGTGCTTCGCGCTAGGAAGCATGGCAGAGGGCTGTCGACTAAGCAGTAGACAACAGAAGTAAGGATGCACCGAAGTAGATAGTGCTTCTCGGATAGATGCTAAATACAGGTTGTTTCCAGAATTTTCAATCTCCGTGAACGAATGCGAGCACCGGGAAACCCGATAATTGAAGAGCCGAGCCGACATGCCGTGACCTTCCGTAAGACCGCGGCTTTTAGGCACATCAGAGCGAACCTCGTTCTCTTCAAGAGCACCCTCGGTTCCTCTTCACTCACACGTTCAAGCTGCTGATTCCCACTCCCGTCGAGCACTATGTCCCCACAAAGGACCGTTTTTATCACTGGATGTAGCCATGGCGGTATTGGCCACGCCTTAGCGCTTGAGTATCATGCACAAGGTGAGAACATTGTCACAGACCATGAGCTCGTGTTCAGCAATATCGTCCAGGTCTCCGTGTCGTGGCCACAGCTCGGTCTCTTGATGCCATGCAAGATCTTACCGAGCTTGGTCTAATCACTATGGCCCTCGATGTAACAAAGATCGACGCTGTTCGCAAGGTGCGGGACGATGTAGCATCCCTGACCGGAGGCAAGTTGGACATTCTGGTGAATAATGCGTGCGTTCTAAGTCTACTTATCTACACACCTTTCTTCTGAGTATTTTTGGGATCACACAGGGGACAAGGTAAGTAATCCTGCCTTCCGTTTGTTCAACCTCGAGAATTTTGCTCCATCTTGAAATAGGGTATACTTTCGCCGTCACCGATATGGACATGCAGCGCGTCCGCGATCTCTTCGAAGTCAATCTGTTTGCTCCTATCTGTATGGTACAGGAATTTATACGTCTTCTCATTGCCTCGGGAGACGGTCGCATTGTCCAGATTGGCAGTGTCTCTGGAATCATGCCCACCCCATTCGGTGCTTCGTACAACGCGAGCAAGGCTGGTTTACACGCCTTCAGCAACACTCTACGCGTCGAGCTTGCACCCTTCAGGTACGTCTTTGACCCGCTCAAAATGAACGCCGATTGAACTCCCTCCTCAGAGTCAAAGTTCTCAGTGTTGGTATTCCTTCTATTCTATCTATGTACACACCGCTCAACCTGTCTTCCAGGTCATCACTGGTAGCGTTCAAAGCAATATAGTTAAACCGGTGAAGATGCCAGAAACATCCATGTACCTTCCTATGGAGGACCTTTTCCACTCCAAGCGTGTCAATACATCGCAAGGTGAGGCTATAGGACTCTACCCGCACTTCATAATACGGACCGTTCAATCTTTATTTCATTACAGAGAATGCAATGTCTGCTGATAAGTACGCGAAGCAAGTTGTGGCGGAAAGTTTGAAAGTGTCTCCACGTGCATGCTTGTGGGCTGGTAACAAAATATGGCCATGCTGGATTATTGATACATTCTTGGGTCTATCCGTCTTTGTGAGCAGACTGTTTGTTTATCTCACCGTCACACCCACGAGCTTATTTACATTCGTATTAGGACTGGCTCTTCGGTAGAATGTTCGGACTCACTGAATTTTCCGCCAGGCTAGAGAAAGACAAGGACAAACGCCTCTGATTTTAGTTCACTGCACATTCCTGCCGCCCTTTTCCTTCCGAGGCGTATTTCTACTCTGGACCTTTTGTACAAATCATGATATTCGTCTCTGTCGTGCGCTACAGTCATGCCACCTCTGCGTGACCTGCCCGAATGGTGGGGAAGAGAAGGGTGTCGCGTACAAAATCAGCTCTATCATGAATCGCTAATCAGACCGCTACTTTCTTGAGAGCTGCAGTGCATTCATATCTCTTATGATTCAAAATTTGGTGTCCGGAACATACATTCCCTAAATAAACCCGGGTCCAGGCGATAGCCTAACAGTCGGTGGTGCACAGTCGATGGATCTTCTTCGATCGACGCCCAATTGACAGAGGTTCTGCACAGCACGGACCTGGGAATCAATCACTTGCTCTGGGCTTTAGTTGTCCCGAGAGCAGATGTGCTTACAAAAGGAAATTCGGTTTCTTGCAGAAGATCACGGCGTGTTGTGCTCAGACTTGCAGCGATATCCTTTCATTATTTATTAACGGCGAAATCGGTCTCCTATATATTCAAACACCTCGAGAGTCTGAGAGGTTATGCACTACTGAGCGAGGACCACTGATGATTGTAAACGCTTGCCCATATTTGGGCACCCGCAAGCAGCCGCCCTTCCTTTCTTGCTCAGAACCCTATGCAAGCTGTCATTTGAATATTGAATGTTGACCTGTTGAGTTCACTCTCGCGGTCAGTGTCCCGACCTAGGTATCGCTCCACTGCTCCCACAAATCGGGAAGTTCGAACGTGCCTTCAGTCCCAACTCAAAATGATCCTTCGAGCCTCTCATCATGATTCCATGCGACGCATACACGGAAGGAAGGAAGGAAGGAAGGAAGGAAGGTGTATTCAGGGTATAATATGGTCCCATGAGGAACAATACCCCTATCTGCAGTAGGTAATGATGCTCAAATATCATATATCAGATCGCAGCACAGTCGCCACAAGGGTGAATTCTGATACCCATCCGACGATACTGTATCCCTTTTGCTCGAGAACCAATGAATCAAGCTCACTCCCAAGATAGCCTTAAGTAGGAAGCAGCTCCTCGGGGACCTCTTCTGGAATGCAACGAAGGACACGGTGTCCTATAATTCAGCCGGTGCCAGGAAGATGTATCTTCGGATTTCAATAGTTCCGGAAGGACTTGCTGGGAACTTGTGCAGAGATGATACCACCTCTAGCGTACCCGCTCAAAGATCGTGGGTAATTGTACCAGAGAAAGTACCTTGAACTTCTGCAGCAGCCTGGACGCTGCGTATTTGTAGCGATGAAAATTCACCGCTTCTCACGCTAAATCTGGCGTGGACTTCAAAGGTTTACGTTGCTAGAAAAAGACTTCTATAACCTTTGGTTTATTCATCGTTTCCCTAAAATTACTACCCAACTCTGGACCACAATCCGATCCGGCAATTTGGCCATGAGCCAAGCTTTAGATACTCGTATGTTCTCCCGCGGAAATCGCGGCTGTTGTGGCCCCCAGTGCTATATCCGGTGATGGTTTATCCTGATGTACTACGCACAGCCGCTCAGAAAACCTTCGACTGGCTTACCTCCCCCAAATACTGTAGATTTTCGACCCGAAGTTCATCAGTGGCGTGAGAAATTCACCCTCCAAATCCAGCCTGTCCCCCTCCGAAGTTCGTTGAGCTCGGAGGACAGGGGACAATTACCTTTTTGAGTATGTTTTTGTCGGGTTCTGAGAGAACATAGAAAATGTTCCGTCAGATATACCCAAATGGGGATGTCACAAGGGGAGGGGACAGTGGACTGTCCCCCCGAACAGGTTCAGTTCGGGGGTCCCGGTGGACCGGGGACGAACTTTAGGTCGAAAATCTACAGCGTGAAACCTGATGGAAGCGAGTCATAAAATTACTTAGCGTGAGATCGTATTGTGGCCACATTGCAACCCTCCCGCTCCCACGTGAACTGTCGCTACTCTTCTCTTCGTAGCGCATTCTCAACATCCACCTGTCTGTAGTCCCCTCCCTCGTCTCTATGTCCATGATTGCCACCAGCACAGGTGAAACTATGCCGTCGTCGGTGAAACCCCCTCGAGATTATAGGTTCTGGCTAGTCTTCCTTGCAATTGGGATATCTACTATGATAACAGCCCTAGAGCTGGTGTGTTCTTTCCATTGTCGCTCCATTTATCAGCCGTTTTCAGTCTGGATATGACTTTTCCTCGGAAAGTCCGCCGTATCCACAGCGCTGCCCAAAATTGTCAATGATCTCAGTGGTTCAGACTTCATTTGGGTTGGGTCAGCGTACGCGCTGTCCGCCACAGCGTTCATACCGATGAGCGGGGGTTTTGCTCAGGTATATGTTATATATCTCAACGAGTTTACTCTTTCCATCTAATAGGCTGTCCTAGATTTTTGGAAGGCGATTTGTCATGCTCTCGTCGTTGTGTATCATGGCATTAGGCAGCGCTCTGTGTGGCGCTGCACCAACCATGAACTTTCTGATTGCTGGAAGAAGTAACTATCTTTCACGCCCTATTTCCTAGCCGCCATATCGCATCGTTTGCTCATCAGCTTGTTATCAGCTGTCCAAGGACTTGGCGGTGGTGGTATTGCTTCAACTACTGCCATAATCATATCAGACCTCGTGCCGCTACAAGAGCGTGGAGTATTCAACGGTCTGATTGGCATGTGGGTAATGTCACCCAATATTACGCAGAATTTTTCTAATATTGTTCTGATGATGAGATAGTGCATGGGCGGTTGCCGGCGGAGTTGGTCCCATTGTTGGCGGTGCTCTCGCCCAGTCGGGCCAATGGCGATGGCTTTTCTGTCAGTTTCGAACCTGCTCGAACTTGACAGGTAACTAACTCTGTACTAGACCTCAATATCCCAATCTGTGGTGTAGCGGGTGCTCTCATGCTTTTGTTCCTTAGAGTGAACACTCCGCTTGGATCACTGCGTGAGAAGTTCGGGCGAGTCGATTGGATGTACGTGTGTCTTTTTGAGTACACCGTACATTCATCTAACAATTTGCAGTGGAAATATTATAGTCATCTCTGCTACTACAGCGTGTGTAGTTGCCTTAACATGGAGTGGCGTACAGCATGCGTGGGACTCGGCACCAGTGTTGGTCCCTCTAGTCGTCGGACTAGTTGGACTGATAATATTTCTTGCGTACGAAGCTTTCGTGCCAAAGTATCCACTTGTATGCTCTTTGTCGTCTCATCGAGGGAAATCGACTAATTATGTATACAGGTGCCATTCACATTGATGTCTACCATGACTGGTGTCTCTGGTTACATCCAGACGTTTGTCATGCCCGTGGTGATGATGGGTATCATATGTTAGTACTTACGCTCTTCCTGTTATACTTCGCTCATGTCCGAGCTCTAGATTACGTTCCAGTATACTTTCAGGCCTGTAAAGGTGCCTCACCTGTCGGTGCAGGAGTCGATCAGCTAGGAGTTGCACTTGTGCTGGCACCCTCCGGCATTATTTCCGGTGCATCGGTGAACAAGACACAGAAATACCGGCCGCAACTGTGGCTCTCGTGGATTCTCTTAACCCTTGGCACCGGTCTTCTAAGTACCCTGAATGAAGATACTCCAAAGGGCCATGCAATTGGGTTCGAGGTCCTAGTTGCAGTTGGCATTGGCATCCTCACAACAACGACATATTTCCCTGTCCTTGCGCCTGGTAAGTCATGTTCCAGTGTGTAATTATCTATGCTGTGTATCTCATGTCTCGAACAGTGCCTGTTTCGCAGAATGCACTCGCTTTGGCATACTTCATGTTTCTTCGGAATTTTGCTCAGGTTTTTTCTTCAAGTAATTTATTTGCTGTATACGAAAGCTGAAATCTCCGTTCTACGTAGGTATGGGGTGTGACCGTAGGCGGTGCCGTTCTTCAAAACGAACTGCAGAAGCGAATGCCTGCTGCATTTGCAGCCCAGGTCCCTGGCGGTACTGCTATTGCCTACGCAACCATCCCGCTCATTGCAGATCTACCGGAGCCTCTCCGAAATGAGGTCCGCGTCGCCTTTGCGAATAGCTTGAAGGTTGTATGGGAAGTTTTTGCTGGGATTTCAGGAATCGGCCTCATTGCTAGTCTATTTATGAAGGGCTTACCCTTACATACCTCTACCGACAAGCAATGGGCACTGGCGCAGAGAGGAGAGCAGGGTTCTGAGGATCACGAGATGGAAAGTGGGTAGTCCTTGGCCTCAGCCTAGTCCTTGGTTGCGAACTTGATTTTGAAGTTGGTCTTCATGGCCCAATCGAAATTATTACGACAAGGTGTTCTTAGTTTGTGGATGGAGATCAGTGGAACTGTATTTTGAGCGTTTGCCTGTCGCTATTAATGTTGTCTCGGGCGTGCAATACAAAGACTTTGATACCCTGTAGTCCTCAGGGCCGGAAAAACGGCCCTTCGTCTACTAGCGATCTCAAGTTAGCTTACCGCGATAGCTACTATATGAAAACAATTCTCCAGCGTATTCGAGGCTATGCCTGAGATATTCTGGAGGGCCTCTAGGGCGACAGTTTAGTATCTCAGAGAAAAGTAAGAATAAAAACGAACAAACAGGTATCAGTAGTAGTGCAGAGCAGGGTCAACCGAAAATTGGAAGTCCGACGAATACAGCGCAAGCAGGATACAAAGTTGCCTCTCTAACTTCGTTTCCTTCTCATATGAAACAGTACACGGTTATTCTCGTGTACTCCAACACGGAAGCCAAGTGGACAGTGAATAATTAAATTGCCGTTGGGCTGAAGAGGTGGCGCCCTTTATTGTGAAGTTCCGTCTAGTTCGAGCTCCGAGGTCGACTAGATTCAGAGTATCAATAGGTCTCGGGAATTCGTACATGTATTTATGGATTCTAAACCAGTATATTGTATAAATGATACTAGCAGCGAGCCCGTGCTACGCACGGTGCTAAGTAGCAGAGGAATCGCTCGACTAATACTGAAAGCTTGACGAGAAAGACGCCTGAAGGGTCTTCCTCGAACTCGCGCCTCGCCCCTCCGTTCTCCAAAAGACCCTCCAGTTTTGCTTTCCCCCAGGCTGGCAAAACATTCCGTGTGGCATGAGAACTCCACGGAGAAAGGCTTTCACACCCACAATCCCACATCGTGAACTAGATCTCAGTAAGTACTTCAACTGCCGTGTAGAGCTCTGCCGTGCGAGGGCTCGCCACTTGCCCGCCACCGGGCATACCCCATTCAACGCTGGAAAGCGGGTTGAGACAAAAGCATAAGGTGCTCGTGCCGACAGGGTGAGATTTATAAATACACTGCAAGAGCCGCCGCCGCCGCCTTATATATCGACGTCGACCGCACTCAGAATTTCGCGCAGAGGCTGCCTCATCGGTCGGTCAGCTGGCGAGTGACTACGACTCTGCCGGCTTGGCCAGCCAATCAGATTGTCGTTTTGTCGTTTGTCCACGAGCTGTAGTTGTAAGGATAGTTGCACACTCGTATAGCTGGAGCACACATTGCTAAATAAATAGAAGAAAATTGCATGGTGTGATTGTGACGTCAAAGCTATACCCTCCATCTGACATATAAGTTATAAATTCCAGACGCTTCAGTTCCAATACTTCGAAGGATCACTAACAATATCACGCACTTCAACGCAAAACGGTAAGCTCGTGGATTTCCTGTATGATAAATCCGCTGCTTTCCGAGTCGCCAAACCTGCCTCGACATCCCAGCTCCATCAAACACTCCACCCTCAGGAACAACCTAGACATGAGTGTGATAACTAGTGCCCAGCTGAAACTAAGAGCGAGTTAGTACCCGGACACGTAGGAGGGTGTTGATTATGATTTGTATACGACGTTTACTCACAAAAACGCGATAACCGAAAATTGAACCTGAAGGATTGCAAATGTGAAAATGTGAAACAACCGCGAGGTCAGTTTCCATGGCATCATTGCACTCACATTGGGATATATTCCGAGCACAAGATTCACTAATCTCAAAGCTGTTGAATGGATTATGCAATGATATAAGCGCCTATTTTATGTTGAGTCGTTGGGTCTCCAAAGAGACATGGAACAGAACACGCATTGTAACATGGAAGACAAAGTACGGCAGGATCAAGACGTACCGAAAATCCCCTGGCATTGGTTAGGAAGTGAGCGCAATGTAAAACACAAGGTATATCACACGTACTAAGAAGGTCAGTCCACCATCGCGACGCAGGTCATGAATAATCCTTGCATCCGCTTGCCGAGGACGATCTACTGCATTCAAGACAGTAAGGATCACGATGTAGCAGTCGAATGCAACCTTCATATATGAACAAAAGCCATCGGTGAGCTATGACCAACATGTTACAGCCCGATACGCATTGACAGACCTGAGGCGCCCATATCCCGGACCAGATGTTCGGCTTTCGACGGATGAAACAGGTATGAAAGACATTTGGTTCGGACAGCAACGCATCGTGGTCAGCTGTCGGATAGATTAGTTCACTTCCTGTAAAGCCAGGAAATACCGAACTCACCTGAAAGCATATATATGTTCGCTACACCGAAGGCCACAGTTATTCCATAGAAAATAATGAAGCCGCACAATAAGGCGGATCGAACTTTGGTACGACGGTCCCAAAGGACGTATACCCGGTTAATCATAATAACTAGAGTGAAACAGTCAATATTTCGGTAAAACACAGTCTTTACAAAATACTGACGGTCCGCCATTCCGAGAGAGATGGTTCCTATTAGGCTTGTGGATAAGAACCACCGCCTGCAACTACACAGTTTCAATTCACATCTCTGTTATATCGTATATTGAAGGGATCAGGTTGACACTCACAACTATATTCCATGGTCTTTATCAGCTTCAAAGTCGGGAGACGGTGCATGGTCTGCGAACTCACCAGTTCTGACATAGTATCTACAGCGCCACTTATCACTGATGGAGAAACAACGGAGATAATGAGAAGGGAGGAATTAGAGAGCCTGACGGACGCACCATAGGCACCCATCAATTGGCACGCAAGCACGCCATACCGCAAAAACAGAAACAGAACCTTTGTCGGTGTTATACTGGACCTTGACGACATAATCATCCACTCCTGAGGTAGCGTAAGGAGGTGGTCGTAGAGAAGGACGGCTAGACCGATTGCTGTAACCGAGATATTATCTCACTCACATGAGTAATTGCCATGATAAAGCGGACGAACCTGAGAGATATTTCTGAGCGTATGCAGCAGAGGAGATGGCAACAGGATTAAAATTTATAACTTGGCTCATCCTGGATAAGAGGGCGGTAAGGTTGGCGCTGGTGAACACTGCTCGTACGAGCCTATAAACCGACTGGCCCGTCATCAGGGATGGGGCTGAACATGATGGAAGCAGAATAAACGAGGGCAAACATGACAAGCCGTGCCACTGTTTCATCGCCGTGCTACTGTTTCAGCACCGGTGAATACCGCTGATGAGGATTCGTAGCAGCATCATCTGATTTGGGGTTACATGATGAGGCTGCAAAAGGTTTTGGACCAAATGTGATACACGTGTACAGGCGCATTGATCTGTTCAGGGCGAATCATCAGTATGTGATGAGAGATGGACTGGATTTGTCGACGAAAGCGCGAGCACAACGATGAGTGGATGATGAGAACAGCACAAACGCCCGGCAGCGACTCGGGGTTTCCTGTCTTTGACATGATAAGAGGGAGCTGTTCTCCGGTGATATGTTGCTTGCGAGAGAACGGCCCGATTCCCTGAAATGCAAGGCTGGTGGGCACAAGACCAACCGTGGGTTGGAAGCGTGGGGGAAGCGGGGACACGGGAACATCGATCATCTCCATTGACGGTCGAACCCGAGTCAGCAACACCAAGGGAAATATGGGAACAAGTTCTACGTCACTGTGCATCCCTCGACGAATAGCGGTTTGCCCGTGTCCCCATTACTCTTCACATGCTCGCTCCCCTTACTTGACCTCTGGAACTCTCTCCCCTCCTGAAATTCATTAGAGACTGAGCCCAGCGTGGAATAGCACTCAATCATCTACACTGCCACACTGTTGATGATCTACGAAACCATCCTGGTATCTCCCGGATTGAACAGTATGTCAATGAGGTCATGTACGACTCCAATCTTGAGTTTCCACGGGATTTCCTGGCTGCGCGGAGACTGGAGATTACGCACGTTCATCCGTTTGATATTTGATTGTGCCATCTGTTTACATGGTGATGCACACATTCGTATAGCACTACTATGTCTATCTTCTCTCAACTATGGGTGCGCTAAACATTTATAGACATCGCGTCGAAGATTTGGACCTGTGCATAGAGAAGTAGATCAGCACCAGCGCACTTCGACCAAGATAACAGAGATACGAAAAGAGTCAGAGTGCAGTAGCACGTAAAATCGTTTCATGCACGAGACTATGAAAGCCCCGCGCTCAATGCGATTCTGATCGGACATCATATGCAGAAAGGATGGCGATGGATGTGGGGGAAAGTATGAGTAGAGCGTACCTTCGGAATCTGAGCTGTCCTTACTCAAACATCCATGCGCGATGAGATCGCAAGCACTATTAATATCACGCCCACATGGATGCGACCGACGTTGCCCGGAATAATAGCTTGAGCACGACGACGTCGACGACAAAAAAAAAAGTGGCCGCCAACGCAGACCGTCACCAAATTGGACCAAACAAAACCGGAGGGTCACGCGATGTGGCGTAATAAATCCTTGGTCATTGGTGTGGCACATTCCTCCCTCCGGGACCCACACATTCTTTGAGGTCCGAAATCCCCTCATTGCTCCCTTGTCCTCTAGTCCATTCAGATTATATTCCTTGTAATACCTCAGGAATGCCAACGAAGAACGTGGTCATTGTCGGTGGTCATGGCAGGGTCTATAACACTTACAATCTTTCCGCAGAATACTTAGCTCAAGGCTTATCGTCTCCCAACTGCATGACAGGTCTCCCTTAAGCTTCAATCCATCATCGGATCTACGCACTCAGTAACCTCGATAATTCGCAACGCCGCCCAAATCCCGGAGCTTGAAGCCATCTCACCCAATATCAAACCTCTCGTCCTGTCCATCGAAGACTCGTCCGTCTCCGACTTTACTAAGGCCTTCAAGGACGCCGATGCGGGCGTCGTTGTCTTCTCTGCGGCGGCGGGAGTTGCGGGTGGGGCAGAGAGGACGAAGGCCGTGGATTTCGAAGGAGCAGTGAAGGTGTTCGATGCGATCGAGAGCCTGCCTGAGGGAGGGAAGGGAAGACCCAAGTTGGTGCTTGTGAGTGCGCTTGATGTGAGGAATCCGGACGTGATTCCGAAGCATTATGTGAGTGTTTTTGCCAGATCATTTTTATGTGTTTCTTCCTATCCTGTCCGGACGAGCGTTGTTGTTCATTATAATGTACACTAAAATTCCTCGACTTAATTAAATCGATATCTGCCACAATGCACTTACGTCATTGCCCCTGTGGCCCTCGCCACTCCTCGCTCTTGTCCTTGTCTTTCCTTCTTCCCCTTCGATCACATTCACCAACACTGAAATGCTCTTTACACCAAGAACGAGAAAGACCTAGATGTCTCCCGCCGCATGCGTGCAGCCCTAGGCATATATTTCCACTATAAATACCTCGCCGACCTGGACCTGACGGCACGCACGTCCTTCCCCTGGTTCATCCTCCATCCTGGAGGTTTGACGGAAGAGAAGGCAACGGGGAAGGCGGGCATCGGGAGGACACATTTGTATCCTCCGATTTCGGTAAGTATAGGCTCTTTCAAAGGTAGATTGAGTGGAAAGCTGATGGTCAATTCTGCCATCGTCTCTTTCGGTTGTGTGGCGTGCGCGGTATAGCGAGAAGATGTTGCAGCCTTGATCGCGAAGATCATCGATATTTCGGACGCAAAGGGGCTCGTGATGGATCTTGTAGGTGGAGAAGAACCGATTGGAGAAGGAGTGGAGAGGTTCGTGAAGGCGGGAGTGACAGACTGGTTGGGCTGATAGACATGGATCGTGTAAAGCGAGAATAGTTGTCTTGCTAGTCGGACCTGTATGAACGTCAAAGTAGAAATAAATGTAAGAAGCGTGGGATTTCATTGCTTTGGTTAAGGTATTAATTATAGTCCATGAAAAAGTCCTTGTTGTCGTGTACAATTGGAATTGATCTATTCGTTATCCGCACTGCCATGAACAGTGACACCTACATAAATAAACTGCTCCACTGCCAACGATGGCCCGCTCAATCATCGTCCCCGCCACCGCCCATGAACCTCTCCCTAACCCATTCTCCACCCGCTGCCAACACGACACTCAGCAAAAAGCTCCAATCGAACACAGGGCCGAAGATCTCGTATGCTGGGAGGGTGCTGAAGAGATTGGTGATCTCGCCCTGTGACGGGTCGACTTCGCCCGTGGGGATCCGGATGGCGGGGACTGCGGGAGGTGGGAAGGAGGTGCGGAGTTGGATCAGGGTCGAGAGGAGGTATATGCCCTGTCGAGATTGTTTCCGGAGGTGCGGTTAGTTCTCGTGCGAGTTTGATGATGAGAGAGGGGCGGGGGAGAGATGGGGGCGAGCGTACCATGACTTCACCGAGCACTAAGATCACAATCTGTCCCACCTTCTCCCTTTCCTTCCTCCCACCTATGCCCACTCCGTTCCCGCTCAACTTGAGCGCTCGAGCGACGCCTTTGAGTACTCGCCGAACACTTCCCGCTATGATGACGCCCACGAGGAGAAGGTTCAGTTGACGCATGACAGACGTGATATTTGCGGCGGAGAGGAAGGAGTCAGAGGAGGATAGGGAGGGAAAGAGGGTGATTAGGATGTGGGTCAGGATGTCAGGGTAGGAAATCGGTGTCGAGTCGTCTGGGGAGGAAGGCCGGGTAGGGAGGAGGATGTTGAATATGGACTGTCGGCCGAGCAGAAACAATCGTTAGTATATTCACCATTTGCCCGTCTCCGCCTCCCAGACGAAGGAAAAATGAATAATACGTACGCTAAAGCCACGGAACACGCAGTATAAGCCCATGCCCCTTTGGCCGAGTACGCTGACTCTTCCTACCCATGTCTTCTCGTATGCGACCTCGGCTCGGCGGGCACGTAGGGAGGAGAGCCGAGTGGACATAGAGAGTTGGAGGTCGTGAAGGGAGGAGAGTTCGGTGTTGAGGTTGGCGAGCTCTGTTTTGAGCGATCGTGTGAGATGACAATGCAATTAGATGCAAGGAAAGGGAAGCGCGGTGGTGAATGGGACGCACCGTTGTCGCCCCGGATAGAAGACGCTGCTCGAGAGAGCCACGAACTCGAATTACCATTCTGAGCGTTCGTCCTGTGTCAGAATAGGATCGCAGGAATGATTTCTAGGGAAAGTGAAGGAAACGTACGGTTTTATTTTCCATCTCCTTCCTCTCCTCTCTTTCTATATCCTTCTTCTTACGCTCTATGTCGAGCTCGACGCGTTCGAGGCTTCGTGTGGCGATGTCGATGTCTGACTCTGTCGGGATTTTCCTGTGTTATATACGACGAAAGATCAAATGTCAGTCCCATATCACCGTATAAGGTGTAACATTTGTAGCAATGAAATCAACGAAAACGGGGTAAGACACGTACCCTCTCTTGCCCCACCCAAAAGGGAAATATCCCCAACTGGCGCTGACGGCTCCGAATCCGCTCAGAGCACCGAGAATGATGGTTCCGAGGATGGTGAGGCGAGCGAGGGCGGGTGTTATGATGTTCGAAAAAAAGGATGGTGAGGGGGCATCAAACAGCGCTGCGGGGAGAGGTATGTACGAGAGGAGAAGGAAGTAGAGCAGCAGGGGTACAAGGGACAGGGAGAGGCGGGACAGGGAGAGAAGAACTGGAGGACATAGAAGAGTTTGTTAGCGCTTAACATGAGAGCGTAGAGGAAGATTGCCGGAGTAGCGGGAGTATTTAGACAACAGGGTCACGTCACCCCCATAGGATGGGTCAAAAAGCATCTCAAATAGTGGACAGAATAGATATCCAGTTTACATATGAGAACCGCGCGAGGCGAATGCCTGACTCTTCAATGTCGTTGGCAACGACATTCATCCGACCGTGCAAGTATAGGCAAGTGTAGGTGGTGCCACAGTGTGGCCCAATTCTACCAATCGATCACAACAAGAAATGGTCAAAGTCTCACCGGAAGAGTTGGTTCCCACCACTGAAGTGAGAATGAAGCTCAGCGACAGTGGTATAAGGACGAGGATGATGGACAGCAAGATGATCAAGGACGCTTGCCAGCTCCCAAAGCGTGTCCTGTGGGATTCAATACAGCCGTTATAAACTATCCAGTACCATCAATTATGGTCGACCACTTACACTGTACTAAAAACGCCCAAGCCTTGACACATCAACATCACGAACATCATACAGCATTCCGAGAAGCAGCAAGAGAATAAGGTCCTTGGGAGGGACGCTTGCCACGACTTCTTTCCGGTCATGGATGAAGAGCGTTGTCGTCTGGGTGTGGTAGATGGTTCTGGGAGACTGGAGAGAGGGATTCCGTCAAGACTTAGACTTGTCCGTGAAGTCTCTGAAATATCTGTGTTCAGATTCCCGAGAAGGAATCGGCGACATGAGAAGAATAATGTGATCCTGGCATAAGTCAGTTCGTCAGACAATTCAAACTTGGTAGCAGACACTGAAACAAATACCTCATGGCTGCGATAATCCCATTAGAGACGAAAGAAATCTGATATGTGTTCGCCATGATGGACGTGGTTCAGAACAAAAGGGGCGCCACACTGAGCTGTTAGCCGCCACGCCAGCATGCGGCTATATTTAGAAGTTGAGTGGCCCGCGCGAGGCTCTGTCGCACAGCAACCGGCGTCCACCACGGCCACTACGCATTCCTTGCCGTCAACCACGACGTCCACGACACAAATATAACTATGACAGACACGGCGAACGGTAAGAGCGAGCCTTCCGCGTCGTCTGTGACGGCTGCTACTGCAGCAGCCGGAGACTTCTCCGCACCTGCTTCCCAGGTGCGAACTACGTCAGAGCCCGAGGTGCGTCCCGCAGTCCGTCTTATTCTTGCTCAACCTTGACGATGATGATTTCGTGCTGCAGCAGAATGTATTTGTTGCTGCTCAGCGTGGCGATGTTGACGTCCTCCGTTCACTCCTCGAGTCCGGTCAAGCTCGCGCCACAGACCGCGACTCGCAAAACATCACACCCCTTCACTGGGCAGCCATAAACGCTCAAGTAGCGGCCTGTCGCTATCTACTCGACCAGGGTGCCGAAGTCGATGCTCTTGGTGGAGACCTTGTTGCGACACCCATGCAATGGGCAGCCCGCGGTGGCTACCTCTATGTCATTCAACTCCTCATCGCTCACGGCGCCGACCCAAACATCAAGGACTCGCAGGGGTACAACACCTTACATCTCGTTACACATTCAAGCAGTATCATGCCGCTGCTCTACCTTTTGCATCAACCGATAAGCGTGGACGAGAGGGACAGTAACGGACATACAGCGCTGATGTGGGCGGCGTACCAGGGAGACGCTCTTTCGGTGGATTTGTTACTGAAGCATGGGGCGAACACGAACACAAAGGACGACTCTGGGCTGACGCCATTACACTGGGCGGTAGTAAGAGGGAACAGGATGTGCATACGGAGGCTGATTGAGAAGGGAGCAGAGCTCGGCGCGAGGGATGGAGAGGGCAGGACGGCGAGGGATATGGCGGTGGAGTTGAAGAGTCTTGGCGCGTGGAAGAGGGCGCTCGAGGAGGGGGGCTTCACGGAGGACGGTGGAAAGAGAAGCAAACCGCTGAGCGAGCGCAACACAAAGCTTGCAATATTCACCTTGCCTACATTCTTCCTCTTCCTCATATTCACGACCCTCACGATCCTCCCCTGGTACACTGGCATCATACTTGCTATGGCCGAGTTCTTTGGAATGCATCACGTACTGCACTTCTTCTCACCTTTTTATCGCTCCACGCTGACGCCACACTACAGATTGTCACCCGTGTCCTTCTCAACCGCCCGACGTATACCGACAGCGTCACTGCGAGTCCCTACTTCGCAGGCATCATCTTCTCCTCTATGATCTGGGTCGCGTATGGCTGGGCCACACGACTCATTCAACGTACGTTTCTGGTCCTTGTCTTACAACGTAACGGTGCTTACATTGCGACTACTCAGAGACCGAGTCTCACCCTTTCAGTCACCTTACCTTCGCCTTGGCCTTTGGTCTATGCGCGTACAACTTTTTCCGCTCCATGACGCTCGATCCGGGGTCATGTCCCGCGCCAGCGAGTGATGCAGAGCTCAAATCAGTCATTGAGGATCTGGCGTCGGAGGGAAGGTTGAATGGCCAGACATTCTGCATTTCGTGTATGGTGAGTGACCACGTCGTTGGACTCCAGAGAAAATTGTATTGACTGTTCTGGTTCTTTGTAGGCCCGCAAACCACTCAGGTCGAAGCACTGTCGTATATGTGACAAGTGTATCGCGAGATCTGACCAGTGAGTACTGTCATCGAAAGCTTCTGAGCCCATACTCACCTCAGTGAACAGTCATTGCCCATGGGTGTGGAATTGCGGTAAGCGTGATCCAACGAGCGAGTCGAAACACTTTTTACTGACTTCATCATGACAGTGGGCGTACACAACCACCGACAGTTCGTGATGTTCGTGACCATGCTTGTTATCGGCATTATATTGTTCGACTACCTTTCCTTCGCCTGTGAGTCTAACTGCGCCGAGTTTTTCCATCCACTAACTCTCCGTATCACTCAGACTTCTCTGCTCTCCCTCCATTACCCCCATCATCGTCTTGCCTCCTCCCAACCAGTATCTGCACCCTCCCCGCCACCGATCCCTTCCTCTTTGCCGTAACCATCTGGGCAACACTTCAGCTCGTCTGGACCATCGTCCTCCTCGCCTCACAGTACTGGCAGATCGCCCGCCAAATGACGACGCTCGAAGTCTCGAACCTTGGACGGTACGGTTTCATGGGCGGCCGCGGGGGAGCGAGTCTGGCGGGACAGATGGGACACCGACACAATCATGCGTCCGGGACAGCCACGCCACCATCTTCTGGCGAGGCAACGCCCGAAGAGGGATTATTGAGCGAAGGCGCAGGGCTTGAGAATACGCATGGACATTCGCATGCGGGACACAGACATACGAATAAAGGGCTTTGCTCTGCCTGTGGTTCTTCTTCGTCTTTCCTTCTTCATTTGCTCGGCCTCGACCGGTTCACGACGGGAAAAGCAACCACCGGCCTCGCACGTGCGTCAAAAGCAAGCAATCCATTCGATATGGGTATAGTCAGTAATTGTAAAGATTTCTGGACGGTGGGGAGGGAGATTGGGGTGGAGTATGAGAGGCTTTATGAGGTGCCTATAGAGGGCTTCAGAGAGGCGAAGAGGAGGAGGGAGGAGGAAGGGGAGGTTGATGGGGTTAGTTTGAATGGTGGGGCGAGGAAGGGCTTGAGGGAGAGGTTGAGGGAGAGGCTTATGGGTGGAATGGGAAGGAGGGGTGGGTATGAGCCTGTTAGTCAGGTTTAGGTGGCCTTTTGGTTACCAAGTAGCGGTGGTCGAATCTACGGGTTGGAGGTGGGTTGGTTTGGTTGCTCTTCTGTACTGTACTTTATCGTCTCATTGTGCGCATTCAATACGGACTTACGACTCATGACTCATGAATGGAAATGTACCTGCTACTGCGCGCCTCGTCAATCAGACGCACCTTTCAACCACCACTCACCAGAGGCTTAGTCTGACCACCCACCGACGTTTATATAATCCACTTCATAAGTATGAGATGAATTCGCGTTTCGTGATGCCTGTGTTTATTCAGAGAGCGGATTTTTAAATCAAGGGAGTTGGGTGTGGCATCAAATGTTGCACACTGATTAGATTAGATCTTTATATACTTATCGACCTAGCAGTGATAAGATCAACAGGCTTTTCGACTTCAAGTTCTCCTCTCTGGGCCATCCTCCTTACTTCCCTCTCTATTCCTCTTGCAAGGGTAAGCGTTTATGTTCCGATTGTATACACCCATTTCCCGCATCGATGGCTCACCATACGCCAAAATTTAGACCATTCATCCCCTTGTGTAAATAGGCGGTCATGGACTCGAGAACAGTCGGAATACTAGGTGGGAGTAGGTTATTCAGTCGTGCTCGGTTATCCACAAATTTACTCAAGTAGTGTCTTTTATACAGCCCTTTGAATCCTACTCTTTTGCGATTATTTGAACCAATGTTTGGTCTCTAGGTGGAGGCCAACTTGGTCGAATGCTTGTGGCCGCCGCATCTCTTCTCAATGTCAACGTCGTTATCCTCGACTCTGGCGACCATGGCCCTGCCAAACAAATCCTCTCTGCCACTGACCCATCACGGTCGCATATAAACGGCTCTTTTTCTGACCCAGAAAAGATCAGGGAGCTTGCCTCGAAGGTGGCCGTATTGACAGTGGAGATCGAGCATGTCGATGCAGAGGTGTTGGAGGAGGTCCAGAAAACGCAGAAGGTGGAAGTACATCCTAGTCCATCGACCATCCGTATCATCCAGAACAAGTTCCGTCAAAAGGAGCATCTACAACAACACGGAACCCCCGTCGCCGAATCGATATCCGTCGATTCCACAATCGAGTCCGTTACCTCTGCCGCACGGAGCCTCGGGCTCCCTCTGATGCTGAAAAGCAAGACATTGGCATATGATGGCCGGGGAAATTTTGTCCTTCGCGAACTCTCACAAGCACAGGAAGCGATATCATTTTTGGGCGACAGGCCTCTGTACGCAGAACGATGGGTACCGTTTACGAAGGAGATCGCCGTAATGGTTGTTCGGACTACAAGTGGCGATGTCGTTTCGTACCCCGTTGTCGAAACTGTCCACAAAAATAACATCTGTCACCTTGTCTTCGCCCCACTCCGTACCCGCGACTCCACTCTCTTTGCCCGAGCGAAAACGGTCGCAGAGACTGCTGTCAAATCTTTGAGTGGCGCAGGGGTATTCGGTGTCGAAATGTTCCTCCTTGAAGATGGTACGTTCGATTCCGCTCCTTTCCTCTCAGTTTACCGACGGGTATTCCAGGGCAAATCATTGTGAACGAAATCGCGCCTCGACCACACAACTCGGGTCACTATACCATCGAAGCCTGCGAAACATCACAATACGAGAATCATCTCCGGGCCATCCTCTCCCTTCCTCTGGGTTCCACCTCCCTCAAAGTTCCTTCCACCGCAATGCTCAATCTCCTCGGTACATCATCGTCCATGCCCGAGCTCACCAACTTTGCCTCCACGGCTCTGACCATTCCCGGTGCCAGCGTTCATCTCTACGGGAAGTCGGAGTGCCGCGTAGGCAGGAAAATGGGCCACATCACCATCGTCGCGGAGTCCGACGCACAATTGCGCGACAGGCTGCGCCCACTCCTTCAGGCTCTTCCAGGCTCCGACGCGCCGTCTGACGTTCAGCGGTACGCCCCTCCACCACCTGCACCCGGTACAGGCTTTTCGCACCAACATCCTCTCGTTGGTGTCATCATGGGCTCGGACTCAGACCTTCCTGTTATGCTTCCCGCCGCGCGTATTCTTGATCGGTTCGGGATCCCTTACGAGCTCACGATTGTTTCGGCGCACCGTACCCCGGATAGGTTGGTTGAGTACTCCAGATCGGCGGCGTCGAGGGGCCTTAGAACCATCATCGCTGGCGCGGGCGGCGCGGCGCACTTGCCAGGAATGGTCGCTGCCATGACCGCGTTGCCAGTCATTGGAGTACCGGTGAAAGGAAGTTCATTGGACGGTGTCGATTCGCTACACAGCATTGTGCAGATGCCGGTTAGTATCTCGTCTCTTGTACGTTGTATCCGTCCGATTTTTGCTGATTCGGTGTGGCGCTGTCTCCAGAGAGGCATTCCCGTTGCCACTGTGGCGATCAACAACGGGATGAACGCGGGATTGCTCGCAGTGCGCATTCTTTCCGCTGGCATACCTAGTCTCGTTGGAGAGATGGAGGCCTACCTGAATGGGTTGGAGAGCGAAGTTTTGACGAAGGTAGACAGACTCGAAGAAGTCGGTTGGGAGAAGTACGAGGTGAAGCGCTCGTAGAGGTACGAATATTCTCGCCATGACGCCTAACTTCGCTGTTGTCGTGCTGATGGTCAGCTTTCCCGCAGACCTGAATTGTATGTGAACATAGAAAGCGAGAAGCCGAGCCGTAAAACATTGTTGTAGATCAGTGTAACCCGCCGTAAAAGCGACAAATCTTGGACAGGCATAAGGTCGCGTCTCGAAACCTATCACATTTTGCTCGCCGGGTGCGGCGTAGTACGAGGACGCTGGTCCAGCATTCACAATTGTGCCCGGTTTACCTCGAGGAGCATGTTTCTATGATTGCCCCTAATTATGTCCGGGATTTCCGTTGCAGAGCGCTTGCCGCTATCAAGTTGAGCACGTTGAATTCCGACAGGCGCTAAATCTCGTCGTCGAGATAGACACCTTCCCCAAGCTTGGTCTTGGTCACTCGATTTGGATATTTTTCTGGGCCTCAGATGCGGCGGACGAGTTTCAAATGGTATCTTGTATATGCCACGACAAGCGACCAACGAGTTTTTCGGAGCGACGAGGGCATCGTAGTCCGACAGACACAGCTTCTTGGGCGCTTAGGCTGTGCGTGGACTTGGCCGCTGCAGTAGCGTCGGACTGCATACGAACAGCGTCGGTGGAGAACGTCTTCCGAGTTCGTTTATCTCAATTCAGACTTAGACGTGAACCACCATCTTCACGAAGCACGGAGACGTCTCTTTATCCTCTCCTCCCTCCTCCTCGTACCATCTCGTCACTTCACGTCTTGTTCGCTGCCGGCCGGCCATTCCTCCTCCTACTCTTCACTCTCTCAAGAATGGCAGGCCCTATCGGCACTGATCCTATCAGTAACACAATCGGAGCGAGGTATGGCGGTGAAATAGCAGGCGCTGTGTAAGTTCACTTCACTATATCTCTTTCTTGCGCTCTGCTTTTCAATATTGCGACACTTGAACTTGCGACGGCCAATACTTCTCTTGGAGATCTTTGCGTTATCAGACTCTACGGAGTGATTCTTGTACAGACGTTCACATACTACTCGACTTATCCAAGAGACTCTATGCGTTTGAAAGTGTTGGTGAGTCACTCGAGTTTCAAACCCCTATCAAATTCTAGAAGGATTGTCCGGGGATGTAGACATTGACGCGTTCCAATATTTTCGTCTTCTGCAGGTCGGGATTCTCTGGTACAGCCTCTTCCTCTGGCAGTTCTACTCCACTGCAATTGCGATGCCTGATCTTCTCTGATGAATCTATGCAGGGTGTTTAACACCGTCAACACCGTCCTCAACTTGTTTGGTGTGTACCAATCCGTGCATATCCTCATTATTGGTGGCATACAAGAGGGCACCATAAATATAGATAACAATCCTGTCCCTTGGTGAGCTACCCTCTTCGCTGCATTGATGTCTTGTCCTTTGAGAAGGCACTTGTGTACCTATCGTGTGATTCGCCATCGGAGCCCACCTTTCAATTCGTCTCTGACCTGTACGTTGAATAGGCCAATCACGGTATGTATCGCCAATGTTGGGGTGATGTGGGATGGGTAGCTATCTGACGAGTCCGTGGACCGACCTATGATGTAACGCAGGCGATGGTGCTGTTGACGGTGAGTACACATTGTTGAGTCTATAAAGCTACGTGACCGACGTTTTCTCGATCTATGGGTGACACTTTCGGGGATAGACTATTTCAGATACGTTGGTCAGAGGGTCCGTACCACTATCCGTTGTTTTTACCCTAATTGTATCAACTCACGGTTATTGGCGTATAGGTTCTATTGCGAACGAATATGGAGAAGTACGTCGCTTCGTTTTTATACGGATCGTATTGTTTACAACGTCGTTGCTTGTAGTGAGCAATAGATCGTGGATCATGACGGTAGCAGCGGTACGTCTACCGAGTGCCATTCAGCCATGCTGAATCATGAGCTCACCCCCATATGACTTCTCATGCCTCGATGTAGGGAGTGCCCATTGTATTGACTATAGGCTAGCATCATTTCGCTGCTGTTTCATCCAGTCGCTGTCGTTGCCCTTCGCTTACGATGATCTATCTGTCTCTTAACAGTGGACGGCCTATGTGAGTCGCATTGGTTTCAGAGGCGTTGCTCCCTGAACCTGTCACCGCGCACTGAAAGTGCTGCTGAATAGATCTCTTTGTCAAGACGTGAGTGTACTTTTTCGGATCAACCATGCGGTCCTGTCCCTGTTCTCACTTCGGCCTCTGTTACAGTCTGAACCTACCGCATTTCTCTCAGGAATACCAGCTTTCAGTACGTATCACACGCCATATATCAATAAGGAATACGAAAATCGTTGAACTCCTTCCATGGTCTAGACCGTCTTGTACCTCCTCCTGAGCTCTATACTCCTGTCGGACTGGGTTATTTCTCTGTTGATGATATTCTTGTTATGGAGATCAAGGAGAGGATCTGTCTTGAATAAGTGCATCTATTTCACGTTCCGTCAGGTTGTTCTAACGTGACTGAGTTGACTCAACCTTTGCCAGGACGGACTCGCTCGTCACAAGCTTAATCATATATACGGTTACCACCGGAATGGTGACTAGGTATTTTCATTTTTTTTCCTAACCTGTGAAACATTATTCAGCGACCACTTTATATAACACTATTTGCATTGGCAGTATACTTGCGTTGATCATTCTCGTCACAGTAGGTTATCCAGTTCAGTCTCTCTTTCAGACTCATGTTGACCTGCCCTCTCCTCAGTCTGCAGTCATGTCGAAGGCTGGAGAGACTTACATTGGATTCTTTTTCCTTCTTTCGCGGTGTGAGTCACTCTATCCACATCCATAGCGTTTATTCCACTCACAGACACACGTGTACGCTGATACAGCCTACTTCATCTGTCTCATTACAACTCTCAACCGGCGGAATGACCTCCGCACTTACCATCGAAACGTTTTGTCCGGTCCTCAATCTCAATCCATGGCTGTAGGATATACTTCCACGACGGAGGATACGGCAGAGTCTGAGCAATTGGCTACGTTGGATCCCGTGGTTCGTACGCCCCACATTTGATTCTTTCCTTCGCACCTCTGGATATATATGATAGCCTGGGATAACTGACTATGTGCCGTACCTCGGGTGTTTTCAGTTCAAATTCACTTCCCTTCCTTCTCCCACAAGTTATATCACAAGCGACACCTACCTCGCCGAGGGTACACATCCCCCCCGGGATAGTCATTACACCGGTTCTAATCGAGGGGCCAACGGGAGCAAACGATTCCCGGAAAGCCCACGTCCGCAATCTAAGACGAAGACTCGTGACTTGGAACGTGCAAATGGCTATGGCCAGATAGCGACAAATTGGAGTGTCGCTGTGAGTCGTCGTGTTTATCTTACCTGCTTTATGCTCAGTTATGGCGGATGAGGTATACTAATATTATGCGTTCTCTCTCGGATTATAGCCCGAGCCTGCGAGCTCCTGGGGCTCCGTCACTGAGGTAGTTTAATGTCTTGAGTCTAAGCAGAGTTGATTCACCCTTCAATCCAAAGAAAAAAATGTAACGGGAGGGCCACATCTACTCCTTTCAAAACTCGTTACCGTACGCATCCCTCTAATGGTTAAATTATGCCCATTATAACTTTCGGTGTTACGACTAAATCTTTGGCGACACGTTCTACTCTTACTCTACTAAATCCACGCTAGAGCTCTAACTCGCCCTCATCTTTCCTACTTATATTTCATCATATATGCACCCACCTATTCACATGCTGCTAGTGACCAGAATCACACTCTCGGTCCTTAAAAGGCCAACGTGGTTGCAGTAGTATCCTTTATATCCTGAGATTTCATTCTCGTCTGCGTCCGAGTCTTCATCCCTTCTCCGCCTTAGAATGTCCGATGAAAGCCATACTTACATCCAGGAAAGCCGTGAAAAATATTTTTGGCGCCGATGTCATTATCATCCAGCAGACCGAGTCCAGTCCTGAGCCCGATAAATAGGGCCCCACGAACGAAAAAGTGATATAGTCGTTCATCAGAAGACGAATTTTAGCAGGAGGAACGGCCGGAGCATGCCGGTGACACGAACTCCGGATGCGACCTACGTGCCGAAGGGCCCGGGCAAAACGCGACGCGCCAACGGTTGAGTCGTTGCTCCAACGTTGCTCCTCCCACCACCGTCGTCCGAGCCGTGTCTCTTTCGGGGTGAGTCGTGAACATGTCGATTTTAATTTATAAACGTGCTTACTGACTTGACTCTAGATCATGATCAATGGTGATGGCATGGAGTCGGAACCTAGGTGACCATGACCGCCTTCCCGTCGAATTATCAACATTATTCTAACCGCAGCATCTATCGTGACAGACGCCATTGGCATCTCGCATCACAGGCTCGAATACCCAGTGCTCAGGACATATCTGCTCGTACTCACCCGGACGTGCTTCAAATTTTTCGACAAAAGATCCACGGCGAAGTTGATGCGATGAAGCATGCCATCGCTTTGATGCAGTCTCAGCTCAACTCAGTGGCTCCCATATCCTTGCTTCCTGTCGAATTACTAGCAGAATGCTTCACGATTTTAGCCGACGCTCATCCTCCATCCGGCCGCCAAGATCTTGGTTGGATAACCGTGACACATGTGTGTCACCATTGGAGAGACTTTGCTTTGAGTATGTCCTCGTTATGGGCCGCGCCTGCTTTCTCTCTGGGTTCAAGATGGGTTTCGGAGATGGTAATCAGATCCAAGGGCAGACCGTTGACCATTTGGCATAGTTTGGCATTCAAAGGAGCCGCTCCTCAGTCCAATCGGTCAGCCATAGCAGATGCTAAGAACGTCATCGACATCCTGCGCGAACACCTGGACAGAGTAAAACATATCGAACTAAACGGATTCCTACCGTCCTCCATCGATACCGCTCTATCGACCTTATGCCGGCCGGCGCCATTCCTACGTGCACTGAACATCAGCCATACCGGATTCGGGCATCCAATATCCATACCCTCTAATTTCCTGGCAGGAAATGCACCTTTATTCCGCTCATTGGAACTGCCGTACGTTGAGGGCGACTGGATGGTCCCGGCTATCCGCAACCTTCACTGCCTAGTTGTGTATGGCTCAAAGGCGTCACGTTCAATGGACCCTTTTCTCGACCTGCTGGAACGTAATCCAGAATTACGCTCTCTAGAGATCAACTCCGTGTTCTTCCCAGTGATACACCCGCCATCTGGCACCCGTTCCCTCGAACTTCCCAATCTGCAGTATTTCACTTTCCATGGGTCCGCATCCAGTTGTTCAATTCTCTTGAATTCTTTTCTCAAAAATCCCGTGGCCCTTGCAGTCACACTTCTCGTAGAGCGTGCCGAGACACCTGAAGATGATCACGATACCTTGTACGCTGCTGTATCCGCGAAAGTCGCCTTACGCCACCTACCTTTCCGTGTCCTCAGTATTGGTCACGGTGTCAAGAATAATTCGCTACCAGGCACCATATTATTTGAGACCTCACGACGGATTCGCTGGACCAATGACCGTCCCGACTTTGCTCCTTTCGCGGTACGACCTCCTTCCTTCGCCCTCAGGCTGCATCCGCCCATGTCACCCTTTAATGATCGCATAGCATGTATCATCAATGCTATTCAAAAGCTTTCCTTCAACGACATCGAGATGCTCATCGTCCGGAAGGCAGGGGGGTACCCGGGTGTCTGGGAAGTGCTCTCTCGCTTACCATCCATCAAATACCTGGAGTTCTCCCACCGTCCCCTCGAAGTTATTAGATTGCTTTCCCACAAGTCAAATCAAACCGAATCAGGCCTATCCACTGTGTCCGCATTCCCACAATTGACGCACCTTCGTATTCAAGACATCGATTTCACCTGGTACCCGGGCGGATTGACTCCTGAGCTACAGGATCACTTAGTATCCATGCTGTGCACAAGGACTCAAACGATCTGTCGAGTCCAATGGCTTTGTCTCACGGACTGTACGATATCGGAGGAAACCCTGGAGAAAATCCGGAAGATTGTGCCCGAGGTTTTTGTGGAGGATGAAGATGATTGAAATGGGATACTATGGCGGGAATATAGCAAGTGAGTTATCAGCCAAGCTCTGGATCTGTTCGCATTTCTCATCACAGTCGAACGGTGACAGACCACGTGTTCACAGTCCTTTTTCTTAAACCGTTTCCGATGTCCTATTAAACCAACACTCTTCAGTCAATCGTATTCAGACCTTACTACCATTATTGCCAACAGTATGGACTCCCGCGCGTTGGCATGATAAACATGGAACAAGACACAAAGTTTCTGCCCTGCGCTTTCTCTACTTTGCCGTTGCTTCGACGCTGAATCTTCCGTTTTCCCAGTGCTTTTTGCTTTCTTCGCTGACATGGTCATTCGTGTCCAGCCGTCCTAAGGCGACGGCGTGACCTACCAAACCTTCTGCCTTTGGCAGAGATATAATCACACGAGGGATCCCTCGTGTCTCATAGCTCAAGTAGGTAAGACAGTGTAAGAGACGCAGTCGCGATGGTTTATAAGGAAATTACGGAGCATTTTGGCTTTCGTGGACGTACCTCATGCTAGCACATGATCTCCAGACAGCCGACCGTGGGAGGTCAGCAATTTACATAGCGCCACACAATTAGCGATCCAGTACTTAATTGCGCCGATGAATGCTCAGCCTTCGACAACCCGCGACTATGTCTTACTGCTCCGACTGTGGTGACCGATGGTTCAAGGACAACGAAGCATGGTTCCAGCATTGTCGCGATAGGTATGACCACCATCTCTGTGAGCAGTGCGAGCGGCTGTTTGCGACGGATAATGGGTTGGATCAGGTAAGGCTTTACTTGGTTCGCGATCATGATATGAAACTCAAGCAAGGACACGATACCGACCAACCCCTTAGCACTTGAGGACAGCTGCAGTCCATCAGGACAATAGCGACTCTGGTTACCGGGGAAACTACAACAATGCAGGGTATGAATATGACGACGATGACGAGGAGGAGGAGTTTGAGTCCGATTCCGACGAGGATCCATTCTGCGACTCTTGCAACCGAGTCTTCGTGGACAGGGAGGGCCTCTTTCAACATCTCGCAGCAAGCAGCAGTCACAACTGGTGTTTCGTTTGCTCTCGCGACTTCGCCACTGCACAAGGCTTGGAGCAGGTGCGCCGTCACTCTTTTCCGTATCTTCCATGCCAAGCCAGTGGTATTTATATACTCTACTATATCGATAGCATTCTCAGTCTCGCGTCCATAAACCTTCAGACCTCAAATGCCCACTATGCTCATCCAGGTTCACGGTACCCTCCGCCATAGCCCAACATATCGAATCAGGAGCCTGCCACAACGGCTCGCGCCATCAGGTCACCGCGGCCGTTCGCTCCTTGAATATAGCATCCCCCATCTCCGTCTCCCATCGACTCACTCAAGGCCCACCAACTTCTGTCATAGTTAGCTATCAAGCCACCGAGTTGGCGTTCAATCCTCGAATCAATGCATATGAATGCTACCTTTGTCATGGTACCTTCCGCACCATCCACGCTCTCAATCGGCATCTCAACTCTGCGGCACACGACCAAGATGAGTTCAAGTGCCCGAAGTGCAGGAGGTTGTTTACGTTGGTGTCGGGGCTGATTCAGCACATTGAGAGCGAGGTATGTGGGCTGGCGAGGTTCCAGCAGGTTGAGGATGAGGCGCATGAGTTGATGACGAGGTTTACGAGAGCTCTGACAATGTAACGGACGTTTCATAGAGAACTTTTCTTGGTCGCGAAGATATGTAACCAGCGCTTTTGTGTTTATAACGAGGCTTCCTATGCAGCCTTACTTGTTCGCTTGAACGAAAGTGGCGCGCCACAGGGGTCGTACATTTATCAACGCAGTATTTCCGGCCGGCTGTCATTTATTGAGTGCGAGTAGTTCGATACACGGCAGTCTCTGAGACTTTGCAACAGTTCGGCCCCATACTTTTCTACCGGGTATATACTACTTGTACACTCTAATACAAGGCGATGATACTACACACTCTGCCATTTCTACACTCAGGAGTGCGTGAATCAGGACCAGTCATCCGTTGCAGCAGCACTACACCCCACAGGAAAAGAACGCAAGAAACAGACGAAACAGTCACCTAATCTTCGTCGTCGTCGTCTTCCTCTTCTTCCTCTTCCTCCTCTTCCTCCGACTCTATAACTTTTTTCTTTGATGAGCTTGGCTTTTTGACCTCTGGCTTAGAGGACGAAGTAGCCCCGGACGAATTAGAATGCTTGCTTTTACTTGAACTCGATGGCTTGACCTCTTTGGTCTTCTTCTTTTTCGGTTTCTCGTCCTCCGAGTCTTCGTCCTCTGGAACCTGATGCTTGGCTTTCGTGTAGTCGATGCGGATGCCTCGTGTCCTTCTTCCTGTGGCGATGATGTTGGATGTGTCTAGAGCCTGTAGTTCGTCTTTTATATCCCGAGAAGATGTGTCAATCACAATTCAAATGAAATAGAACGCCCGAGCCATATAGGACTACACGCACCATCGTCTACACCGCTCTCCTCAGACGCTGAGGCTTCGAACTCTTCCTCGTCGTCCTCGTCCCGTTTTGCCCTACCAGCGCGTTCAGCGCCACTTCGAACGTAAGAGGAGGCGATTTGAGACTTACTTCTTCGACTTGCTCTTTACTGGGCTGTCCTCGGCCCTTCTCTTGCTTGTGCTCGACGACATGGTGTATATGTAGGTGAGATAGGCGTGGGCAGATGAATGTTGCGTATGCTTGTTGAGGACGACCGCGACGATGTGCGGCACAGCGTCGGCACCTGCCATAGTTCTGCATTCTCCGCTATCACGCGGCTATTAGCGTAAGCCACACGAAGTTTGTCTTGTCTCTATCCACCATTATATCGTTGGGGAATTTCTGGAGAAAAACTGCGCAGTATCAAATTGAATCTCGTATAATGTAAACTTATCCAATTCAGGTCTTCCTCGTCTATCTCACCTTCGGTTACAGTAACAAGGAACTTTGCGCTCAACTGGAATGGAGGCCGCAGTGTTGGTGGGCCTGTCTTGCCATTTCTTGTCTTCTCTCATTCACGCTGCTAACATGAGGATGTTGACTTCTGTCTTACTGAGATCCATCAACCGTCCCTTGCCCATGCTACGCGTACAATCGGACTTGCTCGTCATTGATACGCACGGATCATGACACCCCGTCCGAGAACGGCCTTCCCTTCCTTGGGACTCGCTATCGCCTTCGGATGAAACGTTCCTTCGTGAGTGGATGCATCTGATTTTCATCTCCACACGTCTATTTCTCTCGAGGACAAGCGTAGTAAACGTGTTCGCTGACAATAGCGCTCGTCCCCATTCGAGATGTTCCCGGACATGAAACCACCATGCAAGTCCTGTTGTCGTCTAACTGTCTGCGGTTTAACTCCCGCACTGCTTATGGACGTTCCTGACCTACAACAGTTTTAACATGCCCGTTTGGTCTGACAGCTTTGCATGGTTTCCACATTACTTCTGCTTGGGTGATCTTGTGCGTCTTATGTTCTTCTCCATCCCTTTTCCGGTCCGGACTTTGGTCCCTTACCCTTCGCCAATGCATCATACACTGCTTCAGGTCCTGGTCTAATTCCCCTTTTTTGATGTGTAGTGAGAACGGGCATCCTCATCGTTGAACGCAGCAGCGACGATCATGCCCTATCTAGATCGAGAACAAAGGCAGCTCAGAAATGGCGGTTATGGGATCCCAGACACTTTCTGCATCTTCGCTCTCCTTCGCTCCCAATTCTCGAGAGAATGCGATGTATTTTCGTTCGGGTGAGACAATCGAGGACCCAATGATGTCTCATTTTTGATGCACCAGGTGCTCTTCCAGTCGCTTGTTCGGACTTCCGATTTCTCTCTAGACGGTCTCCGCTCCGGGTGACGACATCTATACTTCATTTTCCCTACGGCCGTCAAACAACGGGCTCCGTCTTCGGAAGAGCGGGTCTTCCGCTACTCGCATCATCCTTTGGGAGCATCCTGTTCAACTTAGTCCCTATACTGCTTTGATGGCTCAGCCTTTATCGTGACGTGCCGATCGAGCACTTAGGCTACCGCCCCTACACGCCTCTCTGAGAGAAGCTAAAGGCAGCTGCACAATATGTTCATCTCATTTCATGCTCCCAGCATCTAACAATTCCGTTTTACTTCGTTATGCACGAGGTGTACATGAGCGCAGGAAGGGCGTCTACATCACACACTCATGACGTCCGGCCACTCTCCTCCCATTGAACCAGCCCTTCATCTCCGCCTCATCTCGCTTCTTTTTCTCGCAAAACGATCTCACTCCTGACCAACATCCTCGTCAAAGCGATCAAAGCCACCCACACAGGACTTCTTGATTACCGCTCGCGTTCCCAGACGAGGCTTTAGGCCTTCCACATCGCAGAAGAGAACGGTCCACACGACCAGGCTCGGGTACACTGTATGTACCGTTGGTGTTTTGCGCCGTTGTTGTGTTGGAAGACCTGGCTAGACTTACTTTGGGTAGATCCATGCCCGTGGTCGTCTCAGTCGGCGAATTGCTCGTTCCAAGCTGGGTCGAATCTGACGTCGAGCTCTTCTTGGTGTTTTACGCCTCGAAAACCAGCTACAGAGGCTTCATAGATGCTTCTTGTCTCTGCAAGGCTCGCTACTATCTTTTTTCGTTGGCTTCGTTGGCGCGATGCGATCACTCAGTTCTGACAATCAGATGTTCATGTCCTGGCGTACATCCTCTTTCGGTGACGGCCAAGTGCTCGCTTTGAGAGTCTGGCCCTTTAATGACATGCCTCGTCGGAATCACTTGTCCCGCCTTTGCTCCGACCATCGTCTTATTACGCGATTCGTTTTCGACCTTTGGTCTCTTTCTGGTTCTCAAACCTATGTGATATATATGACTGGGTACAGGGACTGCTCTGGTGGTCATTAATTCCCAGTGCATCGGGCTGTTCTGACGTCTATCCTTGATGGTCTTCTCAAGGCTAGCTGGATACGGACGTCCTTTTCCCCCCCTTTCTCACATGCCATGGACGAGAATAGCAATTCTGAGCCATTGTGGCCCCTTAAAGGGTCTCTAGTCTGGACGTTCTGGATTCGCCACTCGTGTTCTCTATATTTGCAGCACTACAAATTTTGAGGCATTGCGGTTGGACTGGATATGTGCTCGCAATGTCTCGCGGTAGAGGTGGAGAGGAAGGTCCTCGTTTAATCACAGCTACCTATTCACCCTCGAAGTTTCGGTTTGCTTCCAACTTCCATGAATACCTCATCAGGTCTTCCGTCCCTCAAGATTCACCTTCCTCCAACTCCGACTCTCGATGTAACCCATTCGGTTAACCCTTTACTTACCTGGACTCGGCCCGTCCTGTTGTTTTTTTCTGTCTCCCTCTCTTAACGTGTTATTTCTCTGGTGTTTCTCTGCATATTTGTAGACTCCGGGCCCCGACCATCACCAAGTCCCAATCACAATTCACCAACATCCCTCCGAAATCCTCCCGAGCCTGATACCCCTTCGTGTCGTAGCTCGCACACACGCACACCTCCAAATCTGCCGCGTATCTAAACCAAGCACCTGTACCCATTGACAGGCCCGCCACATTTGTATTATTATTATAACCGATCCTCCGATCCGTTTCCGGCGGGACTGAAATTTCGGATTCATGCTGGCATTGACGGGGGCTCGACAATGGGCTTTTCGGCGTACTTATTCCCGTGTAGGCAAAAACCCAAGCTTCGAGGCCTGATGCATGAGTCCTGAAGCCTGAAGCTTGAGCTAGAGGGTTTCAGAGTAAAGAACAATTCAGAATCTTCTCCACGTACTTATCACCGAGTTTTGACCCCCGGCCGCCCCGAAGCACTGCCAGCGTGAGTGCCGACCCAACAAAGAGCAGTACGTAGTAAACGGGAGGACGGCTGAAAAAATCGCGAAGGGTGAGAAGACGATAGGCCCTCGGAAGGATGCACGGATGACGGGTGTGGCGTCGATCTTTCGTCCGACTCCGACTTCGAACACTTCAATCGAACGGCGCACGTTCATATCCGTTGTTCTCGTACAAGTATGAAGTTGGGCCAAGGCCTGTATTTTATTTATGTTTCGCACGGTGCGTCGCACGCGCATGCACACGAACAAACGAAGGACTTGAAGGACCGCATGACGCCACACCCACACACACAAAGCCACTCACGCGGGCAGCTTCAAAGACAGGAGAGCACCTTCAAGCCACGGACACA
The DNA here is from genome assembly GCF_000264905.1 of Stereum hirsutum FP-91666 SS1. Classification (NCBI taxonomy): domain Eukaryota; kingdom Fungi; phylum Basidiomycota; class Agaricomycetes; order Russulales; family Stereaceae; genus Stereum; species Stereum hirsutum. Next base: position 128,127 of record NW_006763141.1, on the reverse strand, counting down.
CGAACACAAAGGCCGCACACGAACACGAACACACGAAAACAGTATATTCAACTCCATCATCATCTATAGCTACAGAGAGTTCATTCATTCATTTCATTCCGTCTTCTTCCTTCCTTCCTTCTCCCTTCTTCTCCGCACTTCACATGTACACTTCGCGCTTCGTCCTACGTACCATGTAATAAACACTCATTGTGGATGGGGTAGATGGTGTGGGCGGGTGGGTATACAAGAAGAAAAGTGGTGACTTCTGCCATGTACATGCACGGGTGTATGTACAGAACGACAAGTCTGAATCACAAGAACAAGAACAACAAGAAACGGGAACACAGAACACGGAACACGGAACACGGAGCGGGGCGGGGCGAATAGTTTAGTATGTACGTACTAACTAACAACAACAGATCAAGCAGGCTGGGGGCACGAAACACACAGGGCACAAGGAGTCAAGGAGTCGGAGAATGGCTACATCTTTGAAATCGGGGGCGCTGAACGGGGGAACAATAAGTAAGTAAGCACGAGCGAGGCGTGGGTGGTAACGACAAGGAAAGAGAACAGAAAAGAAGGGCATAGAAACAAGGAAGGATGAACGGAGGGCATAGGGCGGCATAGGATGGCATAGAGTGTGGAGCCGAGAGGGGAGGGGTTTTGAGTGGGTGAGGCGTTCGTGACGAGGATAGCGGGGAGACGGAGGAGGGGGCGGCGAGGAATGTGGCGATGACGCGGGAGGACGAACAGTTGAGGTACGACGCGATGAACGGTTGAGGGGAGACGATAAAAGCACAAAAAAGAGACACTAAAGTTGAAGAAATAAAGAAGGAGAAAGGCAAACGGGAAATAAGACAAGGAATAGAAAGAATATATATTTGATGGGGCTTGAAATGCGAAGCCCTTCGCAGGTGGTACGTAGGTACGTTGGATTGGGTTGAAGACTTCGTCGCTCGTACAGAACACGTCGAACAGAACTTTGGATCGGATCGGGTCGGGATTATACAGACGGAAGGGAGGGGAGGGGATAAAGGAAAGAATAACGAGAATCAAAACAAGAAAGAAAAGGGAGCAAAAAGAAGTGAGACAATGATGAAGCGAAAAAAAGATGCTATGCACAATGAGTAAACAAAAAAAAACGAAGCCCATGCAGTGACGGATGAAGATGAAGATGTATGGAAGTCCATGACTATCAAGAAACAAAAAAAAAGATGAAGCGACGACGACGACGAAAAAGAAGAACCTCTACTTCTGTAAAACTCCTCGATATGCTGAGATGGAATGGATAGAGAAAGGTATGCCCAGGAGAACGGAGACGAGAGAGAGAAAACAGGGGAGGGGGAGACGGGAGATGATATGCGTGCAACAAAATGTCCACAGCGAACGACAGCGCACTCGAAAGCAACGTAGCAGCGATATGTCCATACCGAACGATCAGAATCACCTCCCCTCTCCCGCCATTCTACGTCTCTACGCCGTCGACCGACTCTACTGGGTATGAGTGTACGAGCGCAGCTCGTCACGACTCGTCGTCGTCATCCTCATCCTCTAATACCCCACGCTCTCGCTACTTCCGTACCCCCAATCGCTCGGATACATCGGCGGGTGCGGGCCCTGTCCGTTCCCTCCCTGCTGCTGCTCACGTCCTCCCTCATCAGGCAGGGACATCGGCGGATGCAAGTACGTCGCGAACAACGTGTTCTCGTCGTCGGGCGGCAACATCGGCGGGTGCAAGAAATCCATCGGGCTGTCCTGGCCCGGATGATGTCCGCTGTGTCCACCATGTCCGCCCATCATGCCTTGGTTGTGCTGCTGGTGCATGTGCTGGTTCTGATCGGGGAGGAGCATGGGCGGATGAACGGACTGTTGCATCGAGTTGGAATGGATATCGTAATGCATCGTCGGCGGCGAGCTCGTCATCTCCTGGGGAAGCATAGGCGGGTGCCAGAACGCGTTGTTGTTGCGGATGACATGGCCGTTGTGTCCGTTGTTGTGCCCGCCGTTATGGTGGTGCGAGGACTGCGAGGAATAGGAAGAGTAAGACGAGAAGGGGAATTCCATCGAGTTGCGCTGGGACTGGGACGTCGCGGACGTGGAAGCGGAAGACGAGAAGGAGTCGCTGAAAGACGAGTACGAGACGGCGGAGGAAGGAGGGTCGGTCGCGGAGTCGTTACTCATGCGACGACGCTTGTGGCTCCTGCGCATGAGCCCATCCGAATCGACGTCCGAGTTCTCGCCGCCGTTCCCGTTGTACGTGTCCCCGAAGCTGAGCATCTGCGAGATATAGTCGGGATGGTAGGGGCCCGGGAAACCAGCAGAGCCAGGTCCTCCACTCCCGCCGAGCGAAAGGTTCAGAGCGTGCTGGAACCCTCCGTCCGACCCAGCGGGCCCATAGATCGCACCACTGTCACCCTGTCCGCCACCCAGCGCACCAACGAGCTCGCTCGAGCGTCCCTGGTTATGATGCGCACCGTGCCTCGAATAATCCACGTAGTCGGCGTACGTATCCCCGTAGGCGTCTCCCATATCACCCCCGAAGGGCCCGACGTTCATCTGCGTGGTCGAATCGGGGGCGAGGATCGGCGAGAGCGAGTTGGAGTTGTTCGTTCCGTCGTGACCCGAGGTGGGAGAAGTGCGACGGGACGCGCCCGGGGAGGCGGAGGGCGTATCGGGGGGATTGCCACCGCTGATGGAGGCGCGGCGGGCTTCGTGCCGGGAACGTTTGCGAATGACGTCGGATTTCATGGAGATGGGCCGGGGGGAACCGTGCAGCTTAAAGCTGTTTTGTGGCGCAAGTCGAACGTGAAGGGTGATAGCCCAACCAGAACGGGAACGAGAGAAACACGAGGGAGACAAGTCAGCATTCTGGAAGAAGAGATGTGGAAGGGCGATGGGCTTGGGAAAGGGACTTACTATAAACCGCAGCTGATTGGAAGGAGAAGCGGCGGAGGATCACAAGGCAGAGAGTGGATCAAAGGCGCGAAGGCGAAGGCGAAGAGAGAAGAGGCCAAACAGTCGGATTAGCCTCCGGGAGATGAACGAATATTACCATAAGCAGACACAAAAGACTCACGCGTTGCAGACAGTCTTGCCCTCGTCATCCTTCCTCCACAAGGGCGTAGCGGTAGTGTTGCAGTTATAGCACTTCGCTGTAACAGCAGGCGAAATGAACAAACGAGGGAAATGGAGCCAATTAGTCACATGGAGCAAACAGGGAGAAAGATAGGCAGACTGACCCATAACTTCGTTGGACTCTGGGCGAGGAGCTGCTTGGGAGCGCTCGCCGTGGTTGTTGCGCATGGTCTTCGGGCGCGGGCGCTTATGCTAGTTACCGCAGCATTTGACAGAACAAGGGCGATCAGAACAGACTACCCGCGCCGAGAGAAATTTTGACTAAAACACTTACGAGCTTACAGTACAGCCCGCAAGCATTGCAATTGAGCTCGTCGTTAAGCCCCCTCCTCCAGAGCGGGGTGTGTGTCGCGCCACAGTTCGAACACTCTGCCTTAACTCCCCCAGGTGCCGAATGGTTGGTTGGCACCTGCGTAGCCGGGTTGGTTGCTGTCGCACCAGGTCCAGAAGACCGCGTCGTCGCCCCCTGGGTGCGCACGCTCAGTGATGGTCGGGAGTTGTTGCTGCTGTTGCCGGTACCGTTGTTGCTGCTGCTGCTGCCGTTGTTGGTCGGCGTAGGCGCGTTGCTGGTACTGGTACTGTGCGTCCCAAGCTTCGAAGGAGCGACGGTCTGGGGGAGGGCCTCCTGCTGGTGCGACTGCTGAAAACCCGCCTGCGGGTACTGGAGAGTCTGGCCGTTGATCGAGTAAGTGTTGTTAGAAGAGTACTGTGAGTCATTGCCGGTGGAGTATGGGTCGTGGCGCATGTCGATATCAGCGGAGTCGGAGGGGTGCTGGGAGATGTCCATGTAATCGTGTTGCTGAGAGTCGTTGCCGCCCGTAGAAAATACGCCACCCCAAGGATCGGGGCTATCCGAAGACTCGAGGATTTCGTCAAGGGGGAGTTCAATTGTGGGTCGGAGAATGGAGAAATCGGAACCGGAATTGCCGCGCACGCCTTCGCCATAAGTCATACCGTTCGTTACAGAGGGAGATGGATACAAGAGAGCAGAAGGGCCAAAATCGTTATTAAATAAAGACGGGAAGCGGAGAGAGGCGTTATAGTCGTCGGTATCGGGCTGGCCACCGTCGGCGGTGGCGGAGGGCTTGCGACCCCGCTGGGTGAGAGGAGGGTCCTTGTCGTTGGCGTCTGGCAGAGTAGGGGCGGAGTCGACCTCGGCCGCAGATGTCCGTGCGGAGGGACGGCCACGACGGGCGTAATTGTCCTTGAACTCTGCGGACGGCTTAAGGTCGGGTTTCTTGACTGGGGCGGGGTTGGAGGAGATGGGAGTGGGCTGGTCGAGGGAGAAAGTAAATTGCATCCGTTTGATGGTGCCGGGGCGGGTGTATTGGTTCGCTTCCCGGGTGCGCTCCTTCTCGGCGGCGCGCTGGCAGATGATGTCGGTAGAGTGGTTGCGTTTGAAGCCGGGAGCCTCGAGCTCTTCGATGCTCCTACAAGTAGAAGGACGGGTGGCGTAGGCGAAGAGAGGGGGTGGCGGACAGGGGGTCAGGGTCAAGGGTTTCGGAGGAAAGAGGAAGGAGGACGGTCGACGTGGAGAGGCGCTCACCTGCCTTTCTCCTTGTCGAGCTTGTCGCTCATGTGTTTCGAGAGCTTCTTAAACTCGCGCTTGGACTTGGCATTGTCGGTGTCGACGATGAGGTTCTGGAGATGCCAGAGGCGCCAGCTGAGGTTCTCAAGCCGTTGACCCTGCTCGAGGTAGCCGGCGACCTTGGTGCAGACCTGGCACCGATGACGACACGAGAAAAAGATTGGAACGAGAAAGAAAGATAGGATAAAAGGAAAGAAAAGACATACCTTCCATGTCTTGGTCAGAGAGTCGGTGTCGCCGAGGTTGGAGAAGGCTATGAAGGACTTGTTGCCCTGGAAAGGTTGAGGCATGAGTTGGAAGAAGGTGGGGAGGTCCAACATCCTCCGTGAGCGGGATGGAGAGGCGGAGGTGGGCGGGAAAGGGAAACGGGCGTACTTTAAACTTGAGATTGAGGATTTGGGGCATTTAAAGGCGGAAGGAGAGGCTCGAGTCGTCGAGTGCTGCACACCGCGACCTTTCACGTTATAGCCCTTTCTTTTCTGTCCCCCGCCCAAAATAGTATCCCAGTTATTTATTTATTTTCGACAAGCCCTTATCCGGTCCGCATGCCGCGTTAGGCGTGCCTCGCGCCGGTCTCCTGATCCCTCCGCGCCGCAACTGCTGCTGCCAACGATGCCCCGGCGCTCGACCCAGCACGCTGCATCCTATCGCTCTTCCTGTCCTCAGCCTTCCACATACATACATATGCTGCTATAACGAATTCATTTCCACTAATCCTGCCCCCAAGCCTCATGTTCTCCCATCTCCTCCTCGCCTATCACCCAACGCCACACCCTCAGAGCCCCTCTCTTAGCCTGCGAAGCTTCCGACTTACATCCCACAGCCTCTTGTTTTGATTTGAGTCCTGTGCGCGACTCCGAGTTCCAGCTAGAAGCCCGTGGTTGCAGGCCCACTCAGATCCGAGATATACATCCCGGGACTTATCATCCACACTCGTCACTCGGGATAGATTTCCGCACTCGAAACCCATCTCTTCCTTCTTTCCGCTCTCAGTTCAACCTCAGCATCACAGAATCACAGAAATCACGTATCGAACGACGCACTTCTGACTCACGTCCTCTCCCCCCTTCCCAATGTGCCTCCCGTCTTCCCACTGCTCTTCTTCCTACGTCAACCCCCTGTCGACATCCGCTCGCTCGCATCTCTGCCCTGCGCGACACAACTTATGTATTGTTCTGTCCTCACAGACGCCACCGAATGAACCGAATGTCCTAACTTAGCCGCCCATATCTCCGTGTCATTTCTCTCGTCTGATGAATTGAACGTTTCATATCCGAGCTGCTTTTTGGTCAAGAGATACGTACGACTGGACCTGGATTTCGCACCGCTCACGGGTTCAGAAGTTGCGTCGACGTCAACGACACGCACTGGTTCATTCGCACATGAACGTCTACTATGGGCGCACGCTTTTTACGCCCGATGACGCTTGTTTTGCGCTCTCTCTCTCTCTCTCTCGCGTCTAAGCATCCCTCGCTACGGCGTTCTATCTTGTCTTTCTGTCGTCCTGGCGTCCTGCGTTCTGCTTTATCTATCTGAAGTCCTCTGCGGTTCTCTTACGCACAGAGGGCTCCATAGACCAGCCTGACCTCGGGTACGTACAACACCATCCATCCCTGCCTTCCTTTCCCAAGTCCAAACAGTAACAGCCTGAGTAGATGTTTAAATAACTTATGACCACACGTCCAGCACTCCGTTCTCCCATGGTCACTCGCTCGCTTACGCATTGACCAACTTCCAACTCCGCACCCCCCGTCCTTTGCTTTATTCACCGGACCTGCACTCTCTTTTCATTTCGAGCTTCATCCTTACGAAACCTCTTCTCCTCCTTCTCCTTCGTTCGGACTCTCCCGTCTCCATACATATTTACCTACGTACACTATATACATAGAGTTGCCCTCAGCATCCAGCATCCCAAGTCCGATTCCGAGCCTGCATCGTGACCCGACGACTCTCCACTCCGTCCACTCCGACCACTCCGAATTGTGCTCATGACCCCCCGGAAGCAAATGCCAAGCACGCAGAGGACCCCGATTGTGAATGGAACAACCAACACGAACACGAACGTGAACCGTGGAAGAAGGGCCCGGTGAAATGAATTCGCAAATCATCCAAAGTGGAAAAGAGGTTCTCACCCGTCCTTACCTGCATCGAAACTTTTGGGCGCTTGTCAGCTCCTCCTGCTCTACCTTGTCCTTGGACCTTGAGTGCAACTGAGTGGCTGGAGGTGAACTGGATGCAGGGACGGGGAGCCCTGAGGAGTGGCGTAAGTATGGCGTGGCCTCATGTCTGGGATGGGATGGGGTGGACTGCATGCATACATACCAGGATGATTATGGTAACCCTTTGCCCTCGCTCGGTTCGTCTTTGAGCCATTCAGTGCTTTGCTTTGCCGTGGCTATGTTCAAGAGGGTGGAGGAATTTCAAAGCGGGCGGTGGTTGAATACGAGATGGAAGTGAGTGAGGAATACTTGCTTGCTTCGAGCTTCGAGCCGAGGAGTTTACTGTGCTTTCGAATGCGTAGAATTCAGATGGACGAACGCATGAACGCACAGCCGTATGGATGCACGTACGTATGCGTATGCAACGACATTGATCTTTTCTGAGGGTTTACATCCGTGGGTGCGGATTCATTAATATTGATGCTTCAGGTTGAGGAATCTCTTACTTACGGCCATGTATGACGTGTGTTCATCTCCCGAGGACCTCTGTGTTCATGTAGGTTATGAGGGCGTCTGAACCTTGATGGAAGAGTCGAGCTTAAATAATTTTATTCGTTTTTCGGCGAGTCGTTCTGGTTCTCCCATCATGGAAATTTGTACGACGACGTACTGTATTACCACGACGACGAACGAAACTTACCTCCGCATCACACCATTCGATTGAGAACATCCGACTCGAACAAAGTCTCGCCACCCGCACCATCATCATCATCATCTCGCCACCCCGACCGCACGTTCCACTCGGACGCAAAAAAAATAAAGTTCCACTCCGCTTCAACCTCAGCCACAACGGATCGTTTTTTTTTCTTTGCTTCCGACCCCACGTCCCGGCCCCCTGGCCATGGCCGCCACTGAACGAACAAACTTTCAGACAAGCCACAGGCTTTCGTTCCTTCCATCTTGACCATATACGGATCCTTGGACGACTCTTGACTATATACGGCAACCCTTCGCCCCAGGTTGCTTACCTGACCTTGCATTGTGTTGTGCGATGTCATGATCACAGGCCTTGAGGCGGGCAGGTACCTGCAGGTACTACTTATGTATCTGCATCTGAGATTATCCTTGCGGTAAAATGCGGTACTGGGATTATGATTATCTGTAATCTCGGGCTGTAACTTATCTGTATCTGCATCTCTAGATTTTCCATTCCGGTTGCCTTGAGGCCTGACCTTGAGCTTGAGGACGCAATTGCGTGCTCAGTGCTCGGCGCGGGGGGTATGCACGCTGGTTGTTATTCCGAATTGCCTGTTCATGGATGATGCTGGGCTTGCGCTATATCATTATGGCTTACGGGAGACGGAACGGAAGGAAGAGAGGAAGCTTGGACGATGGAGGTCCGAGGATGCCTGACGGCTTCGACTGAAGATCTTGCTGCGTAGGTAGGCCCGGGATTAAGCATGTGTGTGCGCTGTTCTGCTGCTCGAATTCTCTCTGTCTTTCTGTTTCGTCTGTATACTCTTCTCGTGGGATCTGTAGCTAACAGGTTTCTTCCATAGGCAGTTCACATCAGAAGGACGACCCGGACGTCGACGCAGCGGACGCAGCACGCTCAGCATCGCTCGGTACATGTCCAAAGCTCGTTCGGAATCCCACCGCCTCATGCCTTCCAATTGAAAGTCATGCATAATTGCACAAGCGCTTACGAGATCTCTGTAAGTACATACCGTGACACGCTTACAGACCTTTACTCCTTATACACGCCTGACTCGCCGGGACGATCGAAATCCGTCCCCGATGGCGAAGTGAAGCGAAATACGATAAATTTAAAGGTGCAAAGGTGGGTGCGATCTCGTCCCGATTTTCAAAGCATAGGAGGCCTCGAGGCACTGACGAGGCGAAAGCCTTGTTGCGGCGTGTATTGCTGCTTTTGAGTACGGTGTAAGTGTGGAAGCATGACGGTGCTTGTGTTTTTATTTTATTTTCCTGCTCGTGTGCCACTCGAGGTAGGTGTAATGAGTACGTTAGGTGCGATGCTGGTGCGTGCAGGACCGGATAAGTGCGTAGAGTGAGGTGTCTTACTTTTCTTCTTGTTCGCCAAATGACAATACGGATACGGTACGTGGTCTGCATTTTTTGTCTCGTACGAAGAATGGATTGAAGCATTAGTCCTCACTCTTAACTAGATAGATCAACTTACGACCTCGCCGTCGTAGATCGAAAGTCTAAAGGGTCTAAACCATCAACGCATCATAACGCCACAATAAACTTAAATCGAACCGCTTCGTCGTTCCCTCCATTCATGACAGCCTCACTATTGCCCCAATTGAATAGATGAAACAGCTTCTCGAAACTTGGAACTCAATAAGTAGTCTAGATGCAGACGTCTCGCCACTGAACCCACTTATCCCTCACCCGTGTATCACGAGGCCCAAGTTCCTCGGTGGTCTGGACGTTGCGAGTGTGACAAGACGTCGCCTCGTCGTGTGAGTAGGTCTGGTGTAGACGCTGTAAGTACAGCAGGATCAGGTTCTTTATTCGGGAACGCGGCAGTGTTCGACTCTTCTGATGATGATGGGTAGCGGTGGTGGCACCATGCTTGGTCCACGTTCCGCGCCCGTTCTGAACTGCCCCTTGTTCTCATCGAGCACAGCTGTACACTAAATCCTCCATCTGCATATAAAACCCTTAGACGAGCCGCCTCGAGATCTCGAGTAGCTCACGCTAGGTGGGTGGCTGTCGTGCGTCCGTGTCTATGAGATCGACATCTGACTTTGAGTTAGACGCAGCTAAGACGACAGCTGCGGGAGTTGTGACAAGAAGAGCAGTGTAGCCTGGTCTAAACTTGTCCATCAAACCCGAGAGTCCGAGCGTCCCAATGTCCTCCATATATCTTCCCAACTGTCATACTAAGAGTTATTAATTTATACCCTATAACTTTACAGTGACAGCTATTAACCGGTCGTAAGCTGGGTGACGCCCGCTGGGATCTTCACCGAACAATTTTGTTCCTCCAGCCTGTTACCGACAATCACCAACAACCCCATCAGGTGTTACAGGGAGTATGGAAGGACATAGCATCCCGCTCCTATCAGGAAGCGGCTCGGACCACACAACACGTTGTGGTACTCATGTGGAGCAGATCGAAGGCGACAGTGTGCATCTGTAGCTCTGCAGGAAGTCTCAGTAGGATCCTCTGATGCTCAGAGAAAAGAAAGTGGGCTAGTACTGCTTTGTTAGGAGAAATTTTGTCGGACTCCGTTGTTCTCTGCGAGACTCTTGTAGCATTTTAGGCTTTAGACTTCAGAATCCTCAACGATTAGGAGACGTATCAAGCTTTACCTTCATTGATTGGCGCACGAAGAAGACGGGAGTATGGGGCTCGAGAGATGGGCGTGACCAACGGCGAAGATGTTCAAGTCCCACTGGTGACCACAGTTTATCAGTCCTTGCCCTTGATAAACAGACAGTGAGCTCCACTTTCACGCTTTAGAGCTCGCAGCGATCAAAGAGGGTCCTGTCTTTTCTCGACTCTTGACCCAAGTGTCTAAATATGGTGAAGAAGGGGATTGCCCCAGTGAGCCACATGTGCAAGCGTTTATTATGGCCCGGGACGAACATTCTGACTTCCAACAGCCTTGAAGGAAAGCTGCTGGACGAGTGACCCGCATCGCGGCAGCAGTGACTCGCAGTCGTGGAACGCCCCCATCGCCTTGCACGTTCCACGTTGGAGGGAACAAAAGAGTACTAAGGACTTACAAGGCAAAAATGGGAGGTCATCTGGTAGGTATTCGCGTCGTTGATATCGCATGGAAGCCGGGTGTGGCCGTAGGCATACACTGTAGGATTCATTTATTGTAACGTGTCTTTGAAGAACGGAAGAGTGAGAGGATGATCGACGGTTGAAGCTCTGAACTGAGTATTAGGATATCCACGCCACTCACCGGAGGAGTTAGGTGTATTCTGTTCCGCGACCCCTAGAAACAGTTACACTGGTTCTAGTCAAAGCGTACGGAAATCAATGTCCTTGGCTAGCATCCCCTATGTTCAGGCTCCATGAGTGGCGTGACAAAAACAATAGGACACGCGGATGAAATGAAGACAGTACTTGTCTTACTCGTGATCAATCTCTGTACTACGCCATCGCGAGCGCCGTCTGCGATGGCTGTACGGTCAGAGAAATATTTCTCTATCATGGACTTGCCCCGAACTCATCTTGCAACCTCCATCGACAGGGGCTACGGACGTCTGTGAACTTGTCTATATCCGAAGCCATGATCTCGGGTCCGGAGGTATCGCTGCACATCGACGGAAGCGTATGAGGTTTGTATCGGATCTCGAGGAAATGAAAGCAACGAGGCTTCCTGTGGTATTTGAATCTGCAGGAACAGAAGGCAATCCTCGAGATCAGAACCATGACAATCATACGCTTGGCCTGCGCCACAAATCATCCGCCATATGAAGAGCTTACTGACCTCCACTGACCTCCTTGTTTCTGTCTTTCAAGGCACCGCAAACGCCCTCAATGAAGTACTCGACGTGGAAAGTCAATGAGTCCTCACCTACATGCCCTCTCAAGCCTCTTGCAATTGCATCGACATTCACGATGTAGTCGAGTCTCGTGCTGACCAACTGCACTGCCCGAATTCCAAAACGCCACTCATCCACCCTCTTCCGGAGGGTTAAATCACCATCGATAAGAGCTCTAGGGACAGATGTCACCATCGATAAGGACCGTACGAGCGCACCTTTGCCTAAATGTGGGCCGAAGAGCTTCTGCGTATGGTCAAAGACAGAACACAGAGACGCTCAGCATCACAGAAACGTCGGAATTGTAGCTGAGTGCCATCCGCACACCGCGTCGCCCGCTCGGTCACCATCTTCTTGAGATTCCTGACTTTTCCTAGTAGGTCTATTCCAAATACAACGGTCCGTGATGACCGTCGAATTCGGGCAAGAATGTATGGCTTGAAGGATTGCACAGACAAGATAACTATCAGATAAGAGGATAGCTACAGAGGGAAAATTAATCGTTGGAATATTTGGCAAGCGTCGATTGGAGCTAAGTAAACCATCGGAAACTGTCTGTCCGTCAGTTTTGCGCCTTGGTGAACATGGGATCTGGGTCGAACTTGTGAATCCGTTTTATCCATGCATATGTCTGAACAAAGACTGCTGTATTGATACATTGGGCCCAGTCAGTGGGTCAGAGAAATATTGGAGAAATAAATCGTCGGACTCAGATTCATTATTTGGGGGCCGATGTCCTGGATCAGCGCCTCCTCGTCGACCGAGTTTTCGGGAAGAGACAGGACGCATACCTCGGCCTCATTCAATTGGCTCAACGAAGGCAAAAGGACAGGATAGAGTGACGGAAGAATGCCGATCACAGTCCCTGATCAAAGCGAATAACGACAACACTGAGCCTGCATGCGTAGGGGAGGAGCTCGAGTGCATAGGCCTTCGTGTTCGGCCTGCATGCCACAGCTGGCTGTAGACGCTCAGCACCGGCTCGTCGATACAGATCCTCTCCAAGCTTCTTGGGTTGCCGGACGCATTGACATCTGGACATTGGTCACGAGGAAATGGTCTACAGAGAAGCATTGACCATTCGCGACTTGTTCGCGACACCTGACGCTGAACCTGTAGCCTTGCTTTGAACACGATGCTTCGTTCGGACTCGATACCATCATCGAATCCGGCGGACATCCGACTAACGGATTTGAGCCTGTCTATGATCCGGTGTGGACGTCCGTGGCTTATCTGCGCGTTCGTCAAGAGGTTAATCCGGGACTGACATCTCGTATCGCCATTGGGGCTAAGTAACAAATGGTCTGGCAAACCAAAGAGGGTCAACGTAAGACCATATGAATACGAAAATATCAATTATATATGGCCTTAGAGACTGCTGCGTGCATATGACTTGCATGAAATGCCAGTAGCAACATGCAAGCAGAGCTACACATCATGGGCACAGTAGACGCAATAGCACACGCATGTAGCACTGACATTGCACCACCCTCGTGTGGCTAGACTAGGAATTACGCTGGCAATTCCCACCCGAGGCAAGATGAACAGAGTTCGTGGGACAGAAGACCATCGCGCACATAGTCAACACCTCTTCGTCGACTTCCTGAAAGCCTCGTGATAATGGACATGCTGCCCGGTGAACGGATTCCGGGAGTCCCTGGTCAGAAGTCGCTGAACGTGTACGCCACAAGTGGGGCATGAGTAGACCTCGAAGACGATATAGAAAGCACGAAATCGGAGTCAAGTTATACTTCGCTTGCTCCAAGTACTATGAGAGGTGAATGAGAAGGTAGAATGAGGCCCAGAGGGTGCCGACGTGGGATGAGAAACGGGCGGGGAAACTCAAGCCTTTTGCGTAGTAAAAAAAAATCCATGCCCATTGGTCTGCTAGTACTGCAAGACGGTTGCCAACGGGTCTCCGAAAAGTGCACGAGCGTTGTGTACGAGCTATCGACTAGAAACACCAGTTCCCATTGGTCCCGATTCAGGCAAACCGTCAGAAAAAACTCGGTTCTAATAGACGGAGGTAACATGTCGCAAAGGCCTAAAGTTCTGTTAAAATCAGATACAAGTTTCCTAGCCAATATCCCGAACTTGATCCTGAATCGGATCCTTTGGAGTAAATGTGTGCTATACTGGCTCGATCGATTAAGGTTTCGTCACCCAACCATCCGAAGTCCGGGAGACAGAAATATCATCTATGCAGATAGAGTTCACCAGAACTGTGGCGAGCCATCGCTAGAGTCGCTCTCATATTGAGAGGTGAACCATACGAAACACCTCAAACTCAGACCTGACTCTTGAGTATATTCTTCAGGATATGTGGTAACATAACACTGAGAACCAATGAACGTATTACAGCCTGGGAGATGGCCCGACGAATAGGGGTCAACCGCCTTATTCCCGTGTCACCTCGTACGCACGAATTGCAGTGAGATCGAGAACCTGCCCGTCGAATCATTGGCTGTTCACGTGAGCAAACAGCTCCCGCATGCACGTCGGATACCAGATCTCAATGGTAGACACGTCACGGCATGAGGCTCGCCTGGTCGGAAGTAAATGAAGGAAAAATATGGAGCATGAGGGGAAATGATGTCGTTGAACTCCGAAAATGAAGCACGGGAAGCTCACGATATGCTCGTGCCACTGGAAAGATGAAGGGACTGCGCCCATAGCAGTTTCTCAATATAATTTGGTGAGATAATCTGTGACCGCGAAGATGGTAGATTGAGAGAATGGTACACGATCACTGTGGCAGACTTACCGTCATGTATAGTAGAAACAACGCGTTGTCGGCATGATCAAGCGTGTTAGAAGCACGAAGCCTCTATGTCGAGAGAAGAGGAGCCCTATGTGTGCTCTTTCCCAAGTACGACGATCCGTGAGCTTCTCGATAAGAAAAAAGTTGCCCAAGGGTCGACCGATACAGGAGTGGCGTGGTTGGCTGTGAGCGTCACAAGAATCAGCTGTGAAGTGGCACGCCACTGATTGTTGCAGATGTTCGTAGACGAAGCGCAGAACTAGGCAAAGCCACTCCGTGAATTATAACTTCATGGCCAAGTCACTTCCAAGTTGGCACGAGCGGAAGCAAAGCGAGAGGGCGAAGCACAGTGAAGCACTGAAGATGAAGACTGTTCACGCTTGGGCTGTTTCGTTGAATCAAACTGATTCACTGATTGCGATGTTGATTCTTTCTTCGCACGACACGCCACTGTGGCGTTTATTTGTTTACTTTTGCCGTTGCCGCTGTTGCCCTGTAACAATGATCGATTTTGGATCGATTGGTATCACTATAAAGGTCTGTAAAAAAGACTACTGTTGCCCAGTGTCGCCAACAAGCAGCATCTGCGTTACCCAAGAAACTAAAAGGTAATAACATGAGATATCAAGACGTCTAATAAAACATAACCAAGTCGTGGCAGACGAGAAAAGCGAAGTAAGTAAATCCAGGCTCGAGGTATCTACTATCTAGAGCCTAGCGCCACAGCATCTCAACACTGGAGGTCTCCTATACCTTCCCAGCCACCTCCATCTGCTCATCTGCTCGGTGATGCTCACCAACATGCGCCATATGACTCACACCCTGGTTCTCTGCCTTCAACTTCGCGAAGTTCTTCTCCATTTCCCACACGAAAGGACTCTTGCTCGCGAACAGCAGGTCCATCTCCTCGAGTGTGCGGTTCGCCGTCTCGGGGTAGAAGGCCCAAACAAGTGGGATAGAGAGGAAATTGACGGCGGCGAAGATGTAGAAGGTGTTCTCGGCAATGGCGGAGAACATGATGGGGTTCATGAGTGTTAGCCAGCCGTTGCCTGAGATCACAGAGACGAGAGTCAGAACGAATACTAAGAATGATAGGATTGTTGAGGCGCACCGATACTCCAGCCAACAACGCCCCACGCCATACCCTTAGCTCTGACTTCGAGCGGGAACGTCTCCGTTGGGTATACCCAAGGAATCGTCAACCATGTCGCACCGAACACCGCTGTGTAGGCGAAAATGAAGAACGCAGCCGCGGCTCCATATTCCGCGGCCTTCTCAGGATGATCCTTGAGGAGACGACCGAACCCTCCTGCAAGGAGGAGGCAGATGCCTTGTGCGACAGCGCCCCACCAGAGACCGACGCGACGGCCCCAACGGTCAATTGTGTAGATGGCAAAGAGGGTAGAGAGACAGTATGTTATCTGGGAATGAGGAATGATTACGAGGTTAGAACTACAGCGATTTTAGAAATAAAATAATAAATAAAAATAATAAAAAAGGGGGGGCGGGGGATGGAGATTCTACGCACGTCGTTGAGACCAGAGAGCCACTCAGACTTGCGAGCACTGTATCCAGCCTCTGAGAACAGGGTTGGGGCATAAACGGTAATCGCAGCGATACCAGCCCATCTAACCACACAAGACCGACCAGAACGTCAGAATCTTTCTTCGTCATATTCAAAAAGGTACTTACTCTTGCACAATTTGCAGCCAAATATTCAGCTGTACCCTACGTGCGATGTGCAAATCTCCAGAGTCTGAAAGACATCATGGTAAGGTTAGCTTAGATCGCTTAACTGTGCGACAAGAGCAAGGAAGGAATACGTACGCCGTCCGAAGAACATCGAGAAATAGGTATTCTGCCCCGCATGCTTCTTCTCCAGGTCGACAATTCCTACGATATCGTCGTACTCTGCCTGCGCCATCTCGCTCAATTTCTCCCGTTGCGTGATGTCCGTTTCGGCCCCGGTTGGAGTGGCGGTACCGCTGTCACCCTTCTCTACTTGCACGTCACCTCGCTTCTCGGAGAGAGTAGTGGTAGTGGCGTCGGTACTGTCAGTCTCTTCTTTCCAGCGAAGTCGGTAGAGAATGTGTCGGGCCTCTTCGTTACGTCCAGCTTTTATGAGCCAGCGGGGGGATTCGGGCATGAATGGGACAACGACCTATGACCGTACAGTTTCAAGTAAGTCAAAGTTTGACGAGGAAGATACGGAATGTGAACAGCGGACGGATAGAAGAAAAACCCGTACCATGAACACAAGAAGCGGCAGAACTTGGAATGCGATTGGGAACTACATGTTTTCATTTGAGTTAGATGTCATCCCAGCTGTACCCGATATCCTGTAGAAAATAACGCACCCTCCATCGAACCTGTGGGCAATCACGCAGGTTAGATATGTTCCGTTGACGTGAGAACGCAGAAAAACGTGGGCTTAATTTACTCACTTCAGTGTTACCGTCTCCGATGAATCCCATGCCGAACTCAAGCCAATACGCGACGACGACACCGAAAATGTTGAGTGTGAACTCCATGGCGATAGTAGCACCTAAGCACGGCCAAAGGGATCCGTATGAGAGTGGAGACGATAAAGAAGAAGAAACGATAACATACCTCGTGACGTATGTGTTGCAACTTCGGCAGTCCAGACGGGAACGACGGCGTTGAGGAAGCCTGTACCGATGCCGTTGATGACTCGCGCACAGAGCATCCTGTGTGAGAGCAGAGACCACACATGAGTAAAAGGGAGGAGTAACTGGTAATATGACACGAACTTACCATGCGATATTCTGAGCTGAGCATTGCAATGATGCACCGACTAGTACCCAGACAGAACCCTGCAGCAAGTAGAGCCACGTTCAACGGGGAGGTGAGAAAACTGGTGAAAGTGGGACGTACAATCCACATAGTCTTAATACGTCCAATCCTATACAAAGCAGTTGATAAGCCTCATGTTTGCGGACACTGATTTATGTCTAATGTTCCGTACTTATCACCGATAATACCAGCAGCGAGACATCCCAAGAGAGTTCCGAAGTAATAGACTGGCGAGAAAAGTACGAGTTGAGAAGGTTTCACTAGAATGAACAAAGAACAGATACGCACTACTGACGATACCACCCTGCCTAGTAGGCTCCGTGATAGTGGCAACCCATCCTTCTGATGGACCCTCATATCTGAAACAGTTTCAATGAGCAAGTAGTTTGGTAGAAATGTAACGAGGACAATTCACGTCGAATAGCCCAGACCCATTACCCGGACGTAGTCTGGAGACGTGTTGACGCCTCCCATCATACCCTGATCGTACCCAAAACTATGATGTGCATCGGTCAGTAGTCTTCAGCCATGCAGAGACGAACGAAACAACGTACAAGAAAATAGCGAGACCGGCCACTAGGTTGATACACCATATGAGGCTCTTCCCCTTCACATCTCGGAGGTACTTCCTCATGGTGTTAGTCGTCGAAGGTATCGTCTAGGTCGTGGATTCAAAGCGCGATTGGATGAGAGCACACCCTGAAGGTTGAGACCTTTATGTACGTTGTACAACAGGGTGGGGGGTTCGTCAAAGAAACCATCTGGGGCAAGGTGCGGGCTGCTTTTAACTCGTCAAAGTCCGCAAATTATGACATTCTCCATTCTCCGGAGCTCCTTCCAATTCGCTTTGTTCCTGGCTGTGGGTGACCCCATGACCTCGTCCAGCTACTAGAACTTATCATCCGATAATCCCGCTAATGATTTTGCGACGAGACGATCAAATTGAACGCGTAGTTTAAGAGGCCTTCCGTGCCCGAGTCGCTTTGAGGGATCAACAGAAGAAGAATCCGGACACTGTCACAATTCGACGTAAAACAGCATTTCAGAATCTTTTCCACGAGTGGGTAGAGGGCTGACCAGCGTGAGGAAGAAACAGCTCGAAATCGTCCAGAAGCAAGGCTGTCGTTGAACTTCGTCGAGCATGTCGGAAACATCCGGTCTTCCCGGACCGAGTGTGTTGATCGCAAACGCTCAAAGTCCGTGATGACGTACAGTGCGGGGCCGGCGGGGTTGTGGGGCTCCACGGGCGCCCCGCAAGCGAGAACTGCAACCAACCCGCAAGTCCCGGCGGGACCAGCGGAATCCAAGCGGAATCCTCCGCCCTCTCATCCTGCGTTGCGCCATAGCCTGATGGACAGACGGAATCAAGCACCCATCCTCTTCGTCAAAGTATCTTTGAAAAGAAGATGCAAAGACCCATCAGGATCAAGCTTAAAAAGAAACTTCTCGGAAATTTTGCTGCAATCTTCTCGAACCCTCACAACCTTAACGCCTCCTTCTCCTCTGGGCTACCCTAGACCAGTTCCTCTTCCCCAATCTTCACCTTCCTCGTCCTCAAAGCGGTGGAGGGTCAAGAAGGTTCGGCGAAATCTCGCACTACTTCGCGTCCTTTGGCTTTCCGAGGCTTTCCGTCACCTTCAGTACGAAACTGAGTAACATATCTTGGGATCCACTTGTTTATCGGGCTCGCTTTATCGGACTTACCTAGCCTCTGGTATGCTCCAAATTCATTACCTGAGGAGATCAACGTACTGTCTCAATCTCTCCGTTATGTGGTGACAGAGATGTTGTTGGGCCTCGTTAACAAGAGGGCAGCGGACTCGTCGTTATATACCGCCGGCGTGAATCGGGCTCGTTGACAGAGGAAAAGCCCGATTTTCTTGGCACCTCCCTATTCGAGTACTTACACCTACTTTTGGATTGTTCCTACTCCGGGTTGGACGGTCAGGCTCGCTCTTGGACACTTCCGAAGAGGAAGTTCGATCCAAGTATGTTTCAGTAGTTGGGTCTACCTCTGAAGATCTGATATCAGCGGTCGTGGGCGGCGAGAGCTTCTCTTGCTCTTATGTAGGATGGCTGGCGGAGTAATCGTGTTATCTCGCCAGGAATGGCTAGTTGGATAGCTGTTACTGCCATGTATGTATGCGTTCTTGCTCGGCGAAAATCGGGATAGGGCGTTTCTGGTGACGACGGCGTCTCACAATCTCTCACAATGCTCACTCATTGGACAGTCTGTCAAAGCAAGCTATATAAACGAAGAAGAGCAAGAAATTTCAACTATCGTCAGTACAGATTCGACATCCACAAGAGCAGAAATTCACAGCATACGAGGTTATGGTAACAATCTATGAACTTGAACGCGAAGACCAGGACGACAATTGTGGCCCAAACGTCTTCTGAATACGCTCACGCCACGTGCCACGTGGCGCATATCCAGATTCCAGGTCAATAGGTCAACTTCAACCTCCCAAACAGCGCCAACCACTACTGCAACTCCTCGAATATACCCTGCGAGACAGTAGACAGGTGTCAGGCCTTACTATGCTTTCGCCCATATTCTCACAACACGTCTGATGACCGTAATCAACTGCTCAAAATAAACAATTCCCAAGTCTCCACATGGTACATTCGCATAATACACGCTCTACTACATATGGTCGTAATATCTCTTGCCTTGCCTCGACCTTGATCTTGACGGTGACCTCTCGAGCTGAGGACTCCTGTCAATTGCGTACCAACATGGTTTTTGTCTCTATTCCCAGCTCTTTTCTGGTCTCTGTGATAGCTTGTCTACTTCCTCTCGTCTCGGCACAGACATGGTGCGTTTCTTGAACCTGAGGCCTATCGTGACCGTCTTCGCTTCATTCGACTCTTGTTATGAGCATACTGACAGCAATGAACTCCTAGGTGTGGCAAAGTATATATGCAAAATGAAACCGTCGTCCCTCCAGGCGGCAACTTCGCCACGCCAGCATCCAGCTCTACCCCACTTCTCGCCCTGCGCTGTAATCCTTCTCTGCGTCCATACCTACCTGAAGACGCGAACTCTGCATCGTTCGGTGGTGGTATTCTTGTCGACGCCCTTGTTCGGTTCTCCGAGATAGCTGGAGCAGTCCCAATCTCGCTTCCTGAAAACGCGACAGATACGATGCTCAGCGTGACCGCGAGTATCGAAGGCGTCGACGTCTCCTTCACACAGTCCACAGTTCCGCTGAACGGGACGGCTGAACTTTTCTTTGATCTCTCTGTACTCACGCCTCAAACCGAACCTTTCAATGTGACATGCACCGCAACCGATAGTACCAACACGACCTTCACGGCCACCACTCAGCTCTCGTTCCTGCCCGATCCGCCGAGTGATATCGGAAGTGTGACGAAGATGGACTTGAGGACGGGTGGGTTGTTGGCGAAGCCTCTGGGAGGAGATGGCGATTATGCGGCGGTATTTCCTGTGGGGTTTTATGGATCATTTGATGGGTACCTGGATGCGAACAAGTCGGTCTTGGAGACATTGAAGGCGCAAGGGTGAGCGGTCAATTACTCAAGTTTTGTGTCCAGGATATCGACGGATAGGGGCTGATCATGACCAACCGTGGGATTGGATGATGTATTCATGATAATGATATAGCTTCAACGTTGTGAGTAAAATTTCTTCTTCCTGTAAAACGCGAAAAGTCTATACTAATGCTATGTGGCCTATGCCCAGCTTCACCCAGTCCCTTCGTTCGACAATACGACCGCTTTGAACCAAATGCTCGATTGGATGGAAGAACTGGAGATGTACCTCATCTATGACATGCGAGGGTGCAGATCCACACTTCCTCTCGCCTCTCTCCCACTCTGACTTTCGTGCGTACGGCCTACAGCACTTACATGAACCTCACATCCGTAACCGCCCAAGTTGAATCTCTCAAGTCTCGCGCGAATCTTCTCCTCTACTACTCCGCCGATGAGCCCGACGGCCCGTCCGACCCAACTAACGGCACCTCCATCGCGCAGTCCCTTCTTACTTCTCTCGACCCGTATCACCCCACGTCGCTCGTTCTCAACTGTTTCGACTACTTCTTCGAAGACTACGCATCTGGTGGTGATATTATCCTCCAGGATGTGTACGAGATCGGGAATAATGTGACATTTAGTACGCAGTGGGGGACGGTCTGCACGGATGAACAGGGCGATTGTGGGTGTGATGATTGTAAGGGGGAGTTTGAGGATATTAGGACGAGGGTGGAAACGTTTAGGGAAAGGTTCGAGGTGTTAGGATGGGAAAGGGAGAAAAGGTAAGTTCTACATTTTCCGCACGCACGAGAGCAATAGTATACGCTTGACTGACCTCGGACTGGTTCGAAGGATGTGGACAGTCCCTCAGGGATTCGGAAATGACACGTAGGTTCATTATTTGTCTGCTGTCCATAATTAACTTTTGTTTATGCTTTCGCATGGCAGATACTGGAAGCGGTTCCCCACCGGAGCTGAATGGCTTATTGAGGCTATTGTAGGCATCAATGCAGGCGCTCTTGGTATGATCCCACAATTTTCCTTGTCCTAATCAGATCCGCTCATCTTCGATCATATTCTTTCACGTAGGCGTGACATCCTGGATCGACCCTACACCCGCTGATATCAAGTCCGCCGCCTCATCACTCGCACTCTCCGTACCCTCCCTCACGCCGTTCATCCTTCCCATCTTTCCATCCACGTCCACATTTAAACACGTCGTCACAGACGATCGAATCGACGTCGGTGTATGGACGTTGGCTCCAAGCAATCAGACGCTTCTGCTGGCTGCGAATCTGAACTATTTCAACGCGAGTATCGGGTTGAACGAAGTTTTGGGGGATGCGAGCTCGAGCGGAGTTGTGGCGCAGCAGGTCTTGGATGGAGGTGCCACTCTGGATGCGCAGGGTGGACAGATTGTGTTTGGGAGTGTACAGAGTGGGGCTTGGATCGTTGGATGAGGGCGTTAGGGTGTTGTATGGTTTGTATACTTTGCAAAACATTCAACTTTCTTGGTGCATCACAGGAAGGCGTGTACACAAGGGGTGAGTACTACGTGCGGGAGCGATATTCAATCGTGTGAGTCGCGATAGACAACCTTTTCTTGGGGTTTGTAAGAATGGTCGAAAGAATCTGTTGCTGAACTATCGAAATTCATCTTGCCCGTCAGAGCACTGGTGTCTTTGCATTGTCTCATCCTTGTTCTGCTTCCCACGCCACCGACGCGTATGTCTGCGTCCCTCTGCGCCCGCATCGTATGTCGGGCTTTGCCCCTCGTTCTACTGATCCCCATTTGATGTCGGCTGCCGGATGGGAGCTATTGCCAGGTTGGTCCTCCCTTGGAAAAGCATGTGGACGAGACGTCTACTTTGTCAATGCACCTCAATCAGCATGCCGCCCAATCTCTCTCACGCTGCAGCCTGATGTATTCCTCTCGAACACTTCGAACGTCTTTCTGAAGTTCCCTTCGTGAACCACCTCGTCTACTTTCTCATCGAACACCGTACGACACACCCTGAGAACGAACGTTCTGCGAGCTCTTCTCAAAACCCATGGACACTCTGGCGACTGTGCTTCATATGCAGATTACAAGCATCATCCATTGCGCGAACTTCACAGTGCTGTCGCCAAATGACTCGAGAGGCCGCAAAGACATTCTTGAGTAGGCTCTCCACAAATAACTATGATAGACAACAGTATCGAAGCTGCATGATGGTTCGTGTGGGACAACGCTGAGGCTGTTGGCCGAGGAGCCATTTATATAGGAAGGTGCGTTCTCTCGTGTGACCTCGATGCATTCTCGCACGAACTGCGTATATGCTCCCAGCGGGAATAATCAGCCTCGGATCGCGAAGTGAGAACGGCAATAGAGTTCGGTTCTTCAATGGCGGCGGTGCGACCGCCGACGCCACTGTCAAAGCCGCATTCCTTGCTGCGATGGCTGGAATATCGGCTCGGGCACCGCAACAGCATAATAACGTTGTTTACGTTTGGGACATGTTATGTAGTTGATCAGGCAAGAGAACCTGCACTGAGCAATGTGATCCTTGCTGGACCTATTGTAAGTGGTCGAAGGTTATTTTGTGTGGCTCCGCTTTTCCCCCTTCCTTCCACGCATGATGAGGGGTCAACTGAGCATTGAATACATGCCGCATGATTGGCTCGATACATAGGCCTCTGCCAGCAGCCCTTCCACGGAACTGTTGCCTGTTTTCGACCCAAATATATAGCACAACCTCGGTATCCGATTATGACGCGATACTCAGAAGCCTTCGAATGAACTCACGGATGGCTGCGATACGTAGGACTGTGTCCATGGGATCATGGATGGTCGCTGAATCACCGCTCGAATACCTTTCGGGCCCCTTTGACGCTGTCGAAGACGTCGAAATTCGACCTCGTAAGCGGCCGTAGTATACCCAGGACGCCACGACACGTGACGATTGATGTAATGCCTTCGACGAGTATATCATGGGCCGGTTGCAGAAGTGGAACGTGTTTCGGTCCTGTTTTTGCATTCCTGCTGCTAGTCGGTCATACGACGACTTCTTCTACCCAACTACCATCGCGCAAGGGAGTCTTCAAGACCATATATTCCTGTTCTGCCCACTTTCGACTTGTTTCTGTCCTTTGACGGGTGAGTTTATTCATTCTTCGCGAACTATACTCTACTACAGCATTGTGCAGGCTTTGCTCAAAACTCAAACTATGTTGTTCTCCAAAGCTATGCTCGCACAACGAAGGTACGTGTCTATCCTGCATCGTGTATAATCCTGAGAGCTTTCTTCAAGATCCTAACTATCACTACAGCTCCGACCTAAGCGCGTACAGGAGTTCCGTCGCCTATCCCCGAGCACTGGCTCTCGACCACCCTGAACACATCGATGATCATTTCCTACACCATGCAGAGGATGTGCGCGCAAGCATCGACAAGGACCTTCTAGCTCTTCGCAATGCCTTCGCTTTGTCTCAGACTGATCGAAATGCGCTCTCCCCGATATGCCGTCTCCCATCCGAACTACTCGCTCAGATTTTCGCTGCTATCGACGATACGCCCCGACGCGCCCGAACTCCTACCTCTAAAGGCTCTCCATACACTAGTCTCGGATGGATCAATGTCACCCACGTATGTCGTCACTGGCGCTACGTAGCTCTCGAATATCCTCGCCTTTGGCGCAATATCTCTTTTACTCTCGGATCGGCCTGGACATCCGAGCTCCTTTTACGTTCGAAGGCCGTCCTCATCTCGCTATCCCACCTCACCGAGCCCTCGTTCGTTCCTTTCGATGCCATCCCTCTCGCTTCGCATCTCGATCATACGGAACACATACATATCCGATCAGACAATAACTCCATGCGTGCGCTCTTCAAACATCTGTCGCACCCGGCGCCTCACCTGCGGGGTCTACATCTGACCACAGTACCTACTGGCGGTTTCATGAGGTCGAGGATGGCACAGCCAGTGCGCCTACCGGCCGCCTTGTTCGAAGGGGTTACACCGGCACTGGAGCAAGTTAGCTTGACGAGATTGCATGTCCCATGGGCGGAGTGGCCTTTCCGCGGTCTTCGCCACCTGGCTGTGACACTCCCGAATCCCCACCTCCTACCGCTAGACAATAGTGCGCTACCCACACTTGATCAGTTGTTGGACGTTCTCTCGTCTTCGCCGGATCTTGAAACTCTACGTTTGGGCCACACGATTCCGCCACTTGCCCCTTACACCACTTCGCTTCCGCTAAAGTTCCGCACGGTCAGGCTACCTAATTTCAAGGAGCTGTTTTTAGAAGGTCGACCGCTAGAATGCGCGAATTTGTTGAGGAGTTTGCAGATTCCTCGGGGTGCGAGGGTGAAGCTGGATTGTGCGAGCGAGGGGGAGGACAATGACGAATGTGACGTCCTGTTGGCGCTGATAAGGAAACAAGTGGACGGGCATGTCGAGGAAGAGGAAGAGGAGCAGACAACGGTGGAAGGAAGGGTGACTACTCTCTGGATCAAAAACTATGCGAATCATGTTGCAATTACGACTTGGGCCGAAGACATCCCTTCACCACACCACCACTCTCTGCTCTCATTGTCGTCAGCTCCCTCTTCTCCTACCACTTCGCCAACTACTTCACCATCATCATCAGACAGCTCGTCGCCACTCCCACCACCAGCAATCGACATCTCGTTCACTTGGCCCGCGCATATTACTCGTTCCGTCCCCACTATCGCCACACCGCCTTCTCCTCAGTACATCAACAACCCATTCGTTTCCTCAATATTTTCTTCGCATTCGCCTTCTCATTATTCGTTGCCTAACCCACCTCCCGCCCCGACCATCTCTTCCTCGGACATCCTCCTGAACAACATCTGTTCTCACCTCGGTGTGGAAGCCGAACCTGGCCGAGACGTGCGCACCGTCATCATTTCCACCTCTTTACTCGTCACGAAAGAGAGATGGAGGGAGGCTTTCGGAGAAATGAAAGGGTTAAGGGGTGTCGGTGCGAGCGGAGAAGCGGGTATAGGGTTGATTGAGGCGATGGATGTGGGGCGTGGTGAACTGGAGCAGAACATGTTTTTACCGTGTTTGGAGTGTGTGGAGCTGTACGCGGTGGATTTCAGGTCGCGGTCGAGGGTCGTTAGCGAGGACGATCCCAAGGGGCCGTTGTCTAGGGTGATGAACTCTCTGAGGACCAGACAGGCGAGTGGAAGGCCATTGAAAACGCTGAAGATCGCCGAGTGTACGGTCAAGGAGGAGTGGGTCGAAGAGATAAAGAGGGTTATGGGACGTGCAGGTGGGATGGTGGAATGGGATGGGTCGATGGGTTTATTGGCAGAGGCAAGTGATAGTGGCGACAATGGGTCGGTGCGGGTTTGGTCATGAATAACAAAATATCGAATGTTCGACAATACCCTTTCAATGGTATGCTATCGCTCTCCTCCCTATGAGTTATAACTGATATATATGTCCAGGAAGCGTTGCTGCATTGGATAACCTCGTCACCGCGACGGCAACACTTGTATTATCACCTGCCATCAACACTATCGACAATTTCGTTTTAATTTGGGTTGCTGACGTTGTCGCGCTTCCATTCCCGCTATCAATGTGCTGTTCAAGTCCGTATGCCGTGCTCATCCCGTCTCTAGGTAGCTTTCGATCTCTGCCTGCAAATGTTTTCATCAACAATTCTTTGTACGATTATCTACAACCGCCACTCTGTTCTCATACCCGATACCAAAACAATTTCTTGATTCTCGTGACGGATACCTGACTGTTTGAACGTGATGCTACAGCGTCGGTCGTTACCGGCTCGCGACTGATGGAGTTTTCGAGCTGTTCTTACAATCGACCTCTATAACCTCAGGCAGTCAAGAATCTGGAGAATCTTTGCGCCACTTTTATCTTCGACAGCTGAACATACAGAGGAGAACTTCGGCGGGCCTGCTCGTATCGCTGGGCCGGTTGGCGCCACAACATCCTCAGCAGAAGAGTCAGGTGTGCTGCTTTTCTGCTTCCCGTCCACTTGCCCTGCTCTCTCTGACTCTCATCTGACTTCTCTGGCACAGTCGAAGCTCTAAATTCTCGCATGCCTGAGCGGCTGATGAAACACAAGACATGCGAAGGTTCAAGCATGCAAAGCCACTGAACATGCACCTCGTCAAACATTGTGCGTCATATAAGACGTCCGGCCTTTACTTTATGACTAGTTGGTCTTCCTCTGCGCCTTTGGCATATATCGATCACAATGGCTATATTTTCTTGCAGTGGCAGTTTCAGTCATATAATCTGCTTCCTTTTAGCGATCCTACCACTAGCTCTAAGCGTTTCATGGATTGTTCCTGGAGCGGTCTGGTATGACACGGACGGCAACCGGATTGATGCTCATGGAGGTCAAATCCTGAGAGTGAATGATACATTCTTCTGGGTACGTCAATCTCCCATGGCGCTGTCCTCCCTGCACCAAAATGTGTTACGCGGGTAGGTCGGCTCAGCATACGCAGATAATGCGTATCTGCCAAACATACACTCCTCCTCCGACCTGATGAACTGGAAACATGAGGGGATCGCAGCGCCAACCGGAAATATGTTTCGGTTCGTTGTTCCCGCCTGAGATCTACCTGCTGTTCCAACGCTGACGGGTGCCACAGACCGAAAATGTTTGAATCAGACGGAAGTTACTATGTATGTCCCTTAAACAGGCTGCTGCATCCTGCCTACCGTTTGACCGCCCCGTGAATAGATATGGGGCCAAGTCGATCGTACCGTCCAAGCCCTTGTATCATCGACGGTCAAAGGACCTTATTCGGTCTACGGTGTACCGTTTAGTCTCCCTCCGTATAATCGGAACTACACCGATGAAGGGATATTTGTGGATGACGACGGTGAGTAGAACACGTCCATGTATTGGCGACATAAATGTCTGATGTATTTTCGCCGTGCGGCAGGCGCGACGTACTTTATGACGAGTGCGGACTCGAACAACCTCCAAATTAATGCTGTTGTGGGTTCTTGTTCCGCGACCATGAAATCAGCAGAGGATTAACCATATATCAAATCCCTATCGTGGACGTTAGGCGCGAACCCCTCGGTTGGTGAATTGATGTCTGACATCGGTCAGCAGTGTTACATTCAGACTTCCGTCATCGTACTGAACCATCGGAATACGCAGAGGGAGCATGGGAAGCCCCTGGAATGCTCAAGTCGAATGGTGAGTAGACCGTTTCGTACACAGAGGCCAAGACGCTGCTGAGTTGCGCAACTTTAGGCGTGTACTACTTGATATCGTCGAATAAGACGGCATATAACCCAAAGTACTTCTTCCCCGCTAGTACGACTTAAAATACAAAACTCACTACTCACTTCATACCCGACGATTAGCCCAAACAAAGTCTTCTCTTCCACATCACTCTCTGGACCCTGGTCTTCTCCCGTCGATATCGCGCCTGAGTCTATGAACACTTACAGCTCTCAGAACAGCTTCGACTCAAGATCTCTGGCACCAACGAGACGACATGGATTTTCATGGGCGATGCGTGGGTTAACAATGGGTCCGCGAAGAGCAATTATGAATGGTTGCCCATTCGGGTCAACAATGTGAATTCGACCGTGTCCTTGGAA
The DNA here is from genome assembly GCF_000264905.1 of Stereum hirsutum FP-91666 SS1. NCBI lineage: Eukaryota > Fungi > Basidiomycota > Agaricomycetes > Russulales > Stereaceae > Stereum > Stereum hirsutum. The sequence continues at coordinate 100,060 of NW_006763141.1, read as the reverse complement.
GATCTGGCGTACTGGAAGGTTGATATCCATACCGGTGAGTCAAAGGCACGAATCTCAAGTGGCGGAGGCAGAGACTCAGTACATGAATACAGGGCTCGTCCAGACTCCGTCGAGGAACAAGCGGTATCATGCAGCTGAGGCAGTAATACTCCGCCGTGATGCTAATGGTACGCATAGCGGTGAAGTCCGATTGCTCTCTGGGGCGCTGACCACCATCGTCCGTGGACATAATAGGTATCCAAGCCATGGGCGAACAATTGACACATGCCGGTGGCGAGCATGACCTATGCGGCATGGCCTCCGAGCAATGCTCATCGATGCAACCTCTCGTAGTCCACTCGGATGGGAATGTGACGTTTTCAAACATAACCGGCACAGGAAGTGCCCAATGGATTTCGGTCCATTATACCGTCAACAGTCCAACAGGTATGTCTAACTGTCGGAATAATGGATACGCAAGCTCATGAACCATCACTGTCCAGCGGGAGATGCATATCTCTACGTTAACGGCGAGAAGTTGAAGATTGCGGATATGAACTCCAGGGCAGAGCACCACCCTATAGTCCCCGTTAGGGTGACGCTTCGGATAGGTGATGAAAACGAGATTACATTCGCATGCGAGCAATATCGTGATGACATTCGTGAGCTATTCCAAGTTGGCACAACAATGATGTGATGCCCATTTTGATTATCGTTACCAGCATTCGAAACCCACTTTCAAGGCATTACAATCATCAACGACTGATCCATCGACAAGTTTCCTCTCGAGCTTTGTGATATGTGGTACCTTTGCCATGGCGATGAACTGTATTTACAGACACTCAAAAGACTGCCTCTGCACGTCTGCGAAGAGAGGCTAAGATTTCTTGTACCCGCCCAGTTGAGCTCGAGTGTCGTCTATGCCCAGGATCTGTCCTAACTTGCAATTCTTTGAGGGGCGTGAGGTGCGCGCTGCCTCCTGTGGTACATGATAAAAGTTGAGTGGCACTCTGGTGCAGATGAACACAAAAACTAGTCTCACTCTTTCGGTGCCTAGAAGCAAGACTGTTTCAAACAAGGCAGATATGTCCAGGAAAAAAATACCCCTCGAACACGCAAAACATGACACATACCGAGTACTAGACGTACAAGGATAAGCGACTAAACATACCATACCAACATAATAGCGGCGAGAAACATATCGTACAAATCCAAGTCACCCGGCATTTCACAAAGACATGTCGTTCGTAACCCCGTAGGAAGAAGGGGCCCCTCCAAAACCCTTAGAACATTGGCTTCCTCACAGGCTTCAGAGGCAAAGGATCGTCGTACAAGACCCTCGGGTCAAACTCCTTCACTTCCTCCATACCACTCTCAAGCTTTCCCGGCCAATACTTTAGATGCTCCGTCTTCCCGTATTCACCCGCTTGCTCGTATCTTCCGCCCAAGCTCGAGCCCCCAGACTCCTCAGATATCGGAAATGAGTCATTCCTACTCCGCAGCATCGTAGAGGCCTCTGATGCACCGTTTGTGGGCTCCTCCAAAGGATCGATACTAATGTGCAACCCAAGCCTCTTCTCGTTGACGAACCCATACCTTAACACGATCGGAACGTCATGCAGTCCATCCGGGTCCGCAACATGATGCTCTTCCACCTGTCTCGGTAATGTCTCTCGCTCATTCCTGTTCAGTCCCGCTAGAGCGATGGACGCAGGGTGCAGTGGATTGAACGGCAGATCTCGAGCCGTATGATTCTTCGTCATTCCTTGTACATGTACCGCGCTTGAATGCAATGCCGGGGAGTGCAGTGCAGATATGTAGATGTATCCAGAGAGTAGTGTGCCTGTGAGGATCACCGTGCTTGACGCGAACGCGAGAATGTGCCCAGATTTGGAGCCGAGACGTGTGCGGGTGGTAGTATATGTGTAGGGTTGTTGAGAGGCAGGAGTGTCGTAGGAGGAGAGAACGGTGGAGTTTGAAGTTTGGAAGGCGTACATCTCTGTTGCTCCGACGGAGACCATGGTGCGAAGAGCCTCCTGGAGAGCGAAGACGCGGTCTGGAGATATGAATGGCAGAGTTCAGCTTTTGAATGGGTTGATTGAGGTGAATGAACAATGATTTGTACCGGTTCCATTGGGTACATAACTAATCGGCTCCAATATTCCATCTTTCCCTTGCATCTTTATGAAAGCCATATCCGCAATTCGTGTTATGTTCAGGATAAACAACTGCGTGGGTTGGGCTTCACCACTGTTGGTGCACTTGAAGTCGGTATCCGGGTTGGGTTCAACGGAAACGCCGCCGGTGATGCGAATGGGCTCGAGGGTCTGATAAGCGGCAGTCTTGCATTGAATTTGAGAGGACGTCATGGCATCAGCATATGCTGCAAAACTATGGGTCGAAGTAGAAATCATGGTCAAGATCGAGAACAAGAATGCATAGAATATGCTTCAGGGGGGCAGAGGTTGTCTTTAAGAGAAGCTTGACGTACTTGTACATACTCAAAGTTGAATTTCCCGAGTTTGGATCCATCTGCCAGGTCGCCACGATGGTTCCGGTGGAGAACTGAATGCCGTATTGTGGGTCCTGGCAGGAAATGGGAGTTGTACTGTTGTCGCAGAGGGAGGCACCGACTACTCCTATACGGAGAAATATGGTCTTAGCGTGATATAGAGGTAGAGAAATAAATGAGGCTACATACCTTGAGGTACGCCTCCTGGAGGCGCGACATACTGCCGATCACACGACGCGAGTGAGTAAGAGTTGTCACATATAATGTTGAAGGGCAAATTGTTGTCAGACCCACCGTCACATTGAACCACTGCAAATCTTCCAGTTCTCTAGAACAGTTCACTTCTGCAACAACTCTCGGCAGACATGTGTCGAAGGTGTCGTCTGAACTGATATTCCGATTTTGGTTGTTGGTGATCGAGCTGACGTGAGTCGACATTGCAGAAGTGAAAGCACCGGAAAGGCCGAGAAGCGAAGATGGGTAAGAGACCTGAGTGATTGAACCAAACATGGGAAAAGTCCAAACATTAGTCGGGCCTCATACGGCAATAACAGTAAAATGGACGTACACCTTGGCGGGTTGTGTTGGTAGGGAAGGTTCCCCGGAAGGATTGCAGACCGGCCTACAGTAAAAGAGGGGAGATCATCGTCTCAGGTTCTGGATTCAAATTACAAACGAATGCATACGTTGTAGATGTCTCCGTAAGCGTAGTCTATAGGACAGTTAGTCCCATAGCTGTACGCTGAGTGAGACAGTCAGTACAAGGGTTCGCTGAGTTACACCTAAGGGATATTAGAGTACTGACCATTGGGGTTATTAGTCATGGCTGTGGCGTACTCGCACCTAGACATCCCCCACAACGACAATCAGAACCAAAGGAGATTGGGGGATGGGAATGGCTCTGGCTTACTCAATCTCAGGGATAATACCAGAGCTAGCAGAGAAGTCTACGACGGGTGTGCTTCCGGTGGTAACCCACGAGAAATCGGAAGGTGTCATGCTCGACACACAGACCTAAAGTCATTGTCCAAGTTAGTTCATACGCCAGAGCGCACAAAAGAAGTACATACAGTAGGAATCAACCCTTCACCCACGAGAAGGAGACAAGCAAGAGCGAAAAGCGGCGTCCAGGTAAACACGAGTTTGGTGTTCGCTGTTGGCAGACGGTGAGCGCGACCTCTTGTTGTAATAAATATCAAATCAGGATACCTACCAAGCGAATGGAGATGTCCCAAGTCTTGAAGAGTTAGACCATTGTCGACCATCTTAATCTTCGCATACTCTGTGATTAAAGCCGTAAAGGCTAGAACATTCACTGAGGTCACGCAAAGCCCAGTTAATGCACCAATTACGGGGAGAAATTTCTGGAGCATCTTGACGTGGTCATTGGTGTCCAGGAATATATCGTGTTGTTGAACTGTCCAAGCCAGCGCAAGGACGAGGAGATCAAGTGCAAGAGCCAAGATAATAAGCAGATGTCGTTTTCGGCGAATCCACCTGGAGGAAAGGAAGGGATTGGAGGCAACCTTGGATGTGGCGTAGACACAATGATCGTCCATAGCTGCTTTGTACCTTGGCTGAAGGCAAGAAGATAATGGAAAAGGGGCTGATTATTATCCTGAACTTTAACGTCTCCCCCAGCAGTGTTTTATACGCTTGAGAGCGAATATTTATATCCGCCATTGAATGATGAAAGGCGGCGCGCTCGCCAAGCGGATTGTATCGAACATCACGTTGTGATACTGTCCATGCGTCGAATGAAGCTATGTATACATGTGAGAATGGTAGATCCCTGTGGGGGATAGCTGCTTCTTGTTTCTATCTAGAGATGTGAGGTTTCCTGCGAGAAACGGCATAGAGCGCGATACCTACTCAATGGAAGGGAACGTTCGATGATGGCCGCTAAATGCAGACTGGTGACCAAGTTTGCTACGCGTGGGGGAGAGTGACGGCTGGCGCGAGTACTACGCTAAAGCAAAGCCGCACCCCCACAGGACGAGAGATGGGCTTTGATGAACAACCACATTAGAGCCAATTAGCTAATACCTGTCGTAGCCAGTCCACAAAAGTAAGCGAAAACATAGGATGACTGGGAGGCGGTTGACGCGTTGTAGCGTTGAGTCTAAGTTACTGTAAAAACGGATTCGAACGATACAAATTGCCGGGTCAGAGCGGACCATGCCACGTGGATGAGTACCGTTGAAGCGCTGAAGCGCTGATGCCCCGAACTTGTCCTGGAAGTCCGACTGCAGTACTTATTAGTGTCACGACCGCAGACTTAAGTATGTGTTTTCACTGCTGTATTTGCCGTCAGCCTGACCGTTATGATGATCGCCGTATACTTATAGCCCAAATCAGTCCAAAAACATAGTCTTCGTCTGATGGAACACCTCTGCGACACCTCTGGAACTTCTGGGTTACCCGCGGCTGTTGTATTCGGATTCAGAGTCACCAACAACATAGTACACGATCTCCACTGTTCTCCACCCGTCTTTGATTTTACGGCATTGAAACGCAATTGTCTTCTGCAACTGGGGAGACGATGTCAAGTTGAAGGGTGCTGAAGCCTTCAGGCATCTTTCGCCCCACGCGATGAAGCTTAGAGCCGCCATGACTTCATTTGCTCCATCTCAGTCTCACAGATCATGATATCTGTTCGCCGCTGTGCCACCAAAGCCACACGTCGCTGATGACTGATGAATTCCTCCGCATGAAGGGGATATATTGGGTGGCTGAACACGTTCTCAGGATGTCATTGGCAGCCTCATGTCGCCGCTCGTGTTGTAGACCCTTGTAGACCTCTCTTTTTTCCCGTATATCATCCGCTCTCATCAATCTAACTTCACTCTATAGTCTTGGCGCAAAGTTCGATGGTCTATGGACACCTCTGCATATTCTTCACACTGAGCATCGCATCTACACCCACGATATCTTTGGCGCTAGCGTTCACTTGAAGAACTTCGCAGGCGCAAGCGCACCGCAAGTCCTCGTGACGATTTCTCGGCCACATTACCCCAGGGCATGTCTACTTGCCGCCATCCTTGGGCCAGGACAAGGTCTCTTCTTTCCACGAGTCCCAGCTTCTGGATCCATGCCTTGCTTTATTCCTATGCACCGCAAGTTGACCCTTTTCTGCGTATCGCCATACCATCGATACGCCACCCAACCTTAATACTTATCCTCGGGGCTCACGCGTTCTCGGGTTGAGAACGAATCCTTCTGCTTCCTCTTCGGCGTGTTCTCATTCTCCTCTCCTCTGTGGTCTTCCTACTCGACTCTCTGCGTTCGCCACCCGTCATGTCCCTGGTGGTATTCTCATTCGGCTCATTCGGTGACATTGTCACCCTACTCAGCCTCACGAAGCGTTGTTGCCAAGCTCTCTGCGAGAGCACGGGCGCTTCACGGGACTACCAAGACCTAGTCCTTGAACTCTCCTCCTTCGCCTCCCTGCTCGAATCCATAAATGAAGTCATCTTCGACTCTGCCAATAGCAACCGTAGCATGAACATCGCGCAGGTCCGGAAAGAGCTTGAGCTGACGCTGAAAGAGGCGAAGAAGACGTTGCAGGGGTTCAATGCTGCGATTTTGGGCTATAAGGCGAGTTTGGGGGCGAGCGGAGGGACGGGAAGGAGGGTGAGGGACTCGTGGAGGAAGATTGGGTGGGCGTTGTTCAAGGCATCGGAGGTGGGGGATATGAGGAAGAGGTTGGCTGATTATCAGCAGAAACTGTCGTTTCTTATGGGTAGCTATCAAGGGTGTGTTTTCTCTATTCAGCTTCTCAGCCGATGCGTCTATGATACTGACATTGATAATCGCGCGCTCTCTTAGACATGGTCTCAATGACTTGGGCGATATGCAACGACAGCAAGAGGCCATCGTCGAGCAGCTCACTATACATGTCGTGCGACAGAATCAGTGGCTGGCTAAAGCTCCAGTAATGCCCCCCATGGGCAAGTCCATCACGTTCATTGGCCCGGGCGGGGACGAGTTTTCTCTTCCATATCAATTTTGCGACAGCCCAGATGTAATTATTATCTTCTATTCGCGAATCTATATTTTCATCCCGTTTCATAAGGCTGACGTATCTCGTGCTGATAGTTGCTGCATAGAATGCTCAGACAGTGTTACAGGGCCAGGCCCGGGGTCGGAGGCGGATATATCTTCAGAGGCGACTATGATATCACGGAACCGGGGAAGGATGCGTCGCTCACTACCGTCGACTTGGCGGATTGGAGGGCCTCGTTGCGCCATCCGGGGACGAAAATTCAGCTTACGGCGATCCTGTATGGGACGGAATTGAAGAAGCTGGAGGATGCTGAGGAGGGACTGGAGTGTCCAGGATGTAAGAGGATGGTGGCGTTGCCGGAGGAAGCGCTGGCGGCGGCGAAAAAGCAGAGTAAGGTGCAGAAGGCGAAAGAGGAAGCAGAGAGAATTAAGTGGGAGATTGAGAATGCGAGGAGAGCAAAATTTAAAGAGGAATACGAGAGGGAGCAGGCGATGAAGAACGGAGGAGCGGTAGAAGAGGTATCGAAGGAAGGAGATGAAGCGCCCAAGGAAGGAGATAAAGCGCCCAAGGAAGAAGATGACTCAGTGCCTAAGGAAGGAGATGGAGCGCTGAAGGAAGAGGAAAAGGTCCTAGAGGTCTTCAATAAATTCGAGTGGTGGGCGTTGCGTCTCTGCCCCTTCCGACAATATTGTACTGACTCCCATGGGTTGTGACAGCCCTCACTGCCACGAAAGCATCCCAATACCCGCCGAAAGACACCTGAATGCGGCGATCAGTCTAACATTCAAGCAGCCAGATCCTGCCACCTACGACTCATCTGCCTCTGTCACGGGCAGACCTGGACCATCCCTTGCTGTCGAACCGGCTGCGAACGACGACGACGACGCGATTGAGCTGACGAAGGGGCCTCAGCCTCCTGATGGTCCTCTGCATCTGCTGAGACATGCTCGGGTGTTGACAACGATGACGACGAAGTCGGCGATGCGTTATTTCAAGGATGATGGTTTGTGTCTCTGCCTTTTAAGCTCAGAATCTTATGATTACTCATGCCTCCGTGGTGTCGTTTGTTGCAGGCAATCATCAGTTCCTTTTTCGGACAATGAATGCGCATAAGGGAACTTGTGGTTTGTGGGAGGAGTTGCGAAAGAGGGGTGGTGTAAGCTTTTCAGTCACGATGGGAATCTGAAATTGAGGCTCATAATATACGCAGGGACCGATGACATGCCACATAGCTACAGCGACGACAAGAGAGAACTACCATTTGCATATGGTCTTGTAAGTTCTAGGCTCTCATGACTATCCAAATGCCGTTCTTAACCTAGGGTCTCAGGTCCCCCGTAGCGGTGAGAAACTATGACTACGACGTGTTGGACGGATTTGTCACGATAAATGAAAGTCTGTTGGAGCATTGGAAGAATCTTAGGATACAAAAGGGCATGGAGTTCAGATGGTGGGAGATGAGTATGCGGAAGCCTGGAGCCTGATGAGGCTTGTAGATGTACTCATGTATTTCTAGCTTTGCTTCTGCTGTTCTATCATCTATGGATTATGTACCAATATTCACCACTCACTATCCCGATCACGGAGTTGAGGAGTACTTAGTTGAGGATGTGAAGGCCGCCACCGCTACTTGAGCGCTTATGGAACGGAAACCCTCACGTGACGAAGCGGCAGGATGTTCTGTGCCACGCTTGTTACCAGCAGGCTTCCGGTGGCACCTTTATACTTTCCCGCTTACCTCCTTACCATACGCTCTTCTATGTCTTCCCAGTGACGAGCAGGATAATACTTGGACATTAAATGTCTGACATCCGGCTTCACTCGCTCGTACCAGCATCCAACTCTCGAAAGGCCCGCGGCTACGCCCGTCTGAGCAACACTGATTCGGATACCCCCAGCTCTCCTCTATCTCCCTCCGGCTCATCACCCTCACGCAACCAGCGAAGGGACGACATGTCACGCACAACTGGCGGCGCGAATAGCCCGCTATCGTCACGGAAACCGTTTTGGAAGGGGAAGAGGAGGGAGGAGTATGACGATGCAGAGGCAGAAGAGGAGGCGACGTTGCTCGGAGGAGGCGAGCAGGATGGCGCGTATCCGAACGAGGAGCAAGACCATGGGCCTTCAGACGCGGCTTCACAGGTAAACCTGACTATTTCTAGACCGTTTGATTTGTGCTAATAGAATACAGCGGTCAACGATTTCGCGGAAGAGCAAGTCTTCAACGAAAGACAAGTCCCGTACCATTCCTCTCCGTCCACCAGGTGTGCCACATACAGCAATCCTACTCGAGCATGTTTTTGAATAGCTATATCTTCTGCAGATAGTTTCCAAAAACGATATCCACCAAACATTGTGCGGAATCAGAAGTACAATGTCCTCACCTTCCTCCCTATCGTCTTCTATGAGCAGTTCAAGTTCTTTTTCAATCTTTATTTTCTCCTCGTCGCCCTCTCGCAGTTTATACCCGCTTTGAAGATTGGTACGTCCCATCTTATTCTCTTGATCTCCTCGTTTTCGGCTTTATGGAGCGTCGTACTCTGAGAATTATCGTAGCTTTACGAATTACCACTAATGTATCTACTGATTTGTAGGCTTTATTGCAACATACATCGCACCACTCGCCTTCGTTCTTCTCGTCACAATGGGCAAAGAAGCTTACGACGACTATAAACGCAATCTCCGTGACCGTGAAGCCAACTCTCAACGCTACCTCGTTCTCGACCCTTCTCCTTCCGCCACATCCACCCCCCACCGGAAATCCACATCGCGTTCGCCTTCCCATCATCACCGAACTGCTTCTCATCCCGACGATGACGAGGACCTAGAGTCAGGCCGGCTCAATTCTCATGATGATCTACCACACATGTATACACGCTCGGTTCCCTCGTCGTCGTTACGTGTCGGAGACTTGGTAATGCTAGAGAAGAACCAGAGGGTGCCGGCAGATTTGGTGTTGTTGAGGACGTCGGATGCTTCAGGGACGTGTTTCATAAGGACGGATCAGCTAGATGGAGAGACAGATTGGAAGTTGAGAGTTGCGGTGCCGGCGACACAGAAACTACCTAGTGAGGCGGAACTGGGCGGGTTGGATGCTGAGATCTATGGTGCGTTGGTCTTCATTGTTGTTAATAGGACCGTCACAAATGTATTTTCCGTGTGTTTCTATCTGTAGCCGACGCTCCCATCAAGGACATTCACACCTTCATCGGCACTTTCACGATCAACTCTCCTCCCTCCAACTCTGCGAATGAGGTCCCCATGGTCCAAGTACCCACCGTCGAGCCCCTGTCCGCCGAGAACGTGTTATGGTCAAATACAGTTTTGGCAGCGGGTAGTGCGGTAGGATTGGTCGTCTATACCGGACTGGAAACGCGAGCGGTGATGAACACGAGTCACCCGAAGACGAAGGTGGGGTTGTTGGATGAGGAAATCAATCGACTTGCGAAGGTGTGCATTTTTCTCTCTTTTCCTTGAATGTAACTTGCGCGAGTGGAAGCTAGATTTTGAATGTCGTTGATGCTTGTGATGGTGGTGTCTCGTAGATCTTGTGTGCTGTGACGTTCGCGCTTTCGGTGCTCCTTGTGGCGTTGAATGGCTTCCGAGGCTCGTGGTATATCTACGTCTTCCGATTCCTCATTCTCTTTTCGTCTATCATCCCTATCAGGTCAGTAAACACCGCCTTTTCCTTCCTAAATACCTCTGCCTGACCCGAGACATGTTATCTTCTAGTCTGCGAGTCAATCTCGACATGGGTAAAACCGTCTACGCGCACCAGATCATGAACGACAGCGAAATTCCAGGTACGATCGTCCGAACCAGTACGCTTCCTGAAGAACTTGGACGGATAGAGTACCTCTTAAGTGACAAGACCGGGACGTTGACACAGAATGGTACGTTTTCTCTGTTCAAAGGACCATGTCGACTGCACTGCTAATACCCAGGCGGACAGAAATGGAGATGAAGAAACTGCATATGGGAACGATGAGTTTCGGGTTCGATTCAATGGATGAAGTGGCACACCAGCTCGCGACCGCGTTCAGTGGACCCGGCGATCACTGTAAGCCTTTTCTTCTCGGATCGTTCCTACCCCCTCTTATAGTCTTATGAAACGACTCCACACCAGCCCACCTTCGCCATGGTTCCAGCACCGGCGCCCAACTCGCCACCCGCGGTCGCCGTGATATGTCCTCTCGTGTCCGGGATGTCGTTCTCTCCCTCGCCCTCTGCCACAACGTCACACCCGTTACGAATGACGACGGATCCATAACCTACCAGGCGTCCTCGCCAGACGAAGTTGCTATCGTCAAATGGACCGAATCCGTCGGACTCACGCTCACGTTCCGAGATCGCACGCGCATCGAGCTCAAGACACCGGCCGGACAGACCATCGCGTTCGAGGTCCTCGAGCTCTTCCCGTTCACGTCGGAGTCGAAGAGGATGGGGATTGTGGTGAGGGATATGCAGACGCAGGAGATCACGTTTTTGCAGAAGGGGGCGGACGTGGTGATGGCGAAGATCGTGCAGAGGAACGATTGGTTGGATGAGGAGACGGCGAATATGGCAAGGGAGGGTCTGCGCACGCTCGTCATGGCGCGGCGTAAGATGTCGGAAGCGAGCTATGCGGACTTTAAGCGTCGGTATCAGGAGGCTAGCGTGAGATTGGAAGGGAGAAACGAGGCGATGAACGCGGTTGTGGCGGATGGGTTGGAGAGGGAGCTGGAGTTGCTCGGGTTGACGGGTGTGGAGGATAAGTTGCAGGAGGATGTGAGATCGACGTTGGAGATCCTGAGGAATGCAGGGGTGAAGATTTGGATGTTGACAGGGGACAAGATCGAGACGGCAACTGTGATTGCTATCTCGACGAAGCTGGTGGCGAGGAATCAGTATATTCATCAGGTAGCGAAGCGTACGTCTCTTCTCTTCACCGATTGTTCTTGTTTCTTTGCCCTGACTGAGCGTCTGCGTTCATGCAGTGAAGACATCTGACCAAATTCGGGACGAGTTGGACTTCCTGCAGAATAAACTGGATTGCTGTCTTGTTATTGACGGAGAATCACTGCAGGTATGCGTAGCGCGTCACTGTCATTCCCAGGTTCTTGGCGTCGTCTAACCAGGTCTTTGGTACAGCTTTGCCTCAATCTGTTCAAGAATGAGTTTATCGAGATTACCACGAAACTGTCTGCTGTCGTCGCTTGTCGCTGTTCGCCCACCCAGAAGGCAGATGTGGCTCGTCTCATCCGTAGCTATACCAAGAAACGTGTGTGCTGTATAGGAGATGGTGGTAACGATGTGTCCATGATTCAAGCGGCGGACGTCGGTGAGTTCTCTCTTCTCCCCTATTCGTCTTACGAACTCATTTTTCGCTCTCATAGGCGTCGGCATTGTCGGTAAAGAAGGCAGACAAGCCTCGCTCGCAGCTGACTTCTCTGTCAACCAATTCAGCCACCTGACCAAGCTTCTCCTCTGGCACGGTCGCAACTCCTACCGTCGATCCGCAAAACTGGCACAGTTCGTCATCCACCGTGGTCTCATCATCTCCGTTATGCAGGCCGTGTTCTCTTCCATCTTCTATTTTGCACCGATTGCGCTGTATCAAGGGTGGTTGATGGTTGGATATGCGACGCTTTATACGATGGCGCCGGTTTTCTCGTTGGTATTGGATAGAGATGTGAATGAGGATTTGGCGTTGTTGTATCCTGAATTGTATAAAGAACTTACCAAGGTGAGACAATGTTTAGTTATTGTGTACAAGCCTGAACTGACTCTGTATTTCATAGGGACGAGCACTGTCGTACAAGACATTCTTCATGTGGCTCATGATTAGCGTTTACCAAGGTCTGTTACCCGTCAACTCTTGATATATGGACCTATCGACTCATGAATCGGTGGCATAGGGGCTGCAATCATGATTATCTCGCTTGTGCTCTTCGAGACCGAGTTCTTGAACATCGTCGCCATCTCGTTCACCGCACTGATTCTCAACGAACTCATCATGGTCGCTCTGGAAGTTACGATCTGGTCAGTCTGCCCTCACTGGTCTGTTTGACGCATGTACTAATAACTTACGCTACCCTAGGCATGTCTACATGATCGTATCCGAGATTGTCACGCTCCTCATCTACGCCGTCAGCATGTTCTTCCTTCAAGAGTACTTTGGTACGTCTCTATACCTACGGCCACATTTTTCAATGCAAGCGACTGACACTCTCGCACAATCGCAGACCTAAGCTTCGTGATGTCCGTCAGGTTTGCGTGGAAGGTTGCAGTGATTGTGGCGATCAGCGCTCTGCCTCTGTGGATCATCAAAGTCATCAAGAGTAGAGTCGCTCCCGCTGCGTCAAGCAAGCTGCTATAATACGATACATACTCACCACTAGACTTCTACGACGTTTTCTGGAACGATTGTGGGACCGCACTTACCTATGGACCCAACCTTCGCGGACCCTGATGGACCGATAAATTATGCCTGTAATTTCTTCGTCTCATATTTTTCTCGGGGCCTCTGCTCTCTCAGACTCCCACCTTTCCTCTTTCCTTTCGCGTACACTATGGAATATACTGCTTCTTCTCGTCATATTAACTTTTTACTTTGGGGGAAGCGTCGCGACACATGACATGGATGAAAGGATTGGCTGTTAGTGAGAACAAGTGGCGTTGGTGGTGCGCGTACGAATCGTATGTTGTATCATATCATAATGCTGCGATATGCAAGAGGGATTGGGAGTCACAAGAAAGAGAAACCCATTCCGTCGGGTCGATGCGAGAACTACAGGATGGGATTGTGGGGTAAAGAAATGTCAAAGATAAGGACGATTGGAAGTGCGAAAATAAAGAAGGAATGGATGGGACGAAGACGAGCGGGAGAACACGCAGAAAGACAGAGGCAGAGAGAAGATGAGAGTATTGCAGTGGATGGAAGCAGCAGCAATAAAGCAAAAACGAAGTGAGAAGAGAAAGATGAAAACGAATTTATGGGAAACAGTTCCTTCCACCCGCTAGGGTACCAACCCACTTACCATGTCACCGCTACCGCTCAACTTCCATTGTGCGGCGACGCAGGCGAGTTGTTCACCACGAACGGACTTCCAAAGAAGTGTCCATGACCATGGCCGGGCCCGTTAACATGTCCGTGTCCGTGTCCTGGTCCATGTCCATGAGCAGCAGGGTGCCAGTGTGGATCCGGAGCAGTACCACCTGGCCCGGTCCACAACGCGCTCCCAATCGGCGGTGCCCTCGGCGGCGCTCCTCCAAGACCTACTCCGCCGACCAAACCACTCGCGTTGACGTTCGCATTGAGCCCAACGCCAAACGCAGGTGCTGGTACCGGTGGAGGCATGCCCCAAGGAGGAACGCCCCTCGGTCCTGGCCCATGTCCCGGCTGTCCATGTCCATGCAGCCCATCTCCTCTCGGACTTCCAAACGGACCCATACCGATATTCCCTCCTCCACCCATGGACGTACTTCCGCCCATGCTCCACCCAGGAGCAGCGCTCGTTGTTGCTGCCCTTCGTCCAGTAGGCGGTTCCGACACGAACTCGTCGTCGTCTGCTGCAAGTGCTAACGAACCTGTAACGCCTGCTTTCCCGAGCGGACTGGGTGACCTTCGGATAGGCGAAGTTTGACCTGAGCCTGACGCACCAGAGCCAATGATGCCACTCGAGCTAGAGGAAGGTAAACCAGATCCGATCGACCCCTCGCTCGCACTTGGTCCAATTGCGCCTGGAGGACGGCCAATGGGTGCGATAGGAGTTGGTCTTCCAATCGTTCCAATAGCGGCCAAGTCGTTCACTGATGCTCGACGGCCAGAACCTGGAGCGAGGTTTGCCGGGGCGGGAGGCGAACCGATATGCGTCGCACTTGTTGGAGTTTTGGACGGGGGACCAATTGGGATTGGAGGAACGATGGGCCTACCGAAAGGACCATTCGCAGCTATCGGATGAGGACCAGAGGGACCGGCTTGCGGCTGCTGTTCTCTCGGGAAGTTCTGTTCGAAGGCGCTTCGAGGACCAGGCTGATAGTTTGGAGGTGGAAGTGGTTGACCATGGGGTTGGGGAGGGCCAGGTGGATGTGGAAGACCATTTGGAGGCATGTTCGACGGACCTGGAGGACCAAAGTTGCCGAAAGGTGTCGGAGGATAGCCACGTGGAGACATCATTCCGGGCCCTGGACCACTCGCAACTGGAGAGTATACCGGGGTCGACATCCCAGGCATAGGGTGGCCCATATGTGGCGTCATGGGAGGTCCGGGTTGAGGAGCGGCCGTGATGACAGCGGGTCGAGGAGGTTGTTGGTGTTGAGGGTGCTGGGGTTGAGGCGGTTGAGAGAGTTGCTGCTGTGACTGGGATTGAGGAGTATGTGGAGGTTGGTGTTGAGAAGCCTGGGACTGGCTTGAGGTAGAGGGAGTGATGACAGGCGCAGGAGTGGGTTTATTGAGGATCTTTTTCGGAGTGACATGGTTAGGCGACCGCTGAGATGATCCAGAAGCTGTAGGATTTCTTGGAGAAGTCGGTGACCGAACATTGTTCTTCGCCGCCGATGCAGCAGCAGCCCTTTGTTGTTGCTGTTGCTGTTTTTCTTTCTCCTTTTCCTTCTGCTCCTTTTCCTTCGCCTCCCTTGCCTCCTTCTCCTCCTTCTCCTTCGCCAGCCTCTTCTCTCTATCTTCCCGTTCCTTTTCCTCTCTCTCCTTCTTCGCCAACGCAGCAGCAGCCCTCTCCGCCTTCTCCCTCGCCTCTCTTTCCTCCTTCAGTTTCCGCTCCTTCTCCTCCCTCTCCCTCCTCTCCGCCTTTGCCCTCTCCTCTTTCTCCTTCTTCTTCCTCTCCCGCTCTGCCTCCCGCTCTTTCTCCTCTGCTAGACGTTTCCGCCTCTCCTCCTCTTTCCGTTGCTTCTCCTCCTCGGCAGCCTTGCGGGCGGCTTCGCGCTTGAGACGTTCCTCTTCACGTTTCTTGCGCTGCATCTCCTCCTGCTTGGCTTGCTTGGCCTTGAGAGCGGCCTCCTCGGCTGCTTTCTCAGCAGCCTTTTGAGCCTTCTCTTCCTCCTTGGCCAGCTTTTGCAGCCTGCGTCACATACAACAGTCAACACCATCACATCCCACGACAAAGGCATCACCACGATCAAAGCAGGCGATAAAAAAAAAGATGATGAACGCACCGCTTCTTGTCTTTCTTCTTCTGGTTCTCCTTCGCCTTCTTCGCCTCGCGCTCTTTCGATGCCTTATCCTCGTCCTCCAGCTCACGCAAAAGCTGTAGCTGCCGCTCCTGAGCGACCTTCTCACGATAAGCCTGCAGTACCCGCTGCTCGAACATTCGCGCGGCGAAGATGGAGAACATCTTCTTGCCCTCTTCCATCTTCTGCTCTTCCGTCAGGACCTACATTGCCCCATGCAGAACAAAGAACATCCCAGAATCGACATGTGCAGATAACGCGGATCGGGTAATCGGGTGAAAAAAAAACAGTCAGCAATTATCGGTCACACGACCACTGCGCGGCGGTGTGAAATGCGGGGGAGAGGAGATCTTATTGAACGTACCTCCTCTTCGTCATCGTCCTCGACATCCTCGTCCGAGCCTTCACTCTCGTCATCTTCGCCATCGCCATCTTCATCCTCGTCATCCTCGTCAGATTCGTCCTCTACATCTTGCGTAGCCTCCTCTTCCCGCTGCATCCGCCTCTCAGCGAGCTGCTCCATCATCTCCAGGAACTTTTGTCCGTCGTTCTTCAGCAGATCGTCCGCCACGGTCAAGATATTCCCTACGCCACACCGGACAACGCATCAGTAAGAACTTTGTAGATGGAGAAAAGGGCGCACCCGTAACGGCCAAGCTGTTGCCAAAGTTGAACAGACTGTCCCTCCCATTCGGCTTCTCCTCCGCTGCCTTCCTCCCTGCCCTCCCATTCGCTCTCCGTGCAGCCTTATCCTCGTCCTCCTCCTCATCTCCCTCTGCATCCTCGTCCTCCTCTTCATCCTCTTCATCCTCATCCTCCTCATACTCTCCCTCATCCTCATACTCGTCCTCCGCCTCCTCATCCTCATCAAACTCACTCTCCTCCTTCCCATTCACCTGCGCATGATGCCCATTCACCTTCCTCCCGTTCGTCATAACCGCCGGCTGTTGCTGCTGTGGCGTCACTTGTTGTTGCTGTTGCGGTTGCTGCTGCTGAACCGGCTGCTGACCCTTCGCCGCCCGATTCGTCCGATGTCGATCTTGCTGCGATTTCGCGTTCGCGTTCGCGTTCGCTTGCGGGTGGCCGACGACGGCGCCGTTCTTGTCGAGCTCGACGGAGCCGGGAAAGGGCCCGGGCCCGGGCGGGGGAGGGAGTGTGCCGCCGGAGGAGACGTAGCGCTGCTGGTAGTTCGCGTACTGTTCTAGCTCCTCGTAATAAGCATCGTACAGTACCTCGAGCTCTTCTTCTATCGCGTTTCTGCATGACGGGGTTTCCACATCATGATCATGAATTTTGAGTTTTGTTTTGAAATCGGGTTTGAGATATCGATCGCAGTTTTTTTGTCGATTCCGAGCGAAACGGAGAGAAGTGAGACAAGCAGAGAAGATACGAGAGAGAGAAGCAGAGTGAGTGTGCGAGTGCAAGTGCGAGCAGAGTCGGTAGACAACAATCGGATAAAAGGAGGATGAGTGAGTGGATGGATGGATGATGACGAAATCGGGGACCGGGCATCAAAATCGTCAGAGGAAATTTTTTTGGATGATGGAGAGAGGAAGAGAGAGAAAAGACAAACCGCTTCCTCCCACAGACGGCGCAGGAGCAGGAGTGTTTCTGCTGCTCCTTCATCTTTTTCAGCACGGCCTCCTTCTCGACTTTGACAAGGTTCCGGCGCTCCTGCTCGCCTAATGCAAGCCAGAACTCCTTGATGCGCTCCCGTTCCTCGCTCGAAGACGTCGACCATATCTTGTTGTTGGTTGTGCCACCGCCCGTGCCTCCGTGAGACTTTGCATTCGGTTGAGGTCGGTGTCCGGACGCGTTGGAAGACGGCGGCGATGGGTGTCGACCGTGGTTGTGATGGTGCGATGGCTGCCTCGGGGGTGCTGGAGCTGTCCGAGCTGCTGGTGGAGGAGCAGGCTGAGGCTGCTGTTGCTGCTGCTGTTGCTGCTGAGCGTAGTTCATTGGTTGCTTGCCTGCTGCTCTGGAGCTGGGAGGATGAGTTGCGACTGCCGCCGCTGCGGCGGCGACGTTCGGTGGCGGGGGGTGAGCCGCTTGAGGGGTGTTGGTCGTCGTCGTCGTCGTCTGCGGCGTCTGGGACTGTGTCGTCTGGGCTGGCGGGGGATGTGCCTGTCGATTTTGGCGGGCGGGAGCCATCAATGGCCGTACTGAGCCTTCCAGCCCGTTTTCGGTCGCAGGCCTCTCCTCACTCACCGTGGGTATCTTCTCGGCAACCCCCGCCCGTTTCTTTTTCTTTTTCCGATTTTTGGCCCCGGACCGCCCATCCCGATCGCCCTCGGCCTGCGTCGCGTTCGTCGTGTTCAACATGCTCGACGCGCGCACTCCGAACGTCTCCCCGTCCGAGCTCACCTCCTCCTCATCGTCCTCCCCGACCGACACCGACTCCGGCACGCCGTGCTCGTCGAACCGGCCCGTCGCGACCTGCTCCATCGCAAGGTGGAACGCCGCGTCGGAGAACATCGACGGGTCCACCGGCAGCTGCAGCGAACTCGGCCACCCAGCAGGCATCCCTCCTCCACCAGGCGGTCCGATTCCTACCCCCACACCGACACCGACACCAATCCCAGCTAAGCCTGCCATCCCCGATGGTAGATTACCCCCCGCTGCCTTCATCGCTTCCGCCGCCGCCGCGTGAGGATCCGAGGCGTTGTTGGCGGCAGCCGCTGCTGCTGCCGCGCCCGTCTGCACCATCTGTTGTGCGATGGCGTACATAGCCTGCGCCTTTGCCCCGCCAGAACGGCCACGAGGAAATTGGTCACCACCCGTCTGCGTTTGGAGAGGAAAGGGAATGGGGGAGGAGGGAGGGGAGAAGCGGGAATAAGTGGTCCGTACAAAGTTGCGTATATGCGCCGGCAACGACGCCCAGTACTCCTCGTCCGACGCTATCCCTAGTCCTCCCGCTGGATCGGCATCCATCCTTCTATAAAGCTCGTTCGCAGTCGCCAGCAGTTCCGCTTGAGCCGCCTCTGTTGCTGAAGCCGTCGTGTTCGGAATTCGGTGTAGTGTGTCGCCCTGGAGTGGGAGTTGGATGTTGACAGAGTGCGTGGTCGTGGTCGAATGAGTGTAGTTGTGCACAAAGGCGCCAGACTCGACGAGATCGCTCGCCATATCGGCGACATGTCGTTTGAGGTCCTCCTCCAGCTCGTCCTCGTCAGCCTCAAAGTCCAGTGGTGGCGAATCCAAGTCTCCATCGGCGAATGCATCCTCGTGCTCAGCAGTAGCCTTCCCTTTCCCCTTCTTCTTCTTCTTTTTCTTCCCGTTCAGGCTCTCCGTGTTAGGGGCCGAGGGCAGCGGCGGCTGTGGTTGAGGTTGTGGTTGTGGCGCCGTCCGTGGCGTCGCTCGAAGTGGTTCCTTCGCCTTCTGCTTGGTCGAGACCATTCCGGTTCAGAGTCAAGCTAAGCGAGAGTTGAGAAGCAGATGGGCCGCGGTGGATGTATGAATATATGTACGTGAATTGGCCGGCCTCGAGGGATGGAAAGTGGCGGTGTGCGTCGAAAGAGCGAGTGGAGGCGTAAGACAAGAAGCAGTTGAGATCCAAAGGCTGTATCGCGGTCAATGAGATCCAGTGCCTCCGAGATCAATTTCGGCTCGACGCGTCGCTTCACCAAATTCCCCGCTTGGCACTCTCTTCCCACGCCTCGGGATCGTGACGCCATTAAGTTCCTCTTCCGTTTCTTCCTTGTTCTCGAGATGAACTTACAAAGGCGGGTCTAACATGGCAAGTCGTGCGAGACATATCCCTTCGGATTCGCGGCTCCTGCTTTGGTCGATCGAATCGATACCATCAATCGACTTCCGATGAAAGGATCATTCTTCTCGCTCGGCGGCTTGCAATTGATTCGCGCTCACTGAGCTAAGATCCCTATATTCGCCGCAGTCTCCTCTGGTCTTTGGCGATGTCGCTCTGCAGGGAGGTATACTGGCCTGAGATCTATTTTCTCTCTTATATCTTTCCCTTTGGTCACAGCCCGGGAAAATAGAACAGTGAATACAATTCCTACTAATGGTCACACGGGCGCGAACTGGTCTCGAAATGTACATGTGCATCATGATTGAAGTTGAAGCCGATACTCACCATGTTCAGGTAGTCTCGTCTTGCTCACCTACCACCGTGGATCGGATACCGCACCTAGAGCACTTTCTCAGTATGTACGTTGGTCACCTGTCGGTGGTCCTTCCTTGGCGAGAATCACGCCCTTTTGTTGCTCTATGCTGTTTACATTATTTCCACCATTCCAACGTCTCAATACGCAAATCTAAACTCCGGATGGCCATCCCCCATATTATCCAAATCCTTCTGCCCATACCTATAATCTCTCCCACCGCGATCTCTAATCCTATTTTCTCTCCTCAGCCCAAAATAAAATATCGTGCACGCGATACCGCACAGCCAGATCATGCCGAGGGAGACGCCGTAGCCCAGGGGGTACGTGGGTGCTTGCGAGGATATGAAGATGTTGGAGGCGACTATGCCGCCGAGGTTGCCTACACCGATTTGAAAGGCGGGGGCGATGGAGCGTTTGTAGTGACCGCTGACATTCTGGGGATGGAGGGTGTTAGAGCGTGCATAACTTGAATGAAGGATTATCGTGTACGCACGTTGCTTAGCCAGGCGATCGTTATGCCTTGCGTCATGTAACCTCCAACCTGTGTAGCGTCTGCTTTAATTTCGAAAGATCCCGCCAGCAAGCGAGTGTTTGGATTGCAGGTACGCACCGTAATAAAGAAACAAGCCATATACCTCACCTTCGCACTCACGCTCTCCTGGCACAATAGAATCACATACCCAATCGACGCCACCACCAACCCCGCCATACAAAACCCATACCGATGCTTCACCCTATCGGTAGCCCATGCCACCACCAAACTGCCCACCGCCGCAGCTATATATATCGGGATGCTTTTCACCTGGGCCTGCGCGCTCGTGGTCCCGGGCTCCAGTTCGAGAACGATAGTGGGGATGAAAAAAGAGGTGGAGTAGCCCGTGTCGACGACGCCGAGGTACATGAGCGTGCCGATGTAGATCTTCCAGTCTGAGAAGATGCGAACGAGGGCGAGACGGTCAAGGCGGGACATCTCGAAATGGGGAGGGGTTTCGTGGGTGAGGCGGGTGAGGAGGAGGTGTCGCTCTGAGGGGGAGAGGAAGGTTGCGCGTTCGGGCCAGTCGACTATGAGGAATTTGAAGATGAGGGAGACGAGGATGGTGAGTAGGCCTTCGATGATGAAGATCCAGCGCCACCTGACCACAATCAATCCCATTAGACTTTCTCCGTTATACGATGGGTTGTATACATGAACTTACCCGCTGTACCCTCCGATTCCGTCCATGTGGCCCAGTGCGAACGCAAACAATCCACCGAACGCGCCCGCTAGGATCGCAGCGAGATAGAAACAGCTTATCCGCCACTGCAACTCGTACCGCTTGTAATACATGGATATTAGGTAGGCGCCTCCAGGTAATAGGCCTGCTTCAAATATTCCGAGCAGGAAACGCATGGCGACTAGACCTTGGTAAGAATGGGTGAGGCCTTGGCCTATGCTGACGATGCCCCAGACGAACATTAGGGAGCAGATCCAGGTTGAGGGACGGACTTTGCGGAGCATGATGTTGCTGGGGACTTCGAAGATGATGTATCTTAATCCGGTGTTAGTGCAGATATATGAGCTCTGGGTTATGCATTGAGGAATAGGGGTATGCGAGACTTACGAGATGAAGAATACGAAAAGCGCGATGTTGTATTGGTGCTTCTCTAGATGAAGTTCCGTCGACAAGCCTTGGATGTTCGCGTTGCCGATGTTTATTCTGTCAAGGAATGCGAGGAGGAAGAGGACAGCCAACGGAGGGACGACGTGATAGTCGATCTTCCGGAGAAGCTTGCGTTCGGCCTCGATGTCGACGCTAGTATCGGAAGTGGCAGATTCTGTGCGGGCTGGCTCTTCGAGGATGTGCGGGACTTTCTCCAAATCATCAGGAAGAGCTTTTTCGATGTTGGTAGATAGCGCTGTGGGAGCAGGAGGATCATTCACAGGCATGTTGGGGAGAAATGGGATCGCAGTGACGAGGTCCTAGGAAGAGAGGGCTGGTGATAAAATCTTGAGCAAGACCAAGACCATCAGTTGATATACAGCCTGACGCTAGCCCGGACGAGAGATTCAGAGCCTGTGAATTTCTTCAAGCTTGTACCCGTATGGAGTGGAAAGGTGGGAAAGGACGAGCTTTAGAAGCAGCCCACCGCGAGAGAAAGAAGTCATGAGATGATGTTTCTTGCGCCGGGATCGACTGTATACTGACGGGTGATATCGAACCACGAATGACAGAGAAACGTGATAAGCAGGTCAGAGGCTTCTGCAAGGGTCCACGATCTCTCGAATGCGGTTGACGAGCACGAAGATTTGACCACATGTGACAATCGAAAGAGTATGTTAAAGGATCCGAGTCCCTGGGTTGGTTGATTGGTCGAACGTGGGAGCGCTTGGAAGACCCTCGCCGCTTTGATGAAACATCAAAGAGAAACTATAGAACGAGTTTGCTTATTGAACCAGGCCGATTCGGAACATTTATCGAAGGATCACAAGTGGTGTTGGGTTAATTCCAGCCACAAGGGGCCTAGCAAGGTCAAAAACGGACTCCAAACTCGCTAGTGAGGCCAACCTCGTCTATCGAAGGCGTCGGCGTCACGACATAGTAGGGTGCCCATATGGTCGGCAAAAGATGGTGGGAACGTGTCAGATAGTGACCTCGCGTCATTCCCTAGGTGAGCAGGACATAATGTGGATATAGTAGAAGAACTCGAATCCGTCAGGCCCTGTGTGAAGCTAAGGTCGTCGTGGCGAGCAGCAGAAAGATAGTTCAGTCAAATCCGGCAAATGGCCGACGGAGTTCAATTTTCTCGCCACAGCCTCGGTTCTGGCCAAGTCTGAGGCTCGCAGCTCTCCCCCTCCATGACCGAACTGTGACAATTCTACCCACTATCGACTTTGTTTGTCTACAGCATGTTACTGGTATCTTGGGCCCGAAAAGGGTGGCCTTTTCTCTTAGTTTTGGTGATACTCCTTGGCAAAATCCTCCCATGACGGCTAGTCTGACCCTTTGACTGAAAGGCCCAGCCCACAGTGACAGCAACCTATTCTTGCAATCATGGTCAGGCGCACTTAAACTGCTACCGTAGGGGCTATAAAAGCTTTGTTGACTTGCATCTCTGGTTGTGCTCTTGTCTCTCTTCGTTCGTTTATTGACGCCCATCACGGTCAGCAAGCACCATCCAAAATGCCAGCAAGCGATACGCTCGTACCCGCTCCGCTTCCCTTTTCGGAAAAAATTGCCATCTCTGGTCTCGACCAGGATGTGGAGAAAGAGTTATCCGCCTCTGGAGCAGTGCCCGAATCTTTGACATCGGCACCCATCGTTGACCTCGAGACAGAACGCAAACTACTCTGGAAGCTCGACTGCCATGTTGTTCCCCCGCTATTCGTATTGTTTCTTCTCGCCTTCCTCGATCGAGTGAATATCGGAAATGCGAACATACAAGGCTTGTCTGCAGAGTTGAACCTGGAGAAGCATCAATACAATATTGCGCTTTTTATCTTCTTCATCCCGTACGCCGCGTTCCAAACATCAGTGCTATACCAGTACCGACTAATATTCACTCATATCCAGCTATATCATCTTCGAAGTTACGAACAATATTATACTCCGTAGACTTCACCCTTCTACCTTCCTCAGTGTCATCATGTTTCTATGTGGCATCACAACCATAGGTCAAGGTCTCGTTCGCTCCTTCCAGGGCCTCGTCGCCATGCGTTTCCTTCTTGGATTCTTCGAGGCAGGACTTCTACCAGGATGCGTATATCTCATTTCGATGTACTACAAGCGTTACGAATTCCAGAGGAGATTAAGCATATTTTATGTGTCGGGGATATTGGCGGGCGCGTTTGGGGGGCTGTTCGCGTTCGCGCTGGAACATATGGACGGGGTGGGTGGATATAGTGGGTAAGTGTTTTGTCAGAGCCTGAGTACAGACAATACGCTTGCTCACGCTGAAAACTCAGGTGGCGCTGGATATTCATTTTGGAAGGCCTTCTTACAGCCATTGTCTCCATCTTCGCCAAATTCTTTATCGTTGGCTGGCCCGAAAACGCCACGTTCCTCTCTCCTTCCGAACGTCTTCTCCTGAAGACTCGTCTCGCCAACGAAACTCCTTCGCACCTCCAGATGTCCCGCCTCGACCGCCTTGCGCTCACCCGTATCTTTTCAGACTGGAAGATCTACGTCGGTATGCTCATGTACTTCGGCGTCGTCAATACTGGCTACGCGACCTCCTTCTTCATTCCCACCATCGTTCTCGAGCTGAAACCAGGTACCACTAGTGCGGAGGCTCAGGTGAAGAGCATCCCGATATTTATGGTGGCGGCGGCGGTTAGTTTAATGATTGCGTGGGCCACGGATAAGGTGAAGCATCGATATGGGTTTTGCATGGCCGGCGTGGCGGTGGCTTCGACCGGATATGTGATATTATTGTGCCAGGAGAGTGTAAGCGGTAGTGTGAGGTATATGGCTTGTTTCTTCGTCACGGTGCGTATATTTTGTCGGAATGAATATTGGGATATGGTTGCTGAGACGTTGCTTCGGACGCTAGGTAGGATGTTACATGACCCAGGGTGTGACGATAGCCTGGCTGAGCAACGTATGTCCCTCATTCGTTGCGAATCTTTCATTTGCTCAAGAGGGATGCTAGAATGTTAGTGGCCACTACAAGCGGGCCATCGCTTCCGGATTCCAGGTTGGCATAGGCAATCTCGGTGGCATCATCGCTTCCAACATCTTCCTTGCCTCTCAAGCTCCGAGGTACCCTCTAGGTTACGGAGTTTCTCTCGCCATGTTATTGCTCTGTGGTTCTGCATGTACCGTGTTCTTCTTCGGGCTGAGGAAGGAGAATAATATTAGGGAGGAGGGCGGAAGAGATTATAGGTATGACGAGAAGGATGTGGGTAACATGGGGGACGGCCATCCGGAATTCAGGTTTGGATATTGACTAGCACGTCGTGGAACAAGCTCAGCTACTACTCATTCCTGCCATGTAACTTGTTATTAGTAGGTACTACTTACGTAGGCGGTAGTGGAAAGTTGCAACCTTCAGGATCTAATCTAATCTCGGTCACAACCGAACTCGCGTAGCAGCAGATCCTCAATGTTCCCATAATCCACTCAACGTTCGAGATTCACTTCTTCTCGCTTGTCATTGACTTTCCTGCATGCGGCCGAGATTGAACCTCACCGTGATTTAAAGACGCCTTGGGCAACTGGTGAATCAACGCGAATGACTCCGCCAGATAGGGAATGGACGTTCAATACATGTGCGTAGTTTTTGACAGGCCCTCCTGGATAGACCAACTGATGTCCTCCTTGTAGACTCGCAAGGCGCCAGCTCAGGCGCCTTCTTAAGGGACAGCCATGGACGTCAAATACTACTCCCTCGTTACAGCTGCTGGAATGAACAGGGTGAGCTCGACCCCGATGTACGACGCTCTCTACCACCCGACTATCCTCCTCGTCCCCCTATATTCTCCGCACCACACCACATCTGGATCCTTTGCTCTGCGCTCACTTCGAGGCCAAAACATACCTACTGGCTTCATGGAAATGAACCGAACTGCCGGTTACTCGAGTTTGATGGAGATAGGATCCTGCGCTGTTTCCTCCTTGGGCGGGCACTGGAGAGATTTCCTCGGGCAGAATCGGCGGAGATATGGGTAAGTGCCATTCATTTTTTGGGTTCTGCCACGATCTTACTCGCGACTTCTGCGTAGGCGACCGTTACTCCGCTCGTGGCCGGCCGCCATCTATCTATCATGGCAAAGCTCTTGGAACTAGACATCCATGGTCGGTATTTGAAGGTTGTAGGAACTCAAGATGTTGAGATTGAGGGGCCACCTCCGAGTGACATGCTGGAAGACGTATTCGAGGCTTTCATTTCCGCTGTGTATAGATGCTTCGGTGAGTGTGTTGGATTAAATCTGGTATTGGCATGAACTTTCTTATAGATGCATCCAGGCTACCAGGTTCTTTCACGATGGCTCGCCTTACTTTTTGATCCATGGTTGGACCGTAGCAACGACTACTTCCACTCCTGCCTGCACAATGTTCCTAAGGACTCATCGGCATCTCTTATCAAGCCCCCCTATGACCGCTTCGTGGATCATTTCTTTCGCCCACGCCACTGCGATGATACTCGTCCCACCCGTGTACACGTTCGCCATACACGTTTTCCTCTTGATCGAGTGCTGGAATTTCCTCCCGGTTACCCCCCTCCGCCACCATTGTTCGCCTCATCTTCTGACGAAAGATTGCTTGCACTGAAGACAAGTGGCCTGAATAGGCGCTTTGCTTCTCTCGGCTACGCTCTCCAACATGCCGTGGCCGGGGAATTAGCTTTCACTGCTACTGGAACTGATCCATCCAAGTTCCAGGGATCAAACATAATGAATGTGAATACATCAGTCTGAATCGCTATTCATTCCAATTGCTGATCAGCCCGATATCATCCCGCTTACCAGGCATTCTCGTGCTATTTGACCTCGGTCGATGTCACATCTTTCTTGAGCGAGGCCTATGAAATCCATGACTACGCTGCATCTACAGATGGACTCAGGAGTGAATGCCTAAGGGCTTTATTCGGTTTTGTTTATCATTGCTTCGGTGCGTAGACTTAGCTACCAAACTCGTCCACTTTCATGACATAGGTGAGCTGATGATCCCAATATTCACATACTTTGTGGCCACCCTAGGTCTGGAGAAGACTATAGAGTGGATGAAAGCGCTCTATATGCCCTGGGTCGAACTCGCTTATACCACTAGAACGATAGTCAACCGTTCGTATCGGCACCAGACATCTTTCGTGGGCGAACGCAGCTTCCCCTTCGTCCGCCCGATGTCCAAAGGCGAGTTGCTCGTGTATTCCAGTGCGCTCCAGGCGTTCACCACGTTGGATATTGCCGGACTGGATGTATCCCGGAAAGAGAGGGACCGTGCACGCGAGTGGCTTATGACGCGCAGAGCTTTTATAATCGCGAAGAGGCATTGGTATAGCAAGCCACCGGACAGTGACAAGGCTCCTTTCGCAAGGCGAGGGTGGTTTTTGCCAGGGTCGGATTCTTCACCACCTGGTGAATCACCTTCCACTCTCATGTCGCAGAAGATACAGTCACAGTCACCGGTGCCAGGATTTGCAGATCCCTTCGACCCTAAACCGAGGAAATTCTCAGAAACGCCGAGACCAACCACGTCAGCAACCTCAGACCTCAAGGCATCACCGCACCCGCTGCACGATCTAGTACTGCGAAGTAAGGAGCGGGCGACTCGACCGGGCGTAGCGGCGTTGCAGAACTTGGTCAAGAAAACCAAGCGGTTTAAACCTAGGTAGCGTTTACCATACATTTGTATATTCCTCCGACACACAACCAATAAAGGCATCGTATGTTTTACTTTCCTCAAATCCTTCGATGTTGAGCATTTAATCAGTCGTGCTTTCACCAGTCGTGCCCACTATGCGTATTCTGACTCCAAGGGGGCCATCTCAAGAATCTCGCCCTAGTATGGACCTTCGTTCAGTTCACGCCTGAAGACCATATCTTAGTGTTGCTACGCGACTGTCTATGTGAACTCGCCCGCGGACAACGCGATTGTTGAGCCTCGAGAGTCGTTTGTTGGCATGTGACGAGAGTGACCAGGGAAAAGAGCACGGGCACGCCTTACAGTGACCAGTCGTTTGAGCCTCAGGCCCTCGGATCACCCTGATCGGCGAAATATCATCATAACTCCCTGCGTTGTCCATCACACATTTCTGCTTATGATTTGTGGTGCAGAGCGTCGCTGAGCAAGCCTTGAACTCTTGGGTTGTCATGTGCTTGCAGGTCACCTGGAGGTACGTGCTCTGTGCCCCATCGCGTTTGCATCGCTTGCAGGAACAATCTCGTCGCAGGGCGCCTTGGACGAGCCGTCGGACCTGTCCTAGATTCAACTGAACCTCAGATTTAACCCGTACACGTAGGCTCTGACCAACCGTTATCACCTGACGTGAAGATGATCGTTCACTGTTACCGTACGCGTATGCTCTTAAAGCTCTTAAGTTCAGCTCAACAAAAATAGGGGCATTTGGCGCGGCGCTCGCGGGTGGCACTGGAAGATCGCGGTGACGCAAAGTGGCGGGGAAGTGGGGACAAACCTTGAAACGTCTTGGGGCGGTCACCAGCTGCATTGCGACTTGAGAACCCTTACGCAACGCCTTGACCCCTTAATTGATCGTTTTGTTTGTATTTACGAGCGGAGAGGTTTGCATGACACTTCGGGGTGCACTTCAAGCTTCATCACTTGACGAGTGAGTGACAGAATTTCTCATCGGGCATCCGTCCCCTAATTCTCATGACGTTTATTTCAGTCGTATAAAAGGACAGGTTCCACCACCATCCTCCACGGGTCAGTTTCAACAGGACCATTCCCTTCGAGGACGGCGGACGTTCTATCGACACTTGTGTTTTGTGGTCACCCGGCTTTGAAACGTACAGATGGCATTTCATCGTCTACTCTCGAATGTGGTTGTTACCACCTTGGCTCTATGTCTCCTCTCAGAAGCAGGCTCCATTTCTACGCCCTCGGCGCGGGCATCTAATGCGGACCCACTGAACACCACAATTACCTTGGACTGTGCGTTCTCGGTCGCTTCTTCACAACACACCCAACTTATTGAGAGCTACGTTTTCGGTGCTTACTGCAGATGGAACTTTCATCGGGACGAGCAACACTACCAGCGGTATACTCTCGTTCAAGGGTGTTCGCTATGCTGATGCGCCTACTGGTGACAACCGTTTCCGAGCTCCCATATCGCCTCCGACTACACAGCTTGGCACTGTTGATGCTAGTAATGTATGACCTCTTCTTAAATTCCTTCCATTATTTGTTCGGAGTTACAACACATTTATATGGCCGTGATATTGTAGTTTGCGGACATCTGCATCCAAGCGACTTCCACCAGTGTCACGGGAACTCAGTCGGAAGACTGCCTCTTCGGAAACGTAAGCCTTCCTTCGTCTGCTATCGATCCACTCTAATTGCCGTATCATTTCCGAGCAGATATATGTCCCCATCGGTACAACACCCGATTCTCAACTGCCCGTTCTGGTCTACTTTCACGGTATGTTTGGGTTTCTATTCTCCAAAATGGGAGTCAGAACTGAATCGCAAGGTACCCATAGGCGGAGGGTTCCAGGCAGGAGATACAACATCGTTCTTCCCTGACTTGTTACTCGATACTTCGGCAGAGCCTATGATCTTTGCCACTTTCGCGTATCGACTGGGCGCGTTCGGCTTCCTCGGCAAGTATTTTGGATGGCCTTGAAGCTCATACATGCTCATATATCCTTCTAGGTGGTCCTGAAGTCTTTGCTAATGGCGATGGGAACGCCGGATTATTGGACCAAGTAAGTATTAACTGCATGGAACGTGTTCAAAGCGGTTGATCGTCGCAATCTAGCGTGCTGCACTTCGTTGGGTTCAAACATATATATCCGCCTTTGGGGGAAACAGCGGGTGAGTCCGTCAACACAACATGATATACTGCCAATACTGACTAGACCACCTTTGCGTGTCCCCCGAGATCAGCAATGTGACGATTTGGGGAGAGTCCGCCGGTGCTGGCGCCATAATGTTCCATCTTATTGCTACTGGAGGGGACAACGAGGGACTTTTCACAAGAGCCATTGGTGACTCGGCTTCGTTGTCTTTCCTTCCTCCGTACACCGATGGATTTATAGAGACATTGTACCAGCAGCTCGCTATCAATGCGTACGTTCAACCGTTCAACCGTTCAACCAGAAGACAATCCTCTCCCCTAACGTCTTTGGTGAATACTTGTCAGTGGATGTGGCGGTGTGACCGATTCTCTTGCATGCTTGCGAGCGGCCAATGTCAACGCTTTGGCGAACGCGAGCAGCGTCACGCTGAAGGCCCGTCCAGCTGCCCTCTTCCCCTTCGCTCCGTCCATAGACGGAACGTTTCTCACCGAGAGAACCACTGAGGCGTTCGCAAATGGACGTTTTGCACAAGTTCCTGTCTCTATCGGGTACGTTCATTTGTAACGATGAAAAGGCGAATCGAGAAAGACGAGCTGACTGATCGTTCAGCTCCAACACCAACGAGGGAAACAACTGGTCCGAAGGTCTCCCCACGTCGTCGGGTGCCAACGTCGGAGTATCGGGTGCTACGAGTCAAACCGTTTTCAACTTCCTCGCCGGACAATTTCCCAATATCACACAAGAAACGTTCAGCTTGATCGAAGAACAGTACCCCATAACGAGCTTCAACAATTCTTTAGAGCTTCAGACATCGGCGATCTATGGGGAGGCGAGATACATATGTACCGCGTTGCTGATTACCGGAGCTGTGACGAACTTTAGCAACACGGCATACCAGTATCGGTAAGCGTGTTATTTATAAATTCAACAATTTAGCTTTACTCATGTGGCCCTTAGTTATGACAACCCTGATGCTCAGGGGTTCACCGTGCATGGGTCTGATCTCACGGCGTTCTTCAGTTTCTCGAACCCGTCTTTGCCGCTTTTCACAGCCATGAGACAATACTTCACCTCGTTCGTGACCGGTGGCGTGCCCGTTGCGACTGGCGAAAGCAATAACGAAGCTACCTGGGAGGTATGCCCTTCATTGCCCAGTGTGTGTTCAGTACTCACGTAATTCTTGCTCAGCCGGTCAATACGGCGACTGGGACGCCTAGGATACTGTTCCATCCCGATGCAGTGGCTATGGAGGTCGACGATGCCTTGGTCTCTAGGTGTGAGTTCTGGAGGACGACGGATGTCCAATTGCAGCGGTAGGATCATGTGTACGACGCATTGTTTCGTTGTCCGCAAAGCCTCGGGTTCATGTTGTATACAGATGATGCCAGTGAAATCATATCGAGGGTAGTTGTCATCTCTCTTGGCTTCACCGTCGCACGTATCTTTACTAATTTGTGGCTCCCAACAGGCACACACCCTCTGATCCGTCAAAAGCTGTCGGAAGTTGTTCAATGCCCCAGCCCTGAAGAACAGTTCACACCGCACGATCGACGTAAGGCTCGCCACGCCATCTTTGAAGTCTGCCGAAAGAGCGTACCATTTACGGGATTGTGTAGCACAGGCGCGACATTTAGTTCAATACTATTGTACCAGACTGGCAGACTCTGCCCTGACTACTTAAGCTTATTATTACTACACGTGGACTTGTCGCCGGAGTTTCGAGGCTGATATTCACGTGACTCTTGTTGAGAACAAAAGTATTGATCTTACTCGATCTCCCCACGACAACGACATTGGTTCACCAATCTCGCTACCGCACCCAAATCAATTCCTCGATACCATCCATGAAGAACAGGCGCAAGATTCAGGCCCGAGCGACATCCTCTACTCTAGGTACGTCACCCAAACACTGTCAATTGACCATAGCGCTGATGCACCAATCCGATACAAGAAGTGAGTAATGGGGACTCGGAGGTGAATCCAAAGCGCAAGATCCAAATACCAAAAACACACTCATCTACCAAACGGCAGCGGATCTCTCAATCACTTATGACTGTGAACTCTCTTCCATCTTCTATGGGCGAGGATTCATCTGGACAGAAGCGAGTTCTATTAGTTCACGGCTGTGGAGACTGCGGCCAGCTCGGCTTGGGCGCTGGTCCAGTCGATATTTCCAGGCCACGAGTGCACTCGTTATTAAATGATCTTGTCGAGGCCAGCACCATGGGACCGTAT
Organism: Stereum hirsutum FP-91666 SS1; assembly: GCF_000264905.1. NCBI lineage: Eukaryota > Fungi > Basidiomycota > Agaricomycetes > Russulales > Stereaceae > Stereum > Stereum hirsutum. Next base: position 68,582 of record NW_006763141.1, on the reverse strand, counting down.
GGCATCGAGCAGGTCGCTGCTGGTGGCATGCATTCTCTCGTACTCGATTCTAATGGGATGGTAAATATCATCGTCTTTTGTGAGGTTTTAACCGTGGAAAGTTATTAAAAGTTTGCTCTCGCATATTAGGTATGGTCTTTCGGTGTCAATGACGATATGGCACTTGGACGGGTGACCGACGGTTTGCACAGAGAAGCAGAAGAAGCAACACCGGGGTTGGTGCCCAGACTCGATGATCGCGTAGCCTTTGTAGCAGCGGGAGATTGCTTGAGCATTGCCCTCAGTGCCGAAGGCAAGGTATATGCCTGGGGGACCTTCAATGTGAGCTGTTCCTGGTTATGGTGCATTCATGGTCACCAATTCTTTCCCTAGTCAGATGGCCTTCTTGGTTTCGACGGAGTAATCGGCCACCCGAAGAAGGTTCTTCAACCCAAAGAGCTTCCGGACCTCGCAAAGGTACCAATTTCGAGCATCGCGTGTGGAAACAACCATGTTTTGGCCCTTTCGCGGTCTGGTCGTGTGTATACTTGGGGGGATGGGGTACAGTACCAGCTTGGACGTAAAATCCTCTCTCGTCGGATCACCAGCGGTCTTCGACCTGAGCCATTACACCTCCGCGATATAGTCCTTGTGTCGGCCGGTAGCCACCACTCGTTTGCTGTGAATAGTGGCGGGATTGTGTACGCTTGGGGCCTAAATCAGATGCATCAGACAGGCATCAGTGACGACGTTGGAGGCGCTCAGTCCCACGTTCATACTCCTACCCCCGTTCGAGCTTTACACCCGGACCTTCATTTGGGTGCGCACGTCATCCAAATCGCAGCTGGAGAGCATCACAGCCTCTTTCTACTCAGCAATGGCGAGGTCTGGGGATGTGGCCGTGCAGATCACGGTCGTTTGGGTCTCACCGATGATCACCCCGTCATGCTCGCCATTGCCGCTCAATATCAACACGACCTTTACAGCTTGCGAGCTGCGAATGCGCGAGAATCCGGACTTAACATCATGGACGAGCCTCTGCCACAACTTGTGCCAGATTCCATTGTACGTGAACCAACTCGCGTGTATTTTCCTCCCCCTCCGACAGTCGATTGTCCTACGCCACTTGTTCCCTCCCACGGCTCACCGGTCTCTTCTACGAGAATACTCGGACTGCGCTCTGCTGAGCGATATAATCTCGCCTGGGATGACCAAGGCTTTCTTTATTCATGGGGGGAGGGCACTACAAATCAGCTAGGGATGGGCGATGATGTGGACGAGGCATCAACTCCCACCAGGGTGTGTTGCAAGGCCCTGAGGGATTATGCGGTCATTGGAGCAAGCGCTGGCGGTCAACATGTTCTGCTAGTGTGAGTGTATTTTTTTGCGGTAGCTGCTACTCGACGACAAACTGATCCATCATGTCCAGTGCGGTCAAAAGGTCTGAATTGTATGATTTCTTGGTCCGTGCCGCTCAGCTGACTTCGAGACGTCCCAGACATCAGGCGCTATTGTTCTAGTGCATGATGCAATTTTGCTCTATTTTTTGTATTCGAACTCGGATTACGGGTGATGTCGGATGTATTCGATGCACTATGCAAATGCACTCGTGAATGTGGTACACAATTTACGTTGTAGCTGTCTGTTCCCTATATCTGTCAGAATGTTTCGGTCGACTGGGCTGTTGGTCATCCGTTCACGTTCAAAATCTAAAAGGCTCACAAAGCTATTCCGAATATAGGGATTTCTAATAACTACCGCACCTGTATCTGTTTACGCGATCACCGTCAAGAAATGCAGCACATAGCTCAACTGCAGCCGGGCCATGCTCGAAATGTCCACGGAATAGTATTGCAAGCCCATACAAGGAGGTATACAGTGTTACACGATAAACGATGTCCATGGAGATATAGTATCAGACCAAGCCATGTTGCGTATCCATATATGCGCAAGCACGACGAAACCAGTCTAAATGCCGCCCTTTCAAGGAATTGTCTTACCCTGTGTGGCGCATCAGTTGTAGGCCAAACAATATACGAAAAAGACGCTCACCGACGGGGCAGGGCTATGCTCGAGGAGCAAACCCTAAGCATCGGGATCAGCGACGAATCCCTGACGGAAGGGATCGATTGCTGCATCTGTTCTGCGGTACCACGGTCTCAAGGCTCTCGCACTTCGGTAAATGTCGCGTGCTGTCTGGAGACGAGAAAAAGCAGCTGACACCGCAGGCTGCGGAAGACGAGTGAAGGTCTGAAACTCGCGCATTCCTAGCAAGTGGCGGCCGTCCCAAGCAGCAGAGACAGTAATGAGGTCCAGTGCGGAAAAGGCCGTGTATCGTGAGGTGGCTTGTGTGATGTCTCGTACTCTGGCGACGGTGAAGACGAGACAAACCAGGGCCGCGTATCTTGAAGTGACCCCCCGCTCACGGAAGCTCTCCAACAGGACCTGACCTGCGGGCTCCCAGAGCGCCCGAATGACGGTGGGGAAATACTCGGCCTGCTGGAGTAAAGCATCAAAGGATGCTCCCGACTCTTGACAGAAGTCGGCGGGCTGAATTCCCTGAGGAAGAGGCCAGGGGTGGAGCCGAATACGGTCCATGGCGAGTTGAAATATGGCTGCACGAGCGGCACGATGCGCTGTCGCGTAGTTCAGGATGTCGTCCGCGTTCATCCCGCTGATGACCTGTGTGGGCAGGTGTGGATGGTTATTCATGTTGAAGAGGCCAGGGCCGGACATGGTTAATTTTATAGAGGATAGCTTGGAGTGTGAGATTTGAGAGGTGTTTGGATGGAGGAGTGGTGGGCTGGAGCTATTTGTTCGTAAATCACCCAGTTTTATAGACGTTTGCGCCACCCCCGTCTGGCTACTAACACAGAGAACGAAAGGAGAAAACCCCAAAGGACAAACAAGAGATAGAGCCTAGATTTGATCATTTCAGGCATAGTGCTACTGCACCTGTCCAAGGTAGGAGATAACACTCAGCTGGAGGCATGATACGAGCCACAAGAGTGGAATAAAATCAAGATGATGATGTCGTCAATGGGAAGGGACGTTCGAAAGCGGCATAAAGAGATAGAACCTAAGTTTGGTTGTCTCTGGCATGGTGCTACTGCACCTGCCCAGAGTAGAAGATAACACTCAGCCGAGCGCACACAGTGCAGTATCGTTCAGATGAAGGTGGCGTCAATGAACAAGGGATGACTCCAAAAACAGCTTTGAGGACAAGTGAGTTAGATAAACTGTTACTTCTAGCAGACAAGCACAGCCTTAGATGCGTGACTCCTACATGCAAATAGAAGCCGTGCAGACCACTGCATGAGAATATCAGGCTTGTGGATGAATCTGATTCCAGCACAAAGAAGACTTGAAGGCCCTCGGTCTCGATATGACTGTGAATCGGTGACGATCTTGTGAGCTTCCATGCTAATCAGAATGAAGACGAACTTGAAAGTGATTGGGCAGCCGATAGAGCAAAAAGTCTATGCAGTGTTGAGTAGAGTCCGAGAACACTGCCGACACTGTACGGTGGCGTAAAGAGACTTGATTCCTTCACACACCGCATTTGGTATATGGTGGACAACCAAGGCCACGTGCCGGACTCCGCCTGTTCCGAGAAATGTTTGAGCGTGTTCGGCAGATTCCGGGTGGCGAAAACTATACCATCATGTCAAAATTTGAACTTGAAGAGCTAAGTAACATCCCTTCGATACACACCCTATCACTAAATTATATTTGAGAAAGTGTAGCCTACTTTGGTGTATACCATCTTTTTCTCAAGAGGATCTTACCAAATATAGCCAAAAGCTAGTAAAACTCTAGCTCCTCAATCATTATTGTTATTCATCACATAGCTAGGTACATCATCTTTGAGCTTCCAATATAACTTCTTCTACATTATTACTATTAAATGCGCAAGATAGAGACAATAAACTGGACAAATGAGCAAGAAGGACTGTAGTCCGCCACAGTAACGGAGAACGCGCCCAAGACAAAGACGCCACCGCCACCGAAGAGGGCATGATCATGACATAATGATATAGCAAATGGGAGTCCAGAGGGGTCCAGGGGAGGGAAGCAAGGTATACTCAGAGTACAATACGGTCCCATGAAGAACAACACTCCAATCTATAGCCAGGTACATGCATTAAATACGTACTGCCACAGATCCAGAGTCCTCAGCCTCAAGTTTGAGACGCGCAGTTCCCGCAGGTGCGGCGAGGTGCGGCGTCGCGTTTGGCCAGGACCCCTGCATATGCGGATCAAGGTCCCATCCGAAAACCTCAAAGATCGCCCTTTTTGTCGCACGATTTTTGGGGTATTTTGGTACGCATGAGGATGAAGCCTCGGCTTTTTGGCTATTTTGGTCCGCATGGTCGGATGGAACATCGCTCCGCATATGGCCTTTTCGAGCCCTGTATGCCAAAATTTCGCCCTAAATCTGAATCTTTGGGTCGTTTTGACACCGATTTTTGTCGCATCACGGGCCATTTTCCGGATGGGACATCAAGGGTGCGAAGGCCATTTTGTCCGCACTACGGATGGGACAAAAGCGGAATTTTGGGTCCAAATTTGTCGCACCAGGATGGGAGCTCGACCCGCAAATGCAGGGGTCCTGTTTGGCCATTGTTTGGTTCGCACGAAAGCTGGCAGTGTAAATCCTTCAGTCAGACAACTTGTGCACGAGTCAAAGCGAACATTGCAGAAAATTTTTAGATACAAGTCAGTGCAAGTAAAACTGTAAGGATAACACAACTTGCTCACTGGAATATCCTGTGGCAAACACATCACGGATTCCCGCCGAGGCTCACAATCAATTGTGCCGGATAAATGGTGGCGCAATGTGGCCATGGGTTAGGTGCAATTGTATTGCGCTTAAAAATGCTTATTTACGCTGAAACAGGTCGTTAGAGTTTAGAAAGCTACGGAATCTTGGGATCGGCCCCATTTCTAGACCCGCCGAGCTCGGCCGGGATCGATGCGTCACCAAAGAAGGTGCAGTTTGGGACTCAGCGTGGGACTTGCCAGCGCATTCATCATTTTCAGGCTGAATCCCTTTCGAGGTGTACCGCCATCATCCGCTCTTCCCTCGAGTTTGAAGCTCCCGCTGGTCCTCCTTCGTCTTCACCATCGGCCTTCACTTAACGCTACCCGACGCCTTTTCTTTCGTGTCGCCCTACATGATGGCCTTGGACTTTTCGCAAGACGAGGGAGTGTCGACGTGAAGGTGTTTGATCTACATAGTTTGTTTCGTTCCCTTCTCTGTTCGTACACAATCTCGTCCCTTTCTACATCCCCTCCGCACAAGATGAAGCAGACATTGTGCTTCGTCTTCGCAATAGGGGATGACATCATCATTGTGCAGCGCGAACACGGTCGCTCGCGACGCGTCGTGGTATGTGTCCTTCCGTCCTCAGGACTCCGAGACATTGATGCTCTCATCCTTGTCGTTCTTTACTTCTTGTCCCTCTCGTTTTCAGCACATCGTATTGTGCGCATCTACATATAGGCATATAATTTTTGATATCAGCAATCTATGATACTTTTTCATTCATTTATTTTTATTTTTTGCACGACCTGTATATGTTCCCTCCTGGATACTTTCTCTACCTTGCGCACTTGCCCACGTATACATATATGTAGCAATGTTTCTCATCATCACTCTGAATGCACGATGCCGTTAACAACGGCGCTTTTGTTACTCGACTACGTTGTCAGAATGAAGAACCAAAAGTACAACCGAGCCGAGACGGGCCCATGGACAGATTTTGAGGGCTTGTAGTAACTTGGGCACCCTCGCTATAGGCCTTGCAATATGTGAATGAGCACCATAACCCATTTTACTTGTTGTAGTAGTATTTCAGCAATTGGATCCCATATATGACCTTGCGAACGAAATATATGAGCTTGCAGGACTCGGCGGTTTTCCGTGATGGCCAAGGCACAAATCATGCCCGTATCAGCCGGAACAAAATCGCAGAATATTTCAAAGGAATGATTTTAGAAAATCTGTTCCAATCTGACCTGCGTATATACTAAATCTTTCGATTTTTTCCGAGTATTTATGATAGGATAGGTACACGGGGAGTCCTGAATTGTGCGCCACTTCTCCCGCTGGTTCGCACTTTCACTGAGTACCAGGTGACCTGCTGGCACATGACACCCCAGGAGTTCAAGACTGCTCTGCACCACATATTATAAGCAGAGATGCGTGATGGGCGACACAGGGAGTTATGACGATATTTCGCTCATCAGGGTGATCCGAGGTTCAAATGACTGGTCACTTTAAAGCGTGCCGTGCTCTTTTCCCTGGTCACTCTCGTCACATGCCAACAAACGATTCTCGAGGCTCAACAATCGCGTTGTCCGCGGGCGAGTTCACATAGACAGTCGCGTAGCAACACTAAGATATGGTCTTCAGGCGTGAACTGAACGAAGGTCCATACTAGGGCGAGATTCTTGAGATGGCCCCCTTGGAGTCAGAATACGCATAGTGGGCACGACTGGTGAAAGCACGACTGATTAAATGCTCAACATCGAAGGATTTGAGGAAAGTAAAACATACGATGCCTTTATTGGTTGTGTGTCGGAGGAATATACAAATGTATGGTAAACGCTACCTAGGTTTAAACCGCTTGGTTTTCTTGACCAAGTTCTGCAACGCCGCTACGCCCGGTCGAGTCGCCCGCTCCTTACTTCGCAGTACTAGATCGTGCAGCGGGTGCGGTGATGCCTTGAGGTCTGAGGTCGCTGACGTGGTTGGTCTCGGCGTTTCTGAGAATTTCCTCGGCTTAGGGTCGAAAGGATCTGCAAATCCTGGCACCGGTGACTGTGACTGTATCTTCTGCGACATGAGAGTGGAAGGTGATTCACCAGGTGGTGAAGAATCCGACCCTGGCAAAAACCACCCTCGCCTTGCGAAAGGAGCCCTGTCACTGTCCGGTGGCTTGCTATACCAATGCCTCTTCGCGATTATAAAAGCTCTGCGCGTCATAAGCCACTCGCGTGCACGGTCCCTCTCTTTCCGAACTGGCTGCCGGCACCAGTTCGCAGGGACCAAACAATGGCCAAACACGCCGCGCTTGCGGTTGCCTCACCATAAATTTAAGACTTGTCCTGACCAGACCTGACGTGTCCAAACGGAACCGGAACTCTATAGCGCTATATCGTCTAGATACCTACGTACGCACATCCCATTTCCTTTTTTCCCTCAAAACACCATTACTCATTTTCTTTCAGATAAACAACTAGAAGCCAGCGCGTTTCCCAGAATGATGGCACCCATCCACACGCTCCACAACGAACTGGTATACACCATTTTCTCATTTCTTGTCATCGACGATCCTCCGCATCGTATTGCACGTATCGGCGGTAGCAAATACGATCTTGGCTGGATCAAGGCGACACATGTCTGTCGTCCATGGCGCCAGATTGCACTGGACGCCTCGGTTCTTTGGAGTGATATTGTATTCTGTCTCGGGCCCATTTGGGCCACCCAGATGATGGAGAGGGCGAGGTCAACACTTCTTACAATCGCATGGGACTCATCAAAACTCTTCGCCAAAGACCTTGTATCCACTATCATATCCGACCACGCGTCTCATGTTCAACGACTCCACATTAATTGCACCGATGACTGGCGGGTAATCCAGGACATGGTCGACTCCTTCGATAAACCAACCGCACTGTTGCAGGAGTTCAGACTGACTTTTGAGCTGGGATTATATCCGCGCCACCCGATCAACTTACCTCTTCACTTCCTGTCTGAGGCGCCGAACCTCCGGATCCTCGAGCTGCAATATTGCTTTGTGCCTTGGGCACGGACATCGCTGTTCCGAGGCCTCTCAGTCCTCAAGATCACACATTATTCAAGCGATCTGTTATCATCGGTTTCTACTTCTCCCACAGCATCACCTGCTGGCACCCTTCGTCCCACCGCTGCAGAATTCCTAGCCATCCTCCAAGAGATTCCGTCACTGCGTATACTCGAGATCAGCGACGCCCTACCTGCTTTTACTGCCCACGCAGTCGCCCTGAGACCTCATTCCATACATCTTCTCCACCTCCAGTCACTTCACCTACAAGGAGACGTATCGGATGTGCTGGAGTTCTACCATTCTCTGGTAATACCCCCTTCCGCTAAGCTCGCTCTACGTTTCAGAGTGAGTCATCACCCCCAGGAGGCGTGGAATTCATTCTCCCAGATGGTTACAGAACGCCTGAGGGTCTTTATACCTCTTTGTCCTTCATTCATGTCGCTATATCTTTTCCCTTCTCCCGAACACATACATTTCGAACTCGCCCCGGGTCTCTGGACTGATGGCGGCCGCTCCGTGTTCAACACCACTCTACAAAACGTCTGTGGTGGACCTAGGGAGATCGTCGACATTGAAGCTCTTCAACATTTCCTCTTCGCAATCGATTGGTCCACCATCCGCTCGTTGTATCTTAATGACACACTCTTCAACCACGACTCAGGGCCAGTCATGTTCAGGCGTCTTCTCGACGCGATGCCTAACCTCGAGGCACTAGACATCCCCGACCAATGGGTAGCCTATCTCCCTTCTACCCTCGCTAGATATGCCTTTCAGGATGACACATGGACAACGACGGTGGCCCTGAAGCTCAACTCCATCAGATTACGGCGTATCTGCTATGAGCCTGGCGTTGACGAGGAGACGTGGTGTGCGAGATTTCGAGAAGTCCTCACGACGCGTGCGAATCGAGGCGCGGTACGGTTGGATAAACTTTGCATCTTCGAATGTAACATCGGCGAGGAGACCGTCAGATCGTTGAGGGAGGTTGTGGCCGAGGTTGAATGGGATGGGAAACGGGGTGAAGAAATGTGGACATGGCTATAGATCAATCGGTGAAGTACGTCAAAACTCCTCTATGCTGCCAGCGAATTTCCCTGCTCAAGATGGTATGTGGCCTTAGAATGATACAACCGATTTGCACCGCAGAGGGTACGAGAAGTGCCATTGGAAACCATATGCACCATGTATTATAGACGATTCGAACACTTGCGTGCAAGACCAAGACGTACCCAGGACCTGACAGTTACGTCCCCCCGAGAGTCAACAGGTTTGCTACATGGGAACAAGCGAGAGGGCATGCATGTGCAAGCCTTGGTTGTGGGAAGCTGCAGGAAATGTTCGTTGATACGGGTATCAATCGTACGTATGTATAATATGAGTGGAGGGCACAAGTTGTCGTACAAAGGAGACGAAAAGAAATGGGACGAAGAGGAACGGGACAGAAGAGACGAGACACAGGGAGCATTAACTAGTACAGTCTTATCACATATTGAATGAGAACAGGGAGATATGGAGACCAGTAGGAAAAAAAGGCGAGAAGATTGCAAGCCCAAGAAGAACAGAGAGGAAGGAATTTGAAGAGGTGATACAATGAGGAGAATGAAGAGAAAAAGGAAGAAGGACATTGCAAGACATCGACGACGAAGAGTAGCATGGAAGACTTCGCGTCAGCAAGAAACAGTTGGGGATATGCGGGGATTCCATAATCTCCAAGAGACGAAGAAAGTGTTCGATCACAGTCATCATTCAGCGACCCGACACGTAGTCTTCATCGGGCGCCCACATCGCCACCATCCTCGAAGCCCTCAGGTTGCTCACCTTCCACCTCAACTTCGCCAAGTTCCCCACGTTCGGCTCCTCTTCATCGTCGTCACCATCCGCACTCAGCGTGCTCTCGCTACCCAAGCTGCTGCCCGCGCCGGAGCTGTCCGCCCGAGCATCTTTCAAACGTATCGGGATGCCGTTCTTGGGGGAGGACGGGTCGAGAGCAAGGATAAGACGGAAAGCGTCTTTGCCATTGAGATAGAAACGGTGAAGACGTTTCTCACGGACGAAGCCAAGGGAGGCGTAGAGGGAAAGGGCAGCAGCGTTGTCGTGTTCGGTCTCAAGGACGATCTGGATGTAGTTGGCAACAAAGAAGACAGATGTTGTTGAGAAGGAGGGAACAGGAACAAAGCTCATGATAGGACATACTTCTTCGACGCCACTGGACTTCATGGCCTCCATGGAGTGGCGTACGAGAGCGCTGGCTACGCACGTTCGACCCCAACAACGATTAGAAGCGCGCGCATGTGCAGGTCACGGCACGCCGACGCGACAACAACGCGACAACAACACGTCCAATACGGGTCCAATTGAATCCGACATCCGATCCGGGATAAAGTGACATTGCGTGGCCATAGGCAAAGTAGAAGAGAGCAAGGACTTGTGAGCGGGTGGGTGAAGACGTGTGAATTAGGCGCACGTACCTATTCCACGCTTGCGCCAGGACTTAGATACGCTCAGCATAGCGATATAGCCACGGTTGGTGCGCTCGCGGTGCATGCTCTGCTTGCAGACTATCACGCCAATAGGTGCGGAGCTAGCGGTGGCATCTGCTGGATATGCCTAAAGGAAAACGTATGATAAGTCGAAAACTCCTGTCTGACTCCGACGGCCGCACGTACAAGGAAAGAAAGCTGAGGCCTGTGAAACGTCATTAAATATTGCCCTGCCCAATGACCTACATGTGAGAAGACTTACCACTGGTGGAGGAAGTACCGGTAAGTGTAAATGACATATGGCTCGCTGAGCTCATTCTGAACAAGTGCAATGATATGCTGCAAGTCTGATTCACCATTATAAGGACGGTAGACGATGTCCTCCATGCTGACTTTCTCTCGCTCGGGTAAAGACAATGCAGACGGTAGTCGTAGGTATGTGGGAGGGGGGAGGAAGAGCAGGAGGGGGGAGGGCTGAGGGTAAGGCGGTCTTTATAGTGACTGAGGAGGTGAGGGTGGAGGTCGAGGGCAGGAGTCGCGAGTCCCTTTCAGTCGTGGCTCCCTAGCGAGACAGGCAGCCACGTGATCTCGCGACTCTTTCCCATCCGCCGTCTTTCCCCTTTCCGTTTCTCGCTGTCTTCTCGGGTACCCTCTTATCCGGAATGTCCCAGCAATCATGGTTATTTTGGTGGTGATAGCATCCATATTTACTTCGTGGAGTCTTCATTCAAAGGACAGAACAGAACAACGAGTACTGCAAACATCCCTCCGTGGCCCACTTCAACCAAACGCGCTTCAGCTCGCCTCCAGGTTTCCCCCAGAACTCTAGGACGGGATGTTTACGTCTCTGAGATCTCAGTATAGCGCCACCGTTATGCTACCACATCAATGATATGGAGTCGGATGAGAACTACTGCGTCATACTTGTAATCGTCTTGGTCGCTGACTTGACATTTCCGGCTCGTGACCAAGTCTCACTCGCGTCCAGGCATGCAAGAGGGGGTCTATTATTCGGTACGAATGTCGAAAAGGAAGGACAGATGATGGACCGAAATCCCACTTCGGAGCGCACAGGTCCTAGATCGCCTCTCTATCCGACTGACTGTTCCGCGCGCCTTATAAATGACGAAACAAGGGGAACGAAAGATATCCCCGCCGTTGCAGCCTGCATAGAATCGTATCGCAAGCTGTAAGCAATTGAGTGATACAAAGTACAGTTTTAGATACCAGACGAAACTTATGAAGACTCACGGCGAAGATAGGACTATGAAAGAAGGGTTGCCTGTACTGGCTCCGGTAAGGTTCACAGAGTTCAAAGCTCACCGTTATCGAAATGAAACGTCTTCTGATCAGCGACTGTTCTCGGAATTTGGTACGATGGTTCGACCTAGAAATAGTTGGAAGACGATGGATATAGGACTCGGATCCGATAGAAGAACCAGCTAGGCCGATCTGAACACATAGGAGCAACATTAAAGTGGAGTTCAAGAGCACGATAGCGTTTTGAGGCCTGGAAGCTTTGGAAGGGTTGTACCGATATTAATTATTCTGCCTCAAACCGTGGTAAGCTATCAGAGGAAACGAACAGCTAGACGCCTAGGTTCTTGCGAGGATGCGGCGGTTAGCGGGCATGCATTTTCAATGAGGACGGCCATGCCAGAAGGAGTAGAGGTTGGGAAAATCCGACATGTAAGATGAAAGCCGCAAGAGCACCTCTGATAACTGGCGATAGCAGGGCGAGATTATCGATGCTATTGTAGTAGCCTGTGTGCAAGTAAGCGCTGGTGAATGGTGGCACAGTCCCTGTCGCATCGACGACACGCATGAGTGGGGCGAGAGTTTGGACGACAGCGCCCGACGAGGGAGATGTGTCTCATAATACGCTCACCCCGTTGCAATAGGGACAAAGACGATGAGCACCCAGTCTGAAGTACTCGGCAAAGCGTTTTGGGCCTGCTAGTGGTTCACCGATATTCAGCGATCTAAGTGTTTCCTCTTTACACATTCATAAAAACGTTCTGAAGACGAGAGAGGTGTGAAAGGACTGCACGATGTTCATCTATCATAACGCCCAAGACATGGCTAATGAAAGAATGTGGAGGTGGAGGTTGGGTGGAGGAGGAACAGTGGCGCCATACGCGACGGACATCGGGGAGAATCGGACTCTAATATAAGATTCAAACTCCGCTGTCCAAGTCGCCGGACGTGGTCGAACTTTCGAACTTGGCTTGAACCAAGCTTGAACTCATCCATCTTGCATCTGTAGCAGACGCGGCCCCACATATCACAGCAGCTATACTTTTCACTGCGCTCCAACCTATGATAGTGTGAATATCAACTGGAAGGTCGTGGATTGTACCCTGCGTGCCAAACATCATCTGGGTCGCGCAATTTCTTGCTCGGCCTCGGGCTCACGCTCACGCTCTCGCTCTATCCACTCCACGAAACAACAACTCTGTGTTATCTGTGCTCGTTGCATACGACATGCGGTTCACACCATGAAGCTGTCTGGGCTTTTCTGGACTCAATGGAGAGTTCTCAAGGTCTCAAACGAGATCACAGTTTCAGGACTGATGACGTCTCCCACTTTCCGGCATTCGCCTCGCGTTGGGTTGAAGGCGCTGAAATAAAACGATCAACTCTTTCGTCCGTTCATTCAATCTACCATTTCTAGAGCTGACAACCATCTGATTTGATTTCCTTGTGATAGGCGAGCAGGCGATGCTGAGTTGACCTTCTTGTGTTTGCTTTCTAGCGTCGGCACCCGACAAAGCGAAGCCTTGACGTGCGTGTTCTGATGTGGGGAGCTTGGTTACGCGGACGTGTAGGTTCAGTGGCCAAGGGGGTTGGGAACATTTCACGTACGTGCATCTCTACCTGTGCATCTTCACGATGTGATGGCAAACTGCGTCGTCTACTACGCATCAACGTTACGCGCCGCGTTGATTCTGGGAATCTCCGCCACCCGTGTTTCGAAACGAGCGGTGCTGGAGAGACTTTGAAATCCACTCCTATTCAAGAGCACATTGTACGCGGCGATGTACAAGAGCTCTTAGCTCAAGTGGACTCGTCACTCAGGTGGCCGACATGCGTGTGTTGATAATCTAATATAGAATGTTTTTGTATATTCATATTTATGGGTTCTGGCAAAATCATCCGTGGGCATGTACGACGATCGTCAACATTGATTCTCTGTCCGACCGGTCGTGTAGTAAACCATGTGCGGTTGTACGGGTCGCTTACCAGTAACTTTAAGCCCATTTGGACTTTCGCCACCGAGATTTTATTGCCGTCCGTCTATCCATCTGCCTGGGCCAAGTCGAATGACTTCAAGTCTGGTATAAGAAGGGCTCGAGAGCTACTGGTGCAAACACAATCAAACAGGCCCCTTCGACAAACCTGCCCCGACCCAGCTCAATTCTCTGCAATCTCCCGACTGTCATATAATGCGCTTTGACATCTCCCTCGCTCTTTTGTTCATGGTTTCTCTCCTTCAGCGTAAGTCCGCTGTCATTACGAACGTTAACCTACGATGGACTAATGATCTGGTTACATGGCAGTTGATAATGCGCTCGCTACTCCGTTGCCACCGCATGCTGGCATGGGCTTCTTGCGTGGCTTGAGATCCTCTTCATACTGGAGCAGGATGTGCATGTCAGACTGCCGAGGTGCTCTCATACCAGTATGTTTCCTCGATGCACTAGACCGTAATGCTGTATCATTGAGCTCGAGACGTGGAACAGGTCGAAGAGTTGGCACCCACCTCGTCCTCCTTGGACAGCACCGTTCTGCCAGCCAGTTTATCTGCTGTTCAAGCGCCGGCCGCCACTTCTATTGCCACCACCGATTGAGATAGGACATACATATCTTGGGTCGTAAAAACCACCCATATCCTGTCGTTATTGCGCCTGAACCTCATCCGCCCACAACCGTTTTTCATTGTTTTCGATTTTATTTATTGTTCATCCCTCTATGGCCTTTCGCACTGTCTTTCCGTTATGGCACCGGCCTTCCCCTTCTTCATTGTGTTGTTCGAACGGCCCACCATTCCAAACCTATGGTAGCACTAGTACTCTGTTGGTTTTCGATATTTGTTCCATAGTTCTTGTTATGGCTCAAACAAGAGGCTACCATCCGCGTCCAACGTTCAGTTCATGCGTAACCATTCAATTCCCCACCCTCAGGTATTGCGAAATGAAATCTAGGTTCTTTGATTGTCTTCAGCCTGGTTAGAACTGGACGACTGTGAACGCCCACCAAGAACCACTTGAAAAGAGCTGAGCAAAGACAAACCGACTTATTTGAGAACAAACGCCCGTCGTAGCCTACTACTAGGCCTCGCTGTTGTTGATCCATGATAACAAGAGTTTGTTCTTGATAGCACAAATCTCAAGATTGAGCAAGGTAACGCAAGGTTCTAAGGACACACATTTTATAGACGTAGTCACCCAACTTCTCTCGCATACCTGGATCATCTGACATAGCACACCATGTATTCGACATCGAACTCTCTGGTCCATCCATTTCCCCCGGACCGTATCGATCTGGGAGAACTAGATGATCCCACCGCATTGGTCTATTATTGAAGCCCTCGTGACATGGATCTGAAAGAACCTCATTGTTACTTCTCTAGACTACACCTTTTTCTATGCTCCGTTACACGAGATGGCTACATTCAGGATATTCTTTCTGCGCACTGCGTCTCTATCTATACCGATCAAAGTCAGCATGATACTACCCCACTCGGATAAACAAACGATAGGCGTACTCTAGAATTTTCTTTGTTCTACACTTCCTGATCGATAGCTATGCTTGAGATCCTTTGGGAATGAACGATACTAGCGCGTATCTGAACCGATAGAAGACGGGCGATCAACATCGACGTCTCGGGCAATACGCTCACATACGACACGGCTCCAGAGAGGAATGTAAAAACGTACTTTCCACTGACTCTCCATTTCTCGCCCTTCTTGTCCAGCTCGTCTGCCACAGCTTGAGGTACACCAACTGCCACGTCTGCTTTATTGGTTCGCAGGCTGAGAAGAGGGAATGAGCCGGCGAGTGGACCTGTGGATAGGGCCATGAATGTATCAGAACAAAGAGTAGCTTATTGAAGTGAAGATTAATGACGTACCAACGGCGATCTCGAAGGGCGTGGAGACAGGCCACTTGATATCACCGGTTAACCTAGATGGATTAAACGTCGACGGTGAGCTCAGACTAACAATAAAGATAAGGGACAGTGCCCGGTGCATACTTTCGGTAGCTGCAGGAGTATAACAAGGAAGCAAGATGTGCTATCAATCTCCTCCGTCCATGTGGTTCAAGAACCAAAAACTCACTTGAGGTCTCCCTACGGGGGTGATCACGAAAACATAGCGTAGTGAGTGACTGTGCATAACGTTTCCCATGTCGGAGACCGACCTTAAAAATGACAAGACCACTCTCACTCAACGTTGTCCAAAGCTCTGGAGCCAATTCCTTCATATCCCAATATGGCCATGGACCCGTCCAAAAGCTTGCTTCATTGACACCATTCTTCTCCAAATTCACGACCACATTCTTCTGTCCATTTGTACCCACGGTGACGTCGCCGCCTAATGGTGTATCAAGCGGAACAGAGAGAGCGAATATACCGTTCTCGAGGTACGATTGCCAGCGGAGCACCATGGCGTGTAGGTGCTGTTGTGAAGGTGATGGCTTCGAGGAGGCAGTAGGAGATGAAGGGAAGAATGCGGGAGAGAGAAGGGAGGCGAAGGTTTGTTTGAAGTCGGTGGGCGTGACATCGGAGACAAACCAGGGAATGATTTTTGGACTTAGTGAACGAAAGGTGGTAAGTTCAGAAGCGAATCAGGAGGGGACGAGAAAGAGGAACGTACTGGAAAACGACGCGAGAAACGTAAGGCGTGTATGTTACGAGAAAGTCGGCGAAAACGAAGTCTGTGAAAAGCTTCAAGGATCGTTAGCCTACCACATCAACGCGAATGACAAACATCTACCTCAAAACCAGCTGTAGAGTCTAAAGTCAGGCGCGGACTACTACACAATGAGAGATCAGTGTCGGCCTACCATTATCCAGCACAAAGTCGACTCGGGAATCCGGGGAGAGGGTCTTGATATGATCCCAGACACGCTCTTGGTCATCTTTCAGTATGAACTCTTTGCGAGCGGCTTGGGCATCCTTGCCGACTGTCTGAAGATCTTGTATGTCCGAGTGGGACATGTGAGTCAACAGAGATAGATCCTAGAAGTAGAACGTTATACTCATTGCCGAGGGGAATAAAAAAAGCGGCAAGACTCACGGTAGCATTACCCCTAAGGCCAGAGCGTGAGTACAACTACAAACGTCGATAAAGAGCGAACATTTGGCATACCATAGACACATCTGAATCATCTCTCGGAAGATGATGACCAGCTTGTCCGGATCAGATATCAGGGCAGATTTTTCGGCCTCCAATTCATGCATTGTTGTGGCAAGCTCTGAGTCGGATGCACCCGTGAGTACATCGTTCGCAGTCAAGGGGAGATACATGTGCTACGTACGGTATATCGCCGTACCACTAGCTTGAAATGTGGATTCCTTCTGGCCTCGGAACGGGTCAAAGGTACGCCAGTACTTAGTCCGGGAGAAGTAGGCACGGAGAAAACGGTATCTTTGAAGACATGAGCCATCCTGGGAAGACTGCTCGATGTGGAGACTGCTCACAAGTAGCATCTACGCACGACGTAAAGATGCGTCGGTCAGTCGACGTTCATGAGCCGAGCCGAAAGTGTAGCTCACTCAGCATACAGCCAAGGTGCCGTGAACCACGTCCCTTTTCCTTGGCTCGAGAGTTTCTCTAGTTCATCGTTGTACACCTTCACCAAGGGTTCCCCGTCATCCGGAACAGCTCTGCAGGATAATGACGAAGCTATAAAACACCGAGTTGATGTCGCACACGGATATTACGCACTCCAGAGGCCTATCCCTGCCCATCTCATACTTCAACTTGCTTAACTTCTCAATCAGTCTCTTCCCTTCCTCGATCCTTTCGCGCGTTTCCTGGTCCACCGCAGATACATCGCCAAGTTTGGACATGTCAGGATCAGACGACAATGACAGGTCGTGATTAGTGCGATAGATTGTGTCAATGATTCCGGTCAATATGACGGGCCATCGCTTGACCACTGTTTGATAACTAGAGGCGCACGAAGTGAACGCCATACATATGGACGCGCTGTCGGTCGAGCAAAGCGGAGTGGTAGACTCACGAGAAACTAGAGAATAGGGGAATGAGGAGATGCCATATATCAAGGACTGTACAATGCGTACCCTGATGTGTCGACGGGGTCGTAAGGAGGGTAGGGAGCCTCGTACATTGTCGTCGAACTATAACGTGCAAGAGGAAGTACAATGATTCATATCATACACAGAACCGACGGACATGCACCTAAAATGGGGTTAGGGGTGTCTGTGTGCAACTACTGTGGCGCTTGACGTTGCAAAACAGCAGCAAACAACTTTGTTGGCCAGATTGCGGTTACAAGCGTTTCACGGTGCAGACATGGCGTCTCTCCTCTCATGCCGACGCCGAGGACACTATCGCATCAACCTTGATCTTGTTCATCGCTAGTTGTGCTCCTGCTTACCGTCTGATTTTCCTTGTACCAAGATATATCAATGCCTGGCAGGTAGAGTTATGGGGACGACCATGGAAGAGTATTGACTAGTATCTGCCAGTACTAGTAGGTCCATTCTAGGAAATCATGATGTGAACGGTCTGCAGTCAGCGACTACTCGCGAACTCTACTAGGCACCCGCCATTGCATAGCATCACCCACAATAACATCTTCGCGCGCTCCGCGTTACCCAGGCAAAGATCAAGAATGGAGTACCTTCTCCCGCTTTTATACACACAAATATAGATTGAAGCACCATCGAATCTAAATTGCCTTTGATGCTTCAAGTGTGTGACGACCTCAGATAGGTACTGGTGTTTTTTTAAAGAAAAAGCAATGAAATGGCCGCGTTATAAATAATAACTACTGACGAGCCTGTCAAGCTTGTCAAGTGATACAAAGGTTTCTTTTCTCGCATCACCCATCATTGCGCCGTAACATGACTTATAATTTAGTACAGCCTGGGCGCTTCCTGTCGCCCCACGCAAGTCAACCTTCGATCCAGCCGACAACGTACCCACATACAACTACAGTGTTCAGTACATCGTTATCACCCCCGACAGCTATGGCCACACCTGAGAATCCAGTTATACTCGACCTTATGTCCACGTTCGGTGCTGTCTTGGTCGGATCGTTCTTATCGGCAGTCATTTGGGGGTGTTCGAGTTTTCAAACGTGCGCAATCTTCTAATCATATCGAATAGCCCAGGATTTTGACCGCTACCAACTAAAGCTTCCTCTATTTCATGAAGTGAGTGCCAAGCTGTCTGTCTGTGAGGTTTGATGCTGACACTGCCTCACTCCCTGTCCAGCTGTGGTATGGACCATGGAGCGTTAAAGGCTTTGGTAACTCCGTTTCATTAAATATGTCACGAACGATCCATTGATGCCAAATACAGGTAGCTTTCCTATGGTGAGATTGCTGCTACACCTGTCGTGTCCCTGCTCAGAGAAGTGGGTAGACTCAAGATGTCCGTCTGGATCTAGGTGTTTGGATACCGCGAGCGAGGTCATGATTATCAAGTCGAGTGTGTCCTCACTTTTCACGGTTAGAAGGTGAAATAACTCACAAGAGCAACAGACTTCAAGGTACTCGTACGAAACTGGGGAGATTTGTCTCTCCTGAATCAACAACAAATGTACGCCTTGAAATCCTGTTCGATATCATTCACTGAATACCTCTGTCTGACTTTGGCCAGAGAACTAATGGTATGTTTGCTCTATCTTTGAGATATCTTGCTCCACGTTGACACTCTTCAGGATCATTCCGCCATCGAAGTATGAGAGTAGTCACCCGGCATGCAATTCACGAGCTCATATCGACCATTTGATAGGCAGCAGTTGTTTACATCGTCCAATTATGGTTCATTCGAAGAATATACCTGGGTATGTTACTCCTCATTCGAATCTTCATCCTCCCGAATCGAGCAATTTGTTCTAGTCAACAAAAAACACTGGATATTACCTATCTTCCTTGTACGCAAGCTTCCTCTCAGAGATTTGTACCGTGAAAGTCATAGTGGCCTTGCATAGGTTGTCCTCGCCTCCTGGGACGTAGGTGTGTACCCTTCCGACTCACTAAATCAAAGACACCGTTAATCGATATAATAAGTATAGTCGGGATAATTAGTGTGTCCACTCGTGTGCAATTCTAAGTCGATGCACTAACGAATGGACTTATACTAAGTATACCTTGTATTCGGGTATCTGAATCTGGCTCTTCTGAGTATAAGTACTAGAATTGACTTTCACTATGTATCTAGATACGGACGACGAATCACCACGCTCTCCACCCCGCGTGAACTCGTAAGTGGCTCTCTGGGCAATTGAAATAGTGATTGATGCGAGCAACATGACAGAACATCAATCTATCCATACGGGCTGCTTCAGTTGCCGTGGACATCGCCGTTGCTGTTATTATGGTTTGGACACTCGCTGATATGAAAAACCCCCAGCTCAAGAGGTCAGTATCTTGTGTTGACGTCTGACATGATCCTTCCATCCTGACGAACATGTCCTTATTCCAGATCGAAACAGATGATTAATCGGGTCATTGTGCTAATCGTAAACAGCACACTTCTTACTGCGATCACAGCGTCAGTCACACTCATCCTGGTAAGTGTATTCCATGCAGAATTTGTATCAACTCGCTCATGGATCTGAATCACCGCAGTTGGCCGCCTCGCCCACAACTCTCTACTATACAATCACGGAGCTACCCTTTTGCTCCCTATATTTTAGCACATTCCTCGCAAATCTGAATGCCCGTGATTACGTTAGAGGGAGCACTCAAGTTATGTCAACCCTCGACTTCGCGATTCCTTCTGGTAATCTTAGTCTAATGCGATCAGGCCTGGCGGCAGGAGAACACACACAGATACAGACACCCCTCAATTGTCAGACCAATTTACCCATGTATGCCACTGAACACTCTCATTTCGCCTCTGTCATGTCTGACACGCTGTATCATTTCATCGCACAGGGTGGGTAGATAGTCCTAAAGATACCGCAGGGGAGCGAAGGGACCGGAGACGACACTGCCACGGAGTCTGCGACATACAAGGTATGGTTTCTAGACAAATCGCCCCAACGCGTGATGAATGACATATCACATCCATAGAACAATTCCACTTTCTAAGTGACGATGAGACGTGGCATCGAGCGGTTGCGTGTATGAGATCATGTTTCCGATTCTGGACTATGTATAGGTGTACCTACCTTCTGTCGCGAAAGATGACACCGTTGGTTCCGCGCATCTATCCTTCAAGTTCACGCCTGTTCTTCGTTGACGACGTCACAAGGACGGGGTTTCCAGTCACCGCAGTCCAGTATGTTCGAGTCTAAGGCCTGCAGGACTCTGAGAATGGGAACGGTGTGTTGGGGGTGGAATATCACAGTGAAAATAGTCCCACTCACTCGCTTTGGTCGATGGCCTGGCCGTGATAGTGTTTCCAATTGAGAACGCGTCGTAAAAATCGTGACGAGTGCGGGTTCGAGTAGACTGGTGACCGTCTCTGAACACGGGGGGACGGTGACGGCTGGCGCGAGTACCTTAGGGTTCGAGGTTGAAAGTGGCTTGCGCCACACAGATCGTTCCTGCGGATCAAGCGTGTGAAAATGCTCGCCTGCGCCACAAGGGCGGGGTTTGTTGACGAAGACCGCATCGCTCGAGGATGACAAGTCCAACATGTTACCTAGACCTATATTCACTCATGCTTATGGTCACACAAACTCAGATCACACATAGACATGATGCAAATAAGAAACCAATACGAGTGCTTTCTAATTACTTGAATGTACCCAAACAAATCCATACCGAGCACCCCCTCAAAAATACGCACACACCAATTACAGTTCATCGTGCGAGTAGAACGGCTCCTCCTCATCCTCTGCACCCGGCTCGTAACTTGATCCTGCGCTGCCCTCGTAGAACTTCGCCGTGATGGGGTTCACGACGGCCTGGACCTCGCTCAACTTCTCCTCGAGCTCCTCCGCCGTCGCGCTCTGCCCGTTCTCATCAATCCAGTCCGTCGTCTCCTTCGTGACCGACAAGATGGTCTTCTTGTCCTCGTCCGAGATCTTGCCGCCCATGCCCTCCTGGTCGCCGAGTTGGCCCTTCACGTTGTAGATGTAGGAAGAGAGGGTGTTAAGAGCTTCGATGCGGCGGCGTTGAGCTTCGTCCTCGGACGCGAACTCTTCGGCTTCCTTGATCATGCGCTCGATTTCGTCCTTGGACAGACGACCCTTCTCGTTCGTGATGGTGATGGACTCGGACTTTCCACTATAGAATGGAAGAAACGAGAGGAAAATCAGCCTCAAATATATAGCGCAGATCGACGGATGATACGTACGTTCCCTTGTCGGCGGCGCCAACCTTCATGATACCGTCGGCGTTGACCTCGAAAGTGACTTCGATCTGAGGAACACCACGGGGAGCGGGAGGAATACCGGAGAGCTCGAACTTGCCGAGGAGGTTGTTGTCCTTGGTCAACGAACGTTCACCCTCGAAAACCTGGATCAACACCGTGGGCTGGTTGTCGGCTGCAGTCGAGAAGCTACGAATAGCGCGTCAATCAAATGGAGGCAAATAAAATGGAAGAGGAAGAGCGTACATCTGGGACTTGCGGGTAGGGATGACGGTGTTACGGGAGATGAGCTTGGTGAAAACACCGCCAGTGGTCTCAATACCGAGAGTAAGGGGGCAGACATCGACGAGGACAACATCCTCGGTTCCCTCCTCACCGGAGAGGATACCACCCTGGACGGCAGCACCGTAGGCGACGGCCTCATCGGGGTTGATACCCTTGGAAGGCTCCTTACCACCGAAGAACTCCTTGAGGAGTTGCTGGACCTTGGGGATACGAGTCGAACCACCGACAAGGACAACCTATAAACCGGAATAGTCAGTACTGAAGAAACAGGTATAGGGAACAAAAGACGAACCTCGTCGACATCCTCCTTCTTAACACCGGCGTCCTTAAGGACCTGCTCGACGGGCTTCATCGTCTTCCTGAAAAGGTCCAAGTTCAACTCTTCGAACTTGGCCCTGGTCAAGGTCTCGGAGAAGTCGTTTCCGCCCTCGAAGCTCTCAATCTCGATCCTCGTGCTCTGCTGGGAAGACAACGTCCTCTTGGCCTTCTCGACCTCCCTCTTCAGCTTTCCAAGCGCGCGAAGGTTGCCAGAAACGTCGGTACCGGTCTTCTTCTTGTAGAGCTTGGTGAAGTACTCGATGACACGGTTGTCGAAATCTTCACCACCGAGATGGGTGTCACCGGCGGTGGCGAGGACCTCGAAGACGCCGTCGTCGATGGAAAGGAGAGACACATCGAAAGTTCCACCACCGAGATCGTAGACGATGATCTGAGACTCGCCACCCTTCTTGTCGAGACCGTAGGCGATGGCGGCAGCGGTAGGTTCGTTGATGATACGGAGAACCTGGAGACCGGCGATGGTACCGGCATCCTTGGTGGCCTGACGCTGAGCGTCGTTGAAGTCTGAAAAGAAGGTGTGAGTTCGGTTGTCAGAGGAATAAAACCGTGAGATACGCACAAGCTGGGACGGTGACGACGGCGTGAGTGACCTTCTTGCCGAGATAAGCCTCAGCGGTGTCCTTCATCTTCGTCAAAACCATGGCGGAGATCTCCTCGGGAGTCTAGAGTCGCCCATCAAAGACATTTTAGCAAGCAAGACACGAAATTACGAGAGGCGAGATAATGAGCGTACGAAGTCGTGGGGGGTACCCTTGTATTGGACCTGAACCGACGGCTTCCCACCCTTCTCAATGACCTTGAAAGGCCAGTGCTTGATGTCGCGCTTGATTTCGGGCTCGTCCATTTTACGACCGATGAGACGCTTAGCGTCGAACACGGTGTTTTCTGGGTTGGAGTGGAATGCGTTCTTTGCCGAGTCACCAATTCTACCAACGAACTAATAGATCAGAGTCTAAAATACGGTGGGTCCTGAGCAAAAATATCCTCACAATCGTTCATCGTCAGTGAAAGAGACCCATGATGGTGTTATCCGGTGACCCTGGTCGTTGGCGATAATTTCGACACGTCCCCCACGGTGAACACTATCGAAGAATGGGTTAGTAAGATGTACAGTCCCATAAAGCACATGGAATACTCACCCAACACATGAATACCTACAGGCGTTGACATGTTGTGAGTAATTTCGCATCATAATGATGCTCAATACTCGACTTACGTTGTACCAAGATCTGTTGGTGAACAGGCGATCAGTGCCAGTTTTGAGCGCACCAGAAGGAAGAGACACGTACCAATACCGATGACAGTGCCATAATCAGGCTTTTCTGAATCTGCGCTTACTGGCGGGCAGAGGCAGATGAGTGCGACGAAGAGAACAAAGAGGAACGACAGGCCGGAGAAGAACCGGCCTGTGTGCGTCCGCGAAGGACGAGACATTGTGTGGTGCGCGGTCGTTAAGCGTAAAAGACGGTGATGAAAGTACGCGGGAGACGGCGACGACGGCGGAAGGAGGAGAGGATGTTGAGGGAGGTGGTAAATACGACTTGTGCGAAACGCTGGCGGTCGACTTTATATATCGACGCGTCGCTTGCCACGTCGCATCCGCCACGTCAACCTTCGCAGTATTCCTTCCCACGCTCGTCCTTTCTCGCTCTTTCTTCCATTTTCCTTGCAAACAACGTTCATCCCAATCCTTTTCCTCTTCTCCTTTGTGAATCGTGGAACACAAAGCTCTTTGCCTTCGAACGGTCTTTCCAACCGTATAAATTCATTGAAGCATTCCAGCTGTTTGCGAAATTGTAGACCGCTCGTAGAAAACGACGCTCATGTGAAGAAGGAAATTGGCTCCACAACGACTTCTGCCGAGCGGCGTGGCGCCGGACGAGGATCGTCAGGCGTATTGTGGCCCTGTCACTTAGCTATCGTGCGGTCCTGCACTCTTTTATTGCAGATTGTTCTTTTGATACTCACTGTGCAAAAATGGGCTGCTAGCCAAGAGCCAGTATATCCGTGTAGTAAGAGAAATGCATAGACTTCTGTTATCATTATCTCGTTAGCCTGAGGTTGGTCCCGAAACTTGCCAGAGCTCTGGCAACGAGTGCTTATACTGGCTGAGGAAAATGCAGGTAACCTCTCAACAGTAGCAGGGTAAGCTGATCTCAAATTATCAGCACGATTAACTTTGGTCATCGCATCTGGCATCCGCTACGTTGATTTGAGGGAGCCACAAAGGGATCGCCACACTCGGCATCCGCGAATCCAAGACGGCAGAAGCGTCGCTGTGGGGCTACTTGCCTTCTTGGTTGAACGTCGTTTTTCGCGAGCGGTCTACGATTTCGCAAACAGCTGTCAAGTTCTGACGACTTGAACCTTTGGAATCGCTGTTTGGGCCACGTATGCCACGTCAGCTCTTGCCTCTTCACCCGCGCTCTCTTCATCATCTTTTCGCCAGCACATCAGGCTCAATGTCACCATGCGCTCCATACGCATGATTCTTTGACACTCCTGTTCTTCCGATGCGTGTCTCGCACGGCCACCCTGCTGTCCGTATCAGGCTGTGTTAGACTTGGCAGCGCGATTTCGTGTAACAAACAGCCATCGTCAGTCGTGACCTCAGCGTCAATTTGCAAGGGTACATGCTTCGTTGTCTGACCGGTCTCTCAGAGGCACCCTCCAGAACTGAGGCCCATCCGGTCTTGGAGAGTACAGATTCGTATAACACCACGAATCATGGACGCTCGCCTAACACCCCCTTTGCCACACACTTTACCCGCTTTTTGACATTGTTCTCGATGTGGCATAGGCACTTATGTTGATGCCTTTATCGCTCTGTGATTGTGGGTCTATTGCGGTATGTCGGGACCATGCTGAACCATACTTGTCTTATTCAAGCTTCCCTCGACCCTCTGCACTGATGTGGTTTGTCTTGCGTCGACGAAATTCATTCAGGGCGATATGTCTACCAAGAGTACGCCAATGCGGGGGCATAAATCCAGCAATGAACGTACAAAGTCCAAGATAGATCCGTGAATCGGCTGGCACCACATACGTTCGAACCGACAGTGTCTACGTCTTTTGCTGGAAGCGAATCGCGAATCGTGAGGACCCTCGTCAAGCATATGGGGATGATATCAATCGTATGGCCGCTTTCGGTCGGACCGATCCTTCGGCTCGCAGATCTACGTTCATCATGTTTTTGTTTGGGTTTCAAAAGGCAGCAGTTTGGGTTTCAAAAAGTAGCAGATTAGTACCCGGTCTGAAGCTTCGGTTACACATACTGCATGGGCGATTCTTTCCATTCTGATGCTGTCTTCGTTTCCTATGAGCATATTCTTGCATGTTCCTCTTCGTCATCATGGCCTCTCTCTTTTCACCCTTATTTTCTTCTGTCACAAGCGCGACTGACACTCTACCCTCTCATCATAAAATATGCAGGCTCTGCCACTGCTAGAACATACTCAATCGTCTTGGACCGCTTGCTAACACTATCGGCCCACCGAGGAAGGGAGCAACCAAGGAGCCACATCACGGTGGGAGAGATTGTCAAGTTGACTGTCTAAGCTGAGAGTCCGTTGGTGGCAAGTTGGTGGGATATGTGTTCCAAAGATGCTGTTTGTAGTACAGTATGTACGTTGTGTGAGAGGTACTCTTGAAAATATCTAAATTCTGCTCCGATCTTCGTGGAGGGAAGGAAGCGTGGAAAAGGGGAAGAAGTATTGTCCCGGAAAATGATTTTGTTGACATTATCTTCCGAACACGATCACGTGATCGATACGCGCGGAGATCCCAATGTCGGCGGCTGCCACTGACGTTCACTATTCTTTCATCTTCTCCCTCTCATCTGTACAGATCTACTTTCTTGGATAACTGATGGGCGTTCCCGGACTATGGGATGTAAGTGCGTACGATTTCTGGATTCAATTTATTGCTGACGGTACACTTCGTAACATAGCTGCTACGTCCAGCAGGCGAAACATACTCCCTCACACACCTTGCCGTCACAGAGGGCTTCGAGGCGAACAAGTCTGGGAGGAGGGCTCTCAGAGTCGGCGTCGATGCCTCTATATGGTTCTATCACTCAAAATGGGGTAAAGAAGGGGAGAACCCCGAGTTGAGGACGTTGTTCTTTCGGTGCTGTCGACAGCTGCTGGACAAGCCGTTTTTGCCCGTGTTCGTATTCGATGGTCCACTAAGACCAGAGGAGAAGCGAGGGAAGAGAATATCGAGAGAAAACAAGCATTGGATGGTGGACTCGATGAAGGGCATGATTAAAGCTTTTGGGTTTGAATGGCGGATGGTGAGTGCGCATTGACCAGCCTTTGGAAGTGACTGAACGGCCGAACTAATTGACGACAGGCTCCTGGTGAAGCTGAAGCCGAACTCGCGTATCTCAACGAAACTGGCGTCATAGATGCTGTCTGGTCCGACGACGTTGATAACTTCCTCTTTGGTGCCACAATGGTCATTCGCAAGTCAGAGACCTTCACTCATTTACCGCCCAGCTGTACTGACCCAGATACATGACAGTTCGAGCAAGAAACTGTCGGGAAACAAATCTCATTCCACCAAGAACTCAGACGGCCTCGAAGACGGAAACCACACCGCTGTATACCGTTCGGACGCGATATCGCGACATCCGTCTATCAATCTTTCTCGTGGCGGAATGATCCTCATTGCTCTCCTCAGTGGAGGCGACTATCACCAAGCTGGCGTGACTGGTTGTGGGCCCGGGTTCTCTCATGGTCTCGCTCGGTGCGGTTTGGGCGACCAATTACTTCAAGCTGCTAGATCCATGGACGACAATGCCCTCCAGGATTTTTTGGTCGGGTGGCGTCAGTCGTTGCGAGAGGAGCTCAAGACTAATGCGTCCGGCTACTTACCGTCAAAGAGGCCCTCATTAGTCAAAGCTGTTGGCAACACCTTTCCTGATATTTCTATTCTTCGCTCATACACAAACCCTATCACCTCGAAGACCCATTCTCGAACTCAGCATCAACCACCACAATGGGCCGACGAACCAGACCTAGGCCAAATCGGTCACGTTTGCGAACTTCACTTCGAGTGGGGTCTCAAGGACATCATCCTCGAACGATTTAGTCGCGTTCTATGGCCAGGCGCCGTGTTTCGTATCATGAGACGTGCCGTGCTCGACGACGACGAGGGGAAGAGGAGCTCGGCGACTAGGCATATGTTCTCGGGGCTGGTAAAGGACGTGATTGTGAAGATCCATTCCACGAGGTGTCACGCATCTACCGACAGTTTGCTGGAGTATAGGCTGGAAATTGCACCGGCACAACTGGTCAAGCTCGTCTCATCGGGCCTGCAGGGAACCCGGACACCGGTCGATACGACCTACGACGTCAACCTATCCGATTTCGACGACGATGATGAAGACGACGAAGAAACTCCTGCGAAGAGGAAAAAGAAGAAGGAACCGAGCGATCCGGATGCGGGCTTGAGGGTGTGGATGCCTGCTACTATCGTTACGCTAGCGAGGCCCGATCTGGTGGAGGAGTACAACGCAAAGGAAGAGGCGAAGAAGGCGAAGAAGAACAAGCCCCCGGGACGAGCTGCTGGTGTCAAAGCGAAGGCCCCGAAGAAGACGGCGACGACGACGACTCGACGGAAGAAGCAACCTGCGTCCGCTGCACCGTTTCCTCTGGAGGATACGGCCGAGGAAGAGCAGGAGGAAGGAACTCCTCCGCCCGTGGCCTCTTCGAGCAAGGTAACGCTCGCGCCGTTCCCGTTAGAGGAGCTAGACGAAATGTCGCGGATCACTTCGACATCGCGGTCCACAAGCAAGACCACTCTTTCGACTACTTCGACGACCGACATCACGACGAAATCGATGACAGCGGTCAAGGTCAGCGAGCGGCAGTCCACTACTGTCAAATCGTTCTACGGTGTAGCCAAAAAGACTCGAGCTCCAGCAAAGGGCAAGGGTAAGGCTGATGCTCGATCTGCCGTAGCTTTACCTACGGTCCACGAAGATACCGTCCCAACC
Source organism: Stereum hirsutum FP-91666 SS1 (assembly GCF_000264905.1). NCBI lineage: Eukaryota > Fungi > Basidiomycota > Agaricomycetes > Russulales > Stereaceae > Stereum > Stereum hirsutum. Next base: position 40,159 of record NW_006763141.1, on the reverse strand, counting down.
CCATCTACGCGGCTCCTACCACGTCCAACGCAAGCACCCTTGCACAAAGTCCCTTCAGTCATCGAAGTATCCTCCGACTCGGACTCTGAACCCTCACCCCTCGAAGGTCCTTCATCCTCCCAACCTCTCCCAACCCGCGATGTGTCACGAATTCCGTATGCGGCTCCGACGGAGCACCACGATATCCCTAAACACCACTCAGAACGTACTTTTGGACGCACGATCAGTGCGCCAACACTACGGCCTTTCCCTATGAGCCTTTCGGATGCTTCGGACAAGGGCGGTGGGGACAGCTCGGATGATTCCTTTGACTTTCCGGACAAAGTGGGAAGTGCGTCTCCCGGGAAGAGGAAGGCGACCTTGAGCCTGATTTTGGAGGACGACAGCGCTCATGAAGGAGAGGGGGGAAGCTCTGGATCGGATACGAGCATCGAAATTGTCAGCGATGCGAGGAAGACTCAGAGACGGTCGAAGGAACATACGTCGCCCAGGAAGATAAAGCCTTACGAGCCTTTATCTCCTGTAGACAACGCCAGCGACGTCAGACGACCGTTTAGACGCGTTGGATCGACACCTCCCCGGATGCAGGGATCGCGTACGAACGTGAACAAACGGCCTATGCCTGTGATTACGAGTCCTGGGAACGACTCCGTCATCTCCATCTCCAGCAGTAGTAGCGATTCGGAGACCGAGCAGACACCTCGTCGGCCTGTGGCCCTTCTATCAACAAAGGTACCTCCAGCGAAGAGTTCAACAATCTTAAGATCGAGCGTCCCTCCGCTCCTGCGAGCCAGGCAGGCACTGTCGACTGCAAGCGGGTCTTCAGGCTCGGCTGGATCGCAAACGTCCGTTCGGGGGAGCAAGGCCAGGACGTCGGAGGAAGTGATTGATTTGACCTGATGTGAAGGAGAATGTATCCTCTATATTGTGGCTTTCCCGGTGGATCTCTTATATTTAGGCTGGTGCTTGTCTCAATTATGAAGGCTTCCATCATCATACTATACCATGTACGCCTGCTCTGTACAACGCTGGAACGTTTCGAATATTTTCGTTATGTATGGGATGATGAACTGTGCGTGATCATTACAGGATTGTCTGACAGATTTTTGTGTGTGTGTGTGTGGGTGTGTGGTAGATAAGTAGATGCGAGTACAACGTATGGCGTGAGTGAATGATGACGGGGTTTCCTGACGAAACCGTAGGGCTCGTAAGGAAGGAAGGAAAAAAAAGAAAAGCGAAGACCGAACGAAACGCGAAACGAGATATCGGAACAATCAAACCAGAAGTAAGTAAAATCGAAGATGAAGAATGCGAAGGATTCCATACAAAGGCGGAAAGGGCGAAGGGTAATACAAGAGCGAGACTAGAAAGACAGCGGGTGAAGGGACCTTGAACAAAAAGAGACACGAAGGATGAAGATCGAAAGGTATATGTGTACAACATCCACAACGAAATCAGAAAAACGAACCTGATGCTCCTCAGAACGCGAGCGTGAAGTCCCTATAGGGCTCCTGGCCCATAACGCCCTCCACCCGCTCAAACCGTTCAGGCGCCGGTATCTTCTCTTTGAACCTCTTGATCGCCTGCAGCCTCGATCTCCAATTCGTGGGCACCTCGATTCTGGACGTGTCCTGGTTCGTACCCTGAAAGACCACCGCGAACCATTCGGAGAGCAGACTGAGCTGCCTGACGTACAGAGGCAGGTTCTCTGCGGAGATCAGCTTGAAGTTCCCCACGGGCGTGAACTCGGTCATGCCTGGAGCGCGCTGGACGGTGACCCTGAAATACTCGTTCTCGTGCAGATTATTCGAAAAGGCTGCGATGGCGCCGAGCGAGTGCGGCTCGATGACGATGTTGACGAATTGGAACTGGGTCGCGAGCGTGTCGAACTTGTACGGCAGGCCAGAGTCGTTCCAGACGATACGCACATAGTCGTTCCCGATGTGCCGTTTCTTGAACGTGCACTGTGGATCGTGCGGATGGGACGGCATGAGCGTCGCGGTGTGGTAGAGCACCTGGCCGATATCGTCCCACCACGCGTACGCGTACTCGCCGTCTTCCGCTGGATCGAGTCCACCAGCATAAACGTCCTTTTGACCACGGAGATTGATCAATCTGCCGAGTCCCTCGAGGAAGCGGGAGTACGCCGGGGAACCATGTGTGTTCGCCAGGATCTCGTGCTCTTTCGTCTGGCCTGGCGCGACGTACATCACGCCCACCGAATGCGTGTCGATGACGGGCATCCGGTCCAACGTTCGAATGAGCATAGGCAGACCGGGAGAGTCCACGACTTTTGCACGTTGGCGGGAATCGTACTTGTCCGGGTAGGGCGTGAGCTGCAGCGCGAAGTACGACGGATCGATGGCGACCTCTTTTCGACGCTGAGACGGAGCTTGGCCTTGCCAGACATAACCTGTGATAGGATCCGGTTTCGACGCAGCATCTTCCGTGTTACTGGGCTCCTCTGTGGTGGGATACAGAGTCCGCAACACTTCCTAAATAACGAAAAGCGAAGCGTGATACACACCAGCTCTGTCGAACATAACATGCAACACTCACCTGATACAACTCCCGCTCTTCCCTTCTGTCTTCTCCCTCAGCCTCACCCTCAGCAGGAGGAACCTCGCGATCCATAGCCAACACCGCCGGCACAGAGATCATATCCGGATCGACGTCCCCAGGCCCCACCATCGGCAAATTCTCGATCCTCGCCAACACCCTCGTCAACCCAGACGCCCTCCTCGCAACAACCTCAATCCACCCTATCTTCGTCAACGTCTTGATCGTCACCAGCGCCGTACCCACGATCCACGTCTTCTCCGTCAACACTTCCGAATCCGGCCGTTTATCAGCGGGATTCATCACCATATCCTTCAACATCGAGTCCGCCGGCCTCGGATCCGCAGACGAATACGTGTATCGCGCAAGCCAATCAAAACACACCTCCGCGAACTCGTCGATATCCTTCCGGCCCTCGTTCGCGAGCAGGAGCTGTCGCGTGATGTACCGCACGTGTTTTGGGCGGTCGGGGAGCTTGACGGCGAGGAACCAGAGGTAGAGGATGTAGTAGGACATGATGCGGACGTGCTGCGACAGCGCCCAGGACGTGTTTGGACTGGATTCGTCGGGTTGGTTGTGTAGGCGGAGGTATTGCAATGCGACGCCGAAGACGAGCCGGAAGTGCGATTCGGTGAAGTTGGCGTAGAGCGCGGGGAGGGAGCCGACGATGGCGAGCAGGGCGATGATGTGTACGGCGATGGTTGCGTTCGTCATGATCTGGGAGAGCTTGGTGAGGATGTCGGGGAGGAAACGACGGGTGGAGTCGGGGAGTTCGAAGGCGGAGAGGGAGAGCGCGTGTAGGCAGCATTTGATGGTGGATTGTTGGCCGTTGAGACCGATCATGAAGACCTCGACGAGGATGTGCTGTTTTTGAGGATCGAAACACTTCCGGTAGCTGATGAGGATGGAGAGCGTGTGATAGGCCAGACCGTTCGCGTCTCTGGCCTTCAACCCTGGCGGCCAATGCGCGATGTTCCCCAACTCGCCCGTCGAGAGGCGGGTACATAACAGATCAGTCAGCTTCGAGATCGCCTGCCGTGATTTCGGCCCACAGAACAGATGCTTGTTCGCCAACAACGAAGGCAAATGACACAACACATAACTCAAAATCTCCCAGTCTTTCTCCGCCTGCAAAATCTCGATAAACGCGAGCAACAACGTCGAGATCGGAAGAATAACGCGCGCGCCAGGTCCGTCAGGATCGTAGGATATCAATCCGTCGCTGGGCGTGTCAGACTCGGGGACCGAAAACGGCAGATGCTCAGGGATACGCCAGATTGGTTTTCTGATTTTGTGCGTCGTCGCATCGGGGACAGGAACAGGCGGTGGACGGTTTCGACCCGCGCCGGCGCGCGAACGAGAACGACTTGACCGTGAATGCGACGTTTTGGCTTCTCTGCCGCGAGAACTACGGCGTTCTTCTCGCTCCGGTGCACGGGCGCGGTTCTTGAACGCCTCGAGGACGTCGGGCGGCATGTTATCTTCTGTCGTCGTCGTCTCGGGGACTGGATGACCCTGACCCTCGGGAATATGTCGTCCGATGAGCGCGGCGAGAGTAGAAATATGCTCGAAACGGTCGTAGCGCAGATAACTCGAAAACAACCGATGGTCTCTGTCCACCCTTAACCTAAAGACGAATTGGAGCACAGTAAGCCGTGCGAGGCTCGATTTGGCGGTGGTCAATAACGAGACGAGGATGGAAAAGACGCGGACGGCGAGGGTGCGATTGGCGTGGGAGAGCGCATGTGGCGTGAACGAAAGCTGGGTGAAGATGTGTAGCAGGGCGACGACGGCGCCGACGGAGCCGGTGAGGCTGCTTGGGGTGGATGTGAGGCCTTCGAGGACGTTGGGAAGGGGAACGCTGTGCACGGAGGCAGCATCATCGGGGAGGGGGAGAGGTGTCGAGGAGGATGGGGGTGGATGAGGCGGGTGGGATCGACTGGATGGGGCGAAAGAAGAAAAGATCGAGATCAGGCCTTGTTCTTTTTCTTTTGGAGGGCTGACGGTGTCCATGGATTGAACGCGAGAAAGCGCAGGAGAGACGGAAACGGATGGGCCTGGGGTGGGCGAATGAACGTCTTGGGGTGCTGGAGCGGGCGTAGGACCGGAATCGACATCGAGGTCTTCGCCTTCTGTTGCCGAGGTCGTCATGAGCTCGAGGACGTCGTCGATGAACGCGCTGACGTGCTCTTCGTCGCTGTGGTTCCCTTCGGGATCTTCCTGTGACTCTACCTGTCTTAGAACGACTTCGTCCGCGAGGACATTCCAGACGACTTCTCCGCCATCCATCTCGCCCTTCCGGACGTCCATCTCCTTCCAGTGCTGCAATACCATCTCCACCAAGACTTCCCGCTGCGTAGGAACGTCCCTCACGACGTCGATCGTATCCTGTAGCGCGTCTAACATCGTCCGACGGGTGAGCCGTCGTGAGTTGACGGAGCATAAGCACGGATCGTTGGTGTTGGAGAGGATGAGGGCCCAGGAGGTGGACCAGGTGAGAGTGGAGGGGAAGAGCTCGGTGCGGTCATACATCGTGGCGAGAAGTTTGGCAGTGTCTGCGTCGGAGAGGTGGGAGGAGATAGAAAGGAGGAGGGAGGAGAGCGGGGGGTTGCAGGGGGTCATGGCGGGGGAGGGATCTCGGGAGAGGATGGAGGAGAGTTCGCGGAGGAGGGGGTTGCGAGCTTCGGAGGGGTGGGTTAGAGGGAGGATGTAGGGATTGCCGTCTTGGTCCCTGAAAGTAAAATATGAGCATATAAACGTAGTAAGAAAAATAAAAAGACGTACTTGAGAGGCACGATATACCCGCACAGAGCCTGTAAAATCTCGCCAACGACATTCGCCTCTTCCTCATCGACCTCTTCATTGTCCCCCCTCTCACCATACTCCTGGAACACATCCTTCAACACGCCCACAATCTCCAACAACACGTCCTCCGCTTGCACATCTCCCTCTTCCTCATTATCCAAACGCACCCCCGCCCAAGCCTCCGCAGCCCGCCTCAACACCCTCCCAACCTTGCCCAAATCGCCCTTGGTGACCTCATCCTTCGCCCACGCTTGCTCCATCAAATCCGTCTCCAAATTCAAGTCCAACTGGCCCGGAGCACCCGAATGCGTGAACGAATCGGAGGACATGCGGGCGATGTAGCTGCGTGCGAGACGGGCGCGGAGGGTATGGCGGATGGAAAGACGGAGGGCGCGGAGGGCGCCGGTGGAGGATTGGATGGCGGTGCGGAGGGAGGGCGCGGATGGAGTGGTATTGGGAGAGGCGGGTGGGGAGGTGGGGATAGAGGGGGAGGCGGGATCTGGAGCGGGGTGAGAGAGGGAGGGAGGAGGGAGAAGGTGCCGTTTGAGGATGAGGAAGCAGGTCGAGGTGTACGGTCCGTTGAGCAGCGGCTTGAGCGCTTCGTCGATCTTGCGTTCGAGCGGGAGAGCGTCGAACTGCGTCGGGTCGTTGATGGACAGTCTGGGCAGCGGGGACGAGTAGAATGCGAGAGCGCGGAAGAGGATGGGCAGGATGGACTGCAGGTGGACGGGCGAGAGCGTGGTGATCTGCGCGTGGAGGTGGCCCAGGTAGAGCGGGATGGCGATATCGAGGGGTCGTCGGTTTGTCGTCAGCGGCGTTACGCTCGTCGGTGATGCCCGCGGGATGGATGCACTCGATGGGTGTCGTCGGTGCGAGTGCGTCAGTCGGGTCGGGGTCGTCGATTGCGTGGGGAGTTCGGGAGTACCAAACCAGTCGGAGGGCAGGGCAAGGGCGCGCTCGACGATGGACGCGAAGAACGCAAGCACACCTGCGATATCGGCCTCGCTCAGTCGTGCCCGTGTATCCGAGCGAGACATGAGTTCGGTGAGGAAGGCAGCGAGCCAGTCGACGGAGCGTTCGCGCTCTGTCCGGTCTGCAGCCTCCCGCACGAGCAGACCACCGTATGCAGCCTCAAGCCATACCTCCAATATACCAATGACGAGACATTCGATACCTAGCATGTCCTCGCCACAGCGCACCAGACTCTTCAACGCCCTCGCCCTCGCCTCCCACACCTCCGGCACCCAGCTCGCCGCACACTCGTCGTTGAAGAGCGAAAAGAAAGTGAGTCTGTCTGACGTACTCAACGGATGGACGCCCTCCGCCAAGCCCATATACGATGCGAGAATCTCATATCCCGCCTGTCTGAGCAACGGCGGCCGATCCGGCGCACAGAGAGCGGAGAGGATAGGGATGAGCGAGGTGCTGTTCACGACGGACGCAACGTTCTCGGGGGGCGGACAGGCAGAGAGAGCGACGGAGAGCGCACGGGCTGTGGCGAGGGAGGGGACTGCGGGCGGGGTGAGGTTCGTGAGGAGGTCGTCGACGGAGAGGTGGTTGGACAAGGGCGAGGAAGGGGTGCCTCCTGCGCCGGGGGTGTTGGCGGCAGAGTCGCGGCCACGGCGCCAGGGGAAGGAGGAGAACGTCGTGTTCGCCCGTGCGCGCTGCTTGGGCGTCGGCTCGGGGTCGTGGGGCGGCATGGACTGGATGTTAGTGGTCAATGGGAGGCTGGGCAGGAGATGAGAGCGGGACGGACAGAGTCTGGCTTGAAGGCTGGCGGCTGGCTGTGGGCCCTGCGCCGTGTCAGGCTGAGCAGTCGCCCTAGCGAGAATCGCATTGGAGTCAGCGTTCGCTCATTGCGCTACAAACAGAAAAGAGAAAATATACTCGGTAAAATGTGTCCAGCTCGTTTATTATCCCTCTTCACAAACGCGACTGTCGTGCACAACGTCTGCTCTACTTACGTACGCCGCCTTCTAGCGCCACAATGATAGCACGCACAAACACGCACGCTTCATGCTATGTATGTACGATCAGCTATTTACAATGAATCTCGAACACAGAACTGCGACCTCCCCCTCCATTTCGACCACCTCCCACGGCTTCCACACTCTTACTTTCCGTCCGACCTCCACCACAGTAGTGCGCGGCTGCACAACGAACAGCACCATCACTTCCTCTCCGCTCTCTTCCTCGCCCCCCTTCTCGATCACGGTACACATAGCGAGCCTCGATCGCACACTTCCGATACCGTCCGATCGCTTGCTCTGCAACGTGCTCTGCAGGATCCGGCTGATGCGAAGCGTGAGGTCTGGGGAACGGCACGCAGTACTGTTCGACATGGTTTTGTACCAGAGCGAGAGAGACATGGTTGTTCGGGAGAGGGTCTGACGCGCAAGGTCTGCGAGACCTCCTCTGTAATGATATCAATATCACCATTTTATTATTGAGAGTGAAAGAGATACGCACCTGAGGAATTTGACCCCTCCCGCCGTCCTCGAACCCTTCTGCCCCTGCGGACTCACCTCCAACCCCACCCTCATCTCCCTCTCCCCCGCGTCTTCCCATCCTCCAACACCCGCAGGAACCTCAGGCACCCCATTCTGCAGCAGATGCATGCCTAGAAGCTCGGCTGATGCAGAGGACGGGTTGTGGATCACGTCGGTGAGTAGGGCGATTGACGTGCGTGAGATGGGGGTGAGTTTCTTGGTCGGCGTCGTTAGAGATGTGGAGGCGGGGAGAGGGGGTGGGGGCATCGGTTTGTGGGAGGAGGATGAGAGGGGTTTCTTGTGCGGGTTTGGGGGTGGTCGGAGGGGCGTTACGGGCTTCGTGACATTAGCAGATACCGTTGTGGAACTGAGGTCAGGACGAGGCGGAGGGTGATGAGCGACGAAGCCTTTCGAACGCGGTTTGGAATCGCTGGCAGAGTCGAAGATGGGTCGAGGGAGTATATGTGTAGTTGTGGTAGACGTCAATAAAGACTTCTTCTCGCCGAAACTGCGTGGTTTCATAGAGGATTCATTCGAAAGTGGCTTCGTTGGTGAAGTCGTACCTCCACTCGATCGAGGTTTAACAGACCCCAGGGTCGGATGTGGTCGTGGTTTGGAACTCGAAGCTATAGCTTTAACCTCATCGTCCTCCTCCTTCGTCGAATCAAAGTCAGCCCTGGCGACGAGCCCTCCACTCAATCGAGATTTGCTGCTAGACGGTCGTGGTCGTGATTTGGAACTTGAAGCTACGGCTACGGTCTTGACCTCATCGTCCTTCTCCTTCGAACTCAACCCAAAGTCGGGTCTATCAAACTTAGGCGCGGGGACTCGTTTGGTGGATTTGGATGCGGACTTGGACGGAGGCGTCGATGCAGAAACGGAAAATCCATCGGCTGGAGCGAGGCGGGGACGTTTCGGTGGGTTGGTAGTTGTGGTGGTGGTGGGGAGCTGCAGACGCGACGGCGGAAGAAAGGGAGGGATAGGGGTTAGTTGGTGTGCCACACGGAAGCAAAACCGAAACCGAAACAGAACACGACAGGAAAAGAAAAGAAAGGCTGGTAAGGACGCACTTCGTTTGGCAGGGGACGTTTCTGCATGGGATGGTTTGAATCTCTGCGCGCTGGACTTGATTAGGACTAGAGAAGGAGGAAGCGAGAATGAAGTGAGGACAGCGCGTTACGGAAAGGCAGAAAGCGAGTGTCGCGTCGCCACGCCGAGGAGGGGGCAACACGCGCCACAAGGTGCTTATACCACGCCCTCCGGGCCACACAGCGTAAAGCTCGAGAATGTGACGCGGCACATTTGCGTCGGATCCCAGAACGGGCCGCAAATGTGACGAGAATCCGCCCGCCGACGGTTGCCAAGAACGCTACGCCACACTCTGAGGTCGCCTTTCGACGACCTTTTGGTCGTGTTCCACAAGTTCTGGGAAGGTGACCAGAATTTAGTATTTGAGCTCGTCATCGCGTGAGAGAGGCCCGTGCGCAGGATGGTGCTAAGTTGTGCGACAGTCTCGACTTGTACTTTTTCTCCATCCCTTCTTCTCGTCGCCCTTCAACTTGTATATTGGCCTCACGCTCTCTGCACCGTCTCGCACGCTGGTGACAACAGAACTCAGGCCTCGGGCTCTCGGGTGTACTGCCTTCTGATACATGGTGCTTTTCTGGGTCTTGTACTACTGCTATAGCTCAGGCTGGTCTTTAGTCTGAGTCCTTGTCTGCCTGGGTGCCAGTGTTGCCTCTGCAAGCTAAGCTCTCTGGTATTGTACACTGGATAGAACTAAGCTAGATGGTGGCATTTCTAAGCCTGACCCAAGCACTAACATCTGTCTTCATTACAGAAACTTTCAGTGAGCAATATAGAGTAAGTATATCTCTTTCTATCATCAGCAAGACTGCATCTGCCTAAACCTAACTTTTCAGTCTATTCTGGTCTAGGCACTCTTCTCGCTCTATACCCGTGGGACGCTCTCGATGCTCCGTAATTTGGTAGACCGGTATAGCACGAATAGGTTGTCCGAGCCTTGAATGGCATGCGAAGGAACCGAAATTCCACGGGCTGTCAAAGGCTGTCAAGTCACGACTCGGACGCCTGCCCTCAACAACCACCTGCACTCAATCATCGTTGATTTCTCTCACGACTCAAACCCTCTTGAAGTGTCCCCTCGGCGCTTCAGGCCTTGCTTTCATCTTCTTCGTTCCACCTTCTTCCCCCCCTTTGTCTAACCACAACCGTCATTTTCTTCCGACAGTATACATCGACGGCGCGCACTTGCGCATGACTGGGGCTCGACGACGCCAATGGAGGAGACGCAGCAGAAACCTCACGGGTCAAGGTTGCAGAAAATCCCATAGCAGAACATGCCAGGCAAGTCACACCCTCCTTTGCGACTCTCCGTTTCGTTCGATTGACATGGCCATATTTATTTTTGGCCTATTCCCTGCTCTCACCGGCTTTGTGCCCTCGCCAACTTCCAGCGGTCATTGAGGGGCCGTTACGGCGTTAAGTCGCACAGGGTGAGGCTTCCTCGCATCAGTCGTATCTTTTCCACTTCCCACACTCTGACATCCTTGTTTCCGTTTGAGATACACAGGTTGCCTGCTCGGAACTTGTCACCTACTTTTTCGTGAGTCCCTTTCTTGATATCCGGAATGTTTATGTACGTGACTGATTTCCGCACGCTGTTTCATCTAGATTTGGGCACTTCTGCATGGCACATGGAGTCCCTTCGAGAGGTTTCAGTAGTTTGGTTCATGTAGTTCATACAGTAGCGTACAGCCAATTTGTTTGAGTAGTTATTATGTATCTTCTGCAATAAAATGATTTTTTTAATGACCTAAACCAAGCAGTCTGAGTGAAATCTATCGAGCACCATGGCATGATCCACGGGAAAAACCTCGCGGTCTATCGTGCTCTACCGCCCTCTATCTTTTGTCTACTAGAATCCGAACATGTCTAGCTAAAGGCAGGTCTATGATGAATAGATCCTGTCAAATGATCTATTCATGTCTCCCGGGAGACCGAATAGACCGAAATAGCTAGGTTTAGCCAAATGCGGCCTTGCTGATGATGGTCACTTAGCTTGATGGATGTAATAGTGTATATGGACTCTATGAAGTTTTTTGTTCACTACCCTTTGTTTGTACTACTGTAGCTACATACATGCTGGTAATATAAATGCATTGCCATCATGTTGAACAGCAGCAGCAAGCATCATAAGTACCAGAAAACCACGAATAATGGAATATTTCAACAGCGAGTGCCAGCCTGTACCAATTGCAACGCACTAAACGTCGGGAACATTTTCGTCATATTGATCTAGGACCCCGTCACATTCTCGTCGCGGTGGTGTCGAATTTCAAGAAAGGTAGCAGAAGTTGACGAACGGCGGTTTCTCGTCGTATTCCGGGCGCTTTCCGGGCGCTTCCCGGCATCGGACTGGAATGCGCCCTCCGTTGAATTCTCAGGTGTTACGCTGTGAGACATGTTCCTTCAGTCCCCACAGATTTGGCCACTAAGTTGCTTTGCTTCAAGCTCCTTCGCCACTTGGCAAAGAGGAGACAATGAGGAAGGCGAGAACACCAAACAGTAGACAAGTCGGAGTTGTACGAGAGACGGAAAGATGCGGGGCTGACGAGGTGACTGTGATGCTCCGAGATAACGCAGTGAGAAAGCTCAGGACAGGCCTGGACAGGCCTCACAGTTTAGACGCCACCGCCACAGGTCGGGGCGTGACGTGACTAGTGTTACCGCAATGAATGACTCTTGTTCTAAGACCTGTCCTAACGGAGCAGGAATAATGCGAACGGACCCTAGTAGTGGGTCCAGGGCCTTCCCTGGATGGGCCCATCCATGAAGTTCGCGTATAATCATCCGTAAAAGGGCATCCGTTATCTGTGCAGATGGCATCTGCGCGGATGAGACAGATGGATGGGGATCTCGGGTCGGCTGTCGGCGCGGGGAAAGCGCGGGGTCGTGACAAGAACGCGTCGCGTCGAGTTCGAGCCGTCAAGGAGTCGCGCCGTTCTCTCTATTCTCGTCGACGTTCTCCGTGTACCATACTGTACTTTTACGACCGTAGGTTCGTCACACATCACGCAGGGTGCACCGGCGAACATATTTTGCCCTGATGGTCACGCATATGCGCGGGCCCACGAACAGCAAATTGTGACCGATTTGCGCCAAAATCACCCAAAAATTGATTTTTGGGTCAGTCCGCGAACAATTTCATTGGTTCGTCACGCGTGGCCCACCCAAACGAACCGTGGTCTTGACGAAGGTCACGTCTGACATAATCTTCCCACGAACCTACGGTCGAAAAAGTACAGTACCTGCTCTCTGCTCAGCTTTTGCACCACATATACCGACTTAGATTCGTAGTTTATACCTAAAGCTTACTGCCTCACATGCCTTCCACTGAAAACGAGAACACTGCTCCTTCAAACACTCGTTCTTTGTCGCGACCACTGCAGACTTCTAAGCTGCGTTGCTTAGATGAGCGGCTAAGGCCGAACGTAAAAACCCTAGACGCTGGGTTACGTGAGATCGGACTACGTTGGTAGTATCCGAAGGGTGGTTCCTAGGTCAAGATCGCGGTTTGGGCGTGATCAAGAGGTGGGCAACCTGAAGACTAGTCTGCACTCGAGTTTGGCGGGGCGCGCCGAACGATGGAGAGAGAACCAAGATAACGAGTATATTCCAAGGTGCCTGGTGGGCGTGGAGATAGACCGAGTATGTGTAGTCGAAGTTGTTGTTGGTAACCGTACCAAGTGCAACAGTGGGCTGGTAAATATCCAAAAGTACCGGGTGACTAATGAGGAGGATCAAGTTAAGGGAAAGTGAAGGTGGAGGTACCAAAGGTATATATACGCAGAAGGGGAAGGGACGCGTAAGCGTGGGAAAGGGGACGCGTAAGCGTGAGAACAAGGATTCGTAAGCCAAGGAGAGGACGCGTCAGCGCAGGGTAAGCATGATGAGTAATAGTACAAGAATAGAATGGAAACCGGAAGAGCGGAGAGGCATGGGTGTACACGTAAGCGTCTGTAAATATAGTCCGGGCCTCCGTAGGAAGCAAGTCAACCGAAAGGAAAGGGGAGAGGGAACCGGTCCACGAACGATAGAGGAAGGAAAATAGGGGGAAAATGAAGAAAAACAAATAGGCCATGTCAGGACGGTCATGACATTCTTGCTCGGTTACTTTCGCCACCGGCAGTGATTCTTCAGCTCCGTCGACATCGTCGACAGCATCTATGGCCACACGAAGAACAAGCGATGCTAGTGCACCATCTCCAGCATCTGTCCCTCCCCCCAACAAGAGACGTCGTGCAGAAGGAGGGACAGACATGTGGTACTGGTCCGTGGAGGAGTTGTGGGACATAGACGAGGCTGTAATTCTAGGTGCGTCAATGCTCGACAGATGACAATTATTTATAGTAAGGCTGACCTTTAATTATAACTCAGAACACTTTCGAAAACACTTCCAAGCAGACCTCAGTCACTACAATATCACTGTCAAGAAGGACTCCTCCTCGACTCGAGACATCATGATCGTTTATACTTGTAGACACAGCGACCGAAACATTCTACTGCAACTCGCACACGGGATAAACTTAGGGGTGGGACCGGTAATCTGCATAGTTCTGCCATGACCTGTGATAAACGGACTCCCGGTCGCCACCATTCGACAACATCTGACGAAACACCGGTATACTCTGAAGCTATGCATCGCGCCATCATCACTATTCGCTGTGCTGCATCAAAGTGCTCTTTCCAGTCGTTGAAGAACCCCTTGTACCTCCATGAAGTCTGTCTTCTTCGTCCCAGTACTCTTCTGCCATCTCCTCAGACTGGGCAACGTGACTTGGTTCGGCTGCATGAGGGGTTCAAACCTCGTGCTACAAAATACTTTGTGGTTCATGCTTGCTATTCTCTGCTTCTCCTGCGCTCTCTTATGCTGGTCCAGAAACGCAATCGTGATGTACATCTGGTTGCTGATGGCTGGGCTGCGCCTATTCACATCTCCGAGCTTGGGCTTGTGCTTGTCTGGGAAGAGAACGGAGTCGTATATCGAGTGCTTCTTGAGATGATTCGGTAATCCTCACGAGCCCATTTTTAGACAACCCCAATATATGCTAACATATTCTTGTGATAATCTAGGCTAGATAATAGTCACAAGGGTTCCGAGCTTGCGATGCAGATCGCACAGTGCCTCGAGCGCCACGGGATCACACAATTTGTAAGTGGTGTCAATAGGAATCCTTGTCGTGTCTAAGCTAATCTAAAGCTTATAGGTTCATGTCATCACGATGGACAACGCATCAAACTGCGATACGACGGCCAGGGAGCTTCCGGAACATATTTCAATGTTTCGTGGGAAGCTTTCACGCGGTTGTTGCTTTGCACATACCGTGCAACTTATGGTAAAGGTCAGCATGTATTCATTCTTCATGTATGTGAGGTCAACGCTCAGACATGCACACACAGGTGATCCTCGACTACTTCGACACACATTACAAGCCAAAGAAGAGGACTGTTGTCATTGCCGGCACTCAAAGTTCCGACCGTACTCGCTCAGGGCCAGTAATGGCTCTTCCTAGCGCTGCTGAATCCCGTGATGTAGAGGTGATGGCAGGTGAAGGAGCAGAATATCATGGTGAGGATGCAGAGCTCGCAAAGATCATGGAGGCGAGCTTGACGGCAGAGGAGAAAGCAATCATAGAGCGGAGCGATGCAGGTCAATCTGCCCACGATGAGGCAGTGGTAAGTATGATTTGTGAGCGAGCGACAAGGGAGATGGCCGCTCGGGGTGTAGTGATTCCGGATTCAGAGATGAAGGCGGCGACTAAGATCTTTCCCAAGGTATGTGTTCAACGTATCCTGATCTGCGATACTCCGAGTCACGCTATATCTAACTTTGGACACAGATCAGCGGCTTAGCTGTCAAGGTCCGAGATTCAGCAGTTGTAAGGTACAAGTGGCGGAGAGTCGCTGAGGCTAATCCTCCGAATCCGAAGTATGGAGGCGACTTGAAATACCTTGCGACACGTAACAAGACCCGCTGGGACTCAGAATTTGCCACGCTCAACTCACATCGGGCCTTCTTGAATGCTGTAGATATCATCGTCGCCGACAAGGACCTGAAGTTGCAGACTTTCAAGCTTACAGCTGTGCAGAAGTTGCTTGCGAGTGACCTACATGACATGCTAGCGGTGAGTTGACTTCCCCTTCTTCACTTCATGATGTTGACGCTAACTTGACGATCAGCCGTTCAAGAAGGTCATGGCAGTGTTTTAGTCCCATGTGACCCTCATTATCGACGTACTTCCCGTGTTCCTCGACCTCGAGCTTCGCCTTCAGTCCATGTCTAACGATGCGAGGCTTCTGCCCATCTGCAGAGTCGCGGCCCATGCAGGGCTTCTTCAATGCCAAAAGTATTTCATCCTGTTTCAAGAATGCGAGGCCGTCGCGTTCTCAAATGGTCAGTATATCTTTGATTCTTCATGAGTTGATGCTGAGAACTCGTCCAGTATGTTGCCCAGACAGGAAACTTGCGTGGTTTCGTGATCGTGGCTGGTCAGATGACCAAGTCGACAAGCTTTGTGAAGGAGTGATCGCTCGGTTCAACAAGGACTACAAATCTGCCCCCGATAACCAGCCAGCCACTCACCCTTCGCTTCCTGACAGCCTCTCCGTATGTCACAACCACACCAGAACAACCATATCCTACAAAGAGGGGTTGCTGGCAGGCGATCTCTCACTCAGAAACACACACCAAGGGCGAGGAAAAGGTTGTATAGGGGGGAGATTGACGATCTCAAGACTAGAGTGCAAAACAGGAAGTAGGTAGGTTTATATACTAGCCAGAACCAAACACAACCAAACCCAGGCCACAGTGGCACAGAAACTCAGAAAAGTGTGGCCCAACTGTGGCACACACCAGGAAATAATAGAAAGAGGATGGAAATGACGAAAGGTTATGACACCGTAAGTTTGAGTTCTCCTTCGTCATTTAGCTAAACTATCCTCATCCAGACCACAGGATGACGATAGATGGGCGCCGCAAAGGCCATCAGTGACCGTCCATCGTAATCCGGACACTATTGAAGCTTACCTGGACGCTCCACTAATGACTACCGGCAGTCTACTTACGGGTGAGAAGATCCTCTAGTACTGGAACACCCAGCTCGAAGTTACTCCCACTGAAGGCAAAGTTCGATATGTCTGAAGAATATATTGTGAAGGTACACGGAAAGAACTTGCAAAATATTTTACATCCATGCACTGCCGAAATGAGGACTATTTTGTCGATAAAGTCATTGATAAATCCAAACAAAGGTATACAGCGAAATTAAAGATATGGCGATCAGCACTGCGCAGAATTTATTTTGGATGATAACCTCAAAATATCCAGCCGATAAGCTCGGCACCCACTGGGGATTATATTTCCCCGCCAAAGTTGGCGGGGAAATATATTCCGCTATAGATTCTGTGCCTTTAGGGGGAGTATTTTGGGATTACGAGCTGCAGTAAGTTCTGCGTGACTCTGATCACGGTATTCGTATTTTTTCCTGTTTAATCCTTGTTTGAATTTACCAGGAACTCTATTCTGAAAATCATCGGGCTCTATTCGTGAGGCCCATGCAGATTACTTTACAAGTAAATGCTACCTATGTTCAAAATATATCCGTGAGACTTATCGAACTTTGCCTCCAGTGTCCAGATCTTGCTCGTTTCTGTCTTTCGTTCACATCAGCCCCAGGTATGTTATACTCTCAAACAATACCTGTTGCTGCATAGCTGCTGAGTGACGTTTCACGCAGCCACTTCCGTAGATGCCGAGACTGTGTTCTTGCGAGGGCGAAACCAAGTTGACTGGAATCAAGAGTGAGTATATACAAAGTATAGCACCACACCTTGATCGGGTACGGCGGGTCCGAGACGAAGTGCGACACCTTGGGCGGAGGCTGCACACTGTGTCGCAGATTGATAAGCATGTGCTGCGCTTGTCCGCCCGTACAAACAACGCGTCAACAACGCGTCTGACTGCACCCAAGTACTGCTGTGATTCGTCAATTCCCAAAAAATGTCCGAAAATTTCGAATACAATTTTGTGTGCTCCTTTCTTTCGCCCACGACACCGCCGCCGCCATGTCCGACGTTGAGCTCGACGCTGCCGACTTCATCAACACCGTTCCAGTTGACATCCTGATAAAATTTCGTGAGGAGGTAAGCAAAAGCTTATGTGGCCCGCCATCCATTGTCTCCCTTTCTTACCTTCATCCAGATGTTCTCCTTGTTGTACATCAGTAAGAATCCCGGAAGGTTCCTCACGTACGACTGGGTCGATGTCCACGCCCTCCAGGAATTCATGCAGACTCACGGCAGTACGCCATTGCGTCGAGCGAGTAGTGTGGCGCCGTTCTCATCCTCCGCTTCTCTCCGCCGACCGCCGTCTCGCCGGGCATCCATAACTGTAAAGGACGAACCCACGGATGCCGTGTGGGTTAAACACGAGGACGAGGAGGTTGATCTTACCTCGAGATCTGGTGGGAAGCGTCGACAGTCGAGCTCTTCCGCTGTTTCGTGGCGCACATCAATGAATGAGGACGGGACAGAGGTCCTTGAGATTCTCACCAGATGATGTAGCCTCTTTATAAAGAGTGCCTGTAGTAAGACTGGGACTCTATACAGAGAGCCCATCATCTTACTGGCCCATGCTAATAAGGGCTCTTTATTAAAGAGCAGTGGTGCTGGTGGGTATTCTGGCTGGAAAAATGGGCGAAAAAATAGGCAAAAAATGCGTGAAAAAATGGGTGGGTAGGTATGGGGTGTGGCCCCGGGGTAGGGGGTGGTTTGGGGATGGGTAGGGGATGGGGTAGGGGGTAGGATAGGGTAGGAAAATGGGTGGTAATTGTGCAGTAGGGCTAGGATAGCTGGATGCAGGGTATGGAGAGGATGTATGGGGCTAGGTATGGGCTCTGGAGCTAGGGTAGATACATAGAGGAATATGGATAGAATGATGGGCGATAAAAATACGGAAAAATACGGAAATAATAGTAGGAAT